>NC_092229.1:40279953-40316978 GCF_036320965.1 Panulirus ornatus
AAAGTGATTGGTTCTCAGTGAATGTAGGTTTGCGGCAGGGTTGTGTGATGTCTCCATGGTTGTTTAATTTGTTTATGGATGGGGTTGTTATGGAGGTGAATTCAAGAGTTTTGGAAAGAGGGGCAAGTATGAAGTCTGTTGTGGATGAGAGTGCTTGGGAAGTGAGTCAGTTGTTGTTCATTGATGATACAGCTCAGGTGGCTGATTCTAGCTGCCCATGCAATAATGCCTGAAACCAAATTTCCCCTTTTCCCCACATCCAGGCCCCACACAACTTTTCCCTTGGTTTTTCCCCCGAAGCCTTACATGCCCTGATTCAATCCACTGACACACGTCAACCCCGGTATACCCCAAAATTTATCCAATTTACTCTAAAATTTCCCTTTCCCCCTTTCCCCTCCTGCAGTTCAGGGCCCCCAACACCAAAACTTTTTCACTCCATCTTTCCCCTCCAATAAAGGTCTCCCACTTCTCCCCCTTCCCTCCACCTCCACACCTATATCCTCTTGGGGCAATCTTTCCCCACTCATTCTCTCCAGTGCCCAAACCATTTCAAAACACCCTCTTCTGCCCCAACCACCTCTTTTTATTTCCACACATCTCCTTACCCTTACATTACTTACTTGATCAAACCACCTCACACCACACATTGTCCTTAAACATCCAAATTTTCCCGCACAACCACCCTCCCCGCCCCACAACTCTATCCATAGGCCCACCCTCGCAACCATACAACATTGTTTTGGGAAACCCCTATTCCCTTTAAACATACCCATTTTTGCTTTCTGAATAATGTTTTTCGACTTCCCCACATTTTTCAAGGCTCCCAGGATTTTCGCCCCTTTCCCCCCCCCTAAGATTCACTTCCGCTTCCAGGTTCCATCCCCGCCAGATCCACTCCCCGATATCTAAAAACCCCCCTCCAGTTTTTTTTCTTTCCCCAAATTTCAAATCCCTTAATTCTCCCAAAATTGAAATTTTGAACCCCCTTTAACCCCTTAACTGGTACCCTTAAATAAAAACCTTGCCCCCCCCTTTATTCCAAAAAAAATTTAAAATCCCCCCCCCCTTAAACTTTCCCCCCTTTTTTCCACACAAAAATTTAACCCAAAAAACCCCCAATTTCCCCTTAATTTAAATTGGCCCCAATTAAAAAACCCTAACCTTTTTAAAAATTTTTTTTAATATTTAAAAATTTTTTAATTTTTTATAAAAATTAAATTTTTTTTTTATGTTTACCGGGGGTTGGGGGGGGATGGTAAATTAAGGTATTTTTATATTTTTGCGGTTTTGTTTTTGGACGGGGATGTATTAAAACATTTTTTGTTAAAGGGGGTGGGTTTGGGGGGCCCTTTCTTTTTGTCTGTGCCCCTTGGGGCAAACCCCTCAAACGCCGGAGACAGCGACAAAAAAAAAAAAAGAAAACATTCTTCAAAAAACAACACCTGATCCACACATCCTCACCACTTCTGAAACCACACTGCTCTTCCCCAATCTGATGCCTGTTTCATGCCCTTTACCCTCTCAATCAAAACCCTCCCATATAAAATTTTCCGGGGGAAAAAAAAAACCAACCAAAATTAAACCCTTAAAAATTTGAGCACCACTCTTATCCCCTTTGCCTTTTGTACAATTTGGAAAAAATGCACCAATTTCCCCCAATCCCAGGCACCTCAAACCCGAGGGCATACATACATTAAAAAAACCTTACCAAACCCGTCCAAAAAATACAGTCACCCCCCTTTTTTAATAAATTCCACTGCAATACCATCCAAACCGCTGCCTTGCCGCCTTTTATCCTTTCCCCAAAGCTTTTACACCTCTTCCTGTTTTCCAAATCATTTTCCCTAACCCTCTCACTTTGCACACCACCTCGACCAAAACACCCTATACCGCCACCTATCATCAAACACATTCAAAAAAAAACCCTTTAAAATACTTTACTCCATCTCCTTCTCACATCACCACTACTTGTTATCACCTCCCCATTTGCGCCCTTCACTGAAAATTCCCATTTGCTCCCCTTTTCTTACGCACTTTATTTTCCTCCTTCCAGAACATCTTTTTATTCTCCCCAAAATTCAAAGATACTCTCTCATCCCAAACCTCATTTTCCCTCTTTTTTTTACCTCTTGCACCTTTCTGTTGACCCCCCTGTTCTTTTTTTTTATACATCTCCCACTCAAATTTCATTTTTTTTCCCCGCAAAAAAAACGTCCCCAAATTTCCTCCCCTTTCTCTTTCACTAATAATCTTCCTTCTTCATTCCCCCCACTCACTACCCCTTTTTATCAACCCCCTCCCCCCCTCTTCTCAAGCCTTAAAATTTTTTATTTTGCTTGTTACTAAGAAAACATATTTTTTCCATCTCCTTTTCCTTTTTTTACTTTTTTACCCACACAAAAAAACCTCTAAAAGAAACCCCCCCACACCCCTTTTAAATTTAAAAAAATTTTTTTAAAATTATTTTAAAAATTTTAAAATTTATAAAAAACTAATTAAGGAATTAAAATTTTATACGGAAATTTAATCATTTATTTTGCCTTTTTCTTTGCCTTTTCCTTGGCACCCAAAACCCCGGGACAAACAACAAAAAAAAATTTAAAAAAAAAAAAATTTTTTTAAAATTCCAGGGGAAAAAAAAAAACTGTTCCCCGCTTTTTTGAATTCACCCCGGGGGAAACCAAAAAATTTCACTTTATTGCAAAAACGACCACCCATACCCATTTTATCAAAAACCCCCCCAATAAATACTTTTATTTTCTACTCCACAAAATTTTAAAACCCTTTGCCCCCCTGGCCCATTGCCCCTTCAAAACCTTTTTTCCTCAAACCACTTTCCCCCAAACATATCCCTTTTTTCAACTCATCCTTTTTTAAACCCGAACTTCCCAACTCCTTCTTTTCATTCCACATTTTTTCTCAAAAATCAAATGCCTTTTTCCCCCCCATACCCCTTTCTTAAAAATTTTTTTTATTTTTCTTAAAACCCCTTTTTACCACATAACGTACATAAAAAACTAAATCCCTCCCCATCCTATTTTGTCCCCCTTTAAAAACCTTCTACTTCCTTCCCCCTTTACACAATCCAAAAACTCACAACAAAAAAAAATTTAAAAAAACTTACTTTTTTTTTTTCCCCCCCCCACCCCTTCCCCCGCCCCACAAAAAACCAGCATCCTCCCCTTTTTATTACCAAAAACAAAAAAAAAGGCCCCAAATTTTTCACACCACCCTCTTGCCATTTAATAAACCGAACCCCAAGTTAAATTCCTTAAAAAAAATTTTTCAAATCCACCCCTTTTAGCAAAAAATCAAAGTCTCCCATTCCCATTTAAGGGACCCTTTCCCCAATTATTCCCCATTGCATTAAAAACCCTTTCTTCAATCCCTAATTAACTCCTTGATAAAAAACCCAAATTCTCGTTTCTAAACACCCCCTTTATCTTCCCTCTTCCAGGTGCATAAAACAAAAATCCATTCTCTTTAAAAAATTTTCCATTTGAAAATCTCTAATCAATCTTCCCCTTTTAAATACCCCACTTCCTCCCTCGGTCCCCCCACCCTCCCCTACCCAACATTCCCAAACTCTTTCACCCCATTTCTCTTCAACATAGTTTTAATTAAAGCCAAAGCATCAGCTTCCTCTTATCAAAAATAGCATCTGTATCATTTCTTTTCATCATAGTTACATCCATCTACACACTTTAATGAGACACCCCCAATATGAGCCTCTGAAGAGAAATCCTCGCATGACTCTTTCTTATGTTCCTGTTTTTGGAGAGTAATGGCATAAAGCTTTCAAAACGACCCTCCCATTATTTGCCTTTGGAAGACCAAGGAAAAAGAATAGAATTTTTACCACCTGTCTCCAGGGATAATAAAAAAAAAATATTGATACAATATAAAATAAACAAAAAAGGTTAGCTGGAAACATCTTGTACCCAAAATTTCTCAGCACTGTATTTGTAAATGTTAGGAACAGTGGACCAACCAGCAAAAATTTTAATAAATCCTGTTAAATCCACAGAATGAAAACGATCATTTCGAAATGGACCCAAAATTCTGCGGGGTTTCTTTTCATACTTTACCGCATTAAGGTGCACACGCTGGGGCCCATAGGAACGCGAAGGAGAGATGGTCCAAATCATGTAAAGTAGGGGAAAAAAATTTAAAGTTTTTATTATTTGATGACAACAGAATTACTTGGAAGATTCCTCCCATGTAAGAAGTGAAAATCTATTACAGGATATCACCTTAATATTTTAAAGAGCTATACTTTTTTAACGAAAAGTGTTTAAGTAGCCATTTAAAATAATAAACTTCAGAAAACACATGATTCTTAGTGAGAAAAAAGATGATTTCTGTGAACACTGA
Organism: Panulirus ornatus; assembly: GCF_036320965.1. Taxonomy (NCBI): domain Eukaryota; kingdom Metazoa; phylum Arthropoda; class Malacostraca; order Decapoda; family Palinuridae; genus Panulirus; species Panulirus ornatus. The sequence goes on from NC_092229.1 coordinate 40,284,331, forward strand.
AAATGAATGACTCCCAGCTGATTATAACTTTTTGACAGCAAATATTCTTTCTTGGTTTGAATGTGGTGTTTTAACAAACTTATCTGGGGAAAAGGCTTTAAAAAGTTTAAATTTAAAAAGAAACCTTTTTGTGAATTATTTTAAAAAAATTGGTTTTGGAAAAAAAGTTGTTTTAAACAAAATAAAATTTTTAAAAACGAAAAAGGAAATTTAAGGCATGTTTTTACGTTTAAGGGAAAAGGGAAAAAATATTGGTTTTGTAATGTAAGTTTCAAAATTGGTTTATTTTCCTGGGAATTAAAATGGGGTTTGAAAAAAAAAAGGTTTATTCAAGAGTTTTAAAGGAGGGGAAATAGGTTTTGGGGTAAAAAACCCCCTTGGGGAGTGAGGGCGTTGGTTTTGGGGTTTGGGGGGATACGGCTGGTGCTATTATTGAAAACTTTTTTTTTAAAACGTACTGGGTTTTTTAAAATTTTTTTTGAAAAAGTTAGAAAAGTTAATAAGGAAACAAGTTAATATCCAAAAAATTTGTTTAAGCAAATTTATTTTTAAAATTTTTTTTTGAATGAGAAAAATTTAAAGGAAATTGTTAAACAAGTGAAAAATTTTTACAAGGTTTTACCAAAAGTGACGTTAGGGAGAGAAAGTTTTTTTTCTTCCAAATTTAAATTTCCCCAGGGTTTTTTGTTTTTTTTTATTTTCCCCCCCATTTTTGGGGGGGTTGGTTTAATTTTTTTTTATTTAAATTTGGGGTTTTTGGAAATTTAAAAACCCAAAAGATTTTGAAAAAAGTTTTATCCCCCCTTTTTTTTTGGGTTTTTAAGAGTATGTGCCTCTCGTTAAACTAAGTGGGTTTTGGGATATCATATACTGTACTTCCTTTTGAATGAAAAACCACATCTTTCTTCTAGATGTTGTCAAATGCCTTTTCTATATTGAGAAAAAGAAATGTACATGGAACTTTACATCATGTTCCCATGTGTTGTAGAGTTGATATTCCTAGGGGGGGAAAATCGGTAAAGCATTCATTTATGATGGAAATCTTGTTGCTACTGTTATCTTTTTCTCCTCAGCTTTTGGTCTTCTAAAAAGAAAAAGTAACTCTTCCAGTGTGAGTTACAATGTGATACCTTGGTATTTAATCAATGTAATATAATCTGTGTTGGACATATATTTCTTTTGGAACAATTCTCAGCTACTATGCTGCTTTGAAAATACTTATCTACCTGAGCATGGTATCGCCCATATCTAAATCAATGTTTTCAAACAGTTGTTTTGTCAGAATGATCTGACAAAACAAGTTGAGATTGTTTTTTACTCCATTTTCTCTCATGCGACCTCATATTTCTAATAGCATCTTATTCGCTTTGGGTATGTGCAAAATTCCTTCAGAATAATTTCCTCCAGTCCACAGTCTTCTGTAGCTATAGTAGTCATTTTCTTTTAGAATCCTCAGTGATGCATATCTATGCCTCATCACCCTTCCTGTGACTCTTCACAGGTGTGCACCAGGTTCCTTATTTGTGTAAAATCCACTTCAGAATCTTTCCTAGTGGTTTTCATGCTTTTCCTATCTAAACTTTTTTATAGTGCTTGTTTCTGCATACTGTCTTTGAAGAACACTTGTTTCACCTTTCTTATTGAAGCTTGAGCCTTGTCTTTCATAGTATCTCCTTCACTTTCATTCCAGTATAACACACATTGTTCCTTTTGATTTCGCTAATTCCTCAGTGGATATCATCTATTTTTTCATATTTTATCGCTGTTTCACACATTAGTGAGAGAGCACTAGGAAACAGATAAAGAAAGATGCATCTACTGATATACATATATATGAACATACACGCATATACATGTACATATACATGTATATATAAATGTACATATGCACACATATGTACTCATGCACATATTTGTACTTGGTAGCCTTCATCCATTCCTGACACCACCCCGCCCCACAAGACACAGCACTAAATGCATGAAGGAAAAGAAAATAAGATAGCATTTTATTCTCTTCTCCTCCCCCACACCCTGCACCAGCAAGATAGTGGCGGGAGACAGACAAAGAAAGGCCACATCCACTCACCCTCATTCTCTAACTGTCATGTGTAATGCACTGAAACCATAGCTCCCTATCACATTCAGGCGCCACATACTTTTCTGTTTTATCCCGGATGTTTCACATCCCGTGTTTCAGTCCATTAATGGCACATTGACCCCAGTACATCACATCATTCCATTTCACTCTATTCCATGCATGTCTTTCACCCTACTGCATGTTCATGCCCTGATTGCTCAAAATCTTTTTCACTCCATCCTTCTATCTCCAATTTGGTGTTCCAGTTCTCTTTGTTCCCTCATCTTCTGACACATAGATCCTCTCTGTCAACCTTTCCTGACTCATTCTCTCCATATGATCCGACCATTTCAACACATCCTCTTCTGATCTCTCAACCACACTCTATTTTATTACCACACATGTCTCTTACCCTTTCATTACTTACTTGTTCAAACCACCTCACATCACATATTGTCCTCAAACATTTGATTTCCAACACATCCACCCTTCACTCCACAACCCTGTTTATAGCCCATGCCTTACAACCATATGATACTGTTGGAACTACCATTCCTTCAAACATACCTATTTTGCCCCCTGAGATAACTTTCTTTCTACGCATCTTCATCGCTCCCAGATCCTTCACCCCCTTTCCCGCCCTATGACTCATTTCTGCTTCCATGGTTCCATTTGCCTCCACATCCTTTCCCAGATATCTAAAACACTTCACTTCCTCCAATTTTTCTCCATTCAAACTTACTTTCCAACCACCTTGTTCCTCAACTCTGCCGAACCTATAACCTTGCTTTTATTCACATTTGCTTTCAACTTTCTCTTTTCACGAACTTTTCCAAACTCAGTCACCAGCTTCTGCAGTTTCTTACTTGAATCAGCAACCAGTGCTGTATCATCGGCAAACAACTGACTCACTTCCCAGGCCCTATCATCCCTAACAGAATGCATACTCACCTCTCTGTCCAAGACTTGCTTGTACGTCTCTCACCACCCCATCCATAAACAAATAGAACAGCCATGGTGATATCACACACCCCTGCTGCAGACTGACCTTTGCTCATACATGTCTTACACCCTTGATAAAAACTTCTCATTGCTTCTAGCAGCTTGCCTCCCATACCATATACTCTAAAGATCTCTTACAAAGCATCTCTATCAACCCTATCATATGCCTCTCTAGATCCATAAATGCCACATACAAATCCATCTGTTTTTCTATGTATTTATCACTCACATTCTTCAAAGCAAGCACCTGATCCATGCCTTTTCTCCCACTTCTGAAACCACATTGTTCCTCCTCAGTCTGATGCTCTGTTCATGCCTTCACCATCTTAATCGGTACCCTCCCATACAACCTACCAGGTATACCCAGCAAACTTATACCCCTGTAGTTTGAACATTCACCTTTATTCCCTTTTTCAATATACAGTGGCACTATGCATGTATTCTGTCAATCTTAAGTCACTTCTCCATGATCCATACTTACATTGAATATCCTTACCAATCAATCAACAACACTGTTACCCACTTTTATAATATATTCAACTGAAGGACCATCCACCCCCATCGCCTTGCCACATTTCATCTTCTGCAAGGCTTTCACCCCCTCTTCTCTCTTCACTAAACAACTCTCCATGACTCTCTTACTACACATGCCACTCTGACCAAAACACTTTACATCTCACACTCTTATCATCTGACAGATTTAACAAACCTTCAAAGTACTCCATCTCTTCTCTTCATCGCTGCCTGTTATTACTTCCCTTTTACCCCCTTACTGATGTTTCTATTTGTTCTCTTGTCTTTTGCACATTTACTTACCTCCTTCCAAAACATCTCTTTATGCTCCCTAAAGTTTAATGATACTCTCTCACCCCAGCTTTCATTCCCCCTCTTTTTCAACCCCTGCACCGTCCTCTTGACCTCCTGCCACTTTCTCTTATACATCTGCCAGTCATTTGCACTCCTTTCTTGTAAGTACCACCCAAATGCCTCTTTTCTCTTTCACTAGCAACTTTACTTATTCATCCCACCTCTCACTACTTTTTCTAATCTTCCCCCTTTCCACCTTTTGCATGCCAAATATATCTGTTGCATATGCCATTTCTGTTTCTTAAATACCTCTCATTCCTCATACCCCCCCTCACTTCATTTGCTCTTACCTTTTGCTATTCTACACTCAATCTCTCCTTTTATATCTTCACACAAGTCTCCTTTCCAAGCACACTCACTCTCACCTCTCGCTTCTCCCAGACATCATTTCCCATTTTCGAAAGCCTCTACGAATCTTCACCTTTGCCTCCACAAGATAGTGATCAGACATCTCACCAGTTGCCCCCTCAGCATATTTATATTCAAGAGTCTCTCTTTTTCATGCCTCTCAATTAATGCAATCAATAAATACATAATCTGATAATGCCCATGGCTGTCCCTCCTACTCACATACGTGTACTTGTGTATATCTCTGATTTTATACTAGGTATTCCCAATCACCAGTCTTTTTTTCAGCACACAACTCCACCAGCTTTTTACTATTTCACTTCATAACACTGAATACCTCATGGGAACCAACTATTCCCTCAACTGCCACACTACATACCTTTGCAGTGAAATCACCCATTACTAATACCCAGTCTCATTCACCAAAACTGCTGATGCAGTCACTCAGCTGCTCCCAAAACACTTTCCCTTCATGGTCTTTGTTTTCATGGCCAGGAGCATAAGCACCAATAATTACCCATCTCTCACCATCCTCTTTCAGTTTAACCCATATGTCTAAAATTTACTTCCTTATACTCTATCACACGCTCACACAACTCCTACTTCAGGAGTAGTGCAACTCCTTCCTTATCTCTGGTCCTCTCACCAACCCTGACTTTACTCTCAAGACATTTCCAAACCATTCTTCCCCTGTATCCATGAGCTTCATTTCACTCACCCAGTTTTATCCAGGTTTCTTTCCTCAAACATACCACCTATCTCTTCTCTTCTCATCTTTGTTACATCCACACACATTCAGACCCCATAATCTGAGCCTTTGAGGAGGAGGAAAATTCCCTGCCAGACTTTTTCTTCTGTTTCCTCATTTAGAAATTGAAATACAAGAAGGGAAGGGTATCCAGTACCCAACTCCTACCTTCTTTAATTGCCTTCTATGACTTGCTGGGAATAAGGAGGTAGAATTTTCTCCCCTACCTCAGGGATAACATCTATAACTCTTTAATTTTTACACATCTTCTGACCATAAGAAATACTCATTGCTACTTTAGATTTTGTTTCATCACTTCCTCTTTTAGATATATTCATTGTGGTGTCTCATTTGTGGACATAGATAAGAATATTAGAACAACTATAGTATTGCCCACCAGTTTTTCAGTTGACTAGGATCATCATTAATTCTTTGCTGTAATCTTTATATTGGATCCAGCTGTGCTACATTATTGTAATGACCAGAACCTAAAGGGAGGGAGTTTTATTCCTATGGGATCCCATCTCTTGGACGTCTACTAATATACAACCTTTTAGACTTTGTATGATGCCTTATATCAGCTTATTCCATTCATCCAACATTCATGTTCTATAATTGTGCATCTTTACATCTTGTTTTAACAACTTTCTTGTTGAATCTCAAGTTAAGCCCTATGGTTGTTCTCTTCCTACATCTTTCAGAGAACTGTGCACTTTCTCCATCATCAATCTGATTTAAAGACTTAGAAAGTTATGATTAGATCCCCCATCGCTTTTCTCTTCCACGATGGATAAATGTATGGCCTCTGGCCTTTCCCAATGACTCAGTTCTTTTAATTATATTACTATCTTTGTTGTCCTCTTCTGGACCTTCTCTGTTGGCTATTTGTGCTTCTTTAGACATATTGACCAAAGCTGAAAAGTATATCCAAACTTTAGCCTTGTGTGGGATGTGACCAGCTTGCTGAATTTCCTTATCCAAGTACTTGAATACTATGTTAATATTTGCTAGCAGACAATGTCTCCTTCACTAATCTCTTGATATAGGACTGGCAACAGGTTAGAGATGATGGTAACCTCCAAGTCCTTCCCGTACGCTGATTCCTGCAACATACATCCTGCTTAATGATGTTCATATTGAGGCCCTCTTTTGCTGTGTCCCATCATCATTACTTTCCATTTTTGGGTTGAATTTCATCAAATATGTATCAGACTGGCTTTTGCGATCATCTAAGTCCACCTTTTAAGTTGATGCAATTATCTTTATTTTTACTTTCCTCATGACCTTTGCATCATTTGCAAACATATTATTGTTGGAGTTTGTACCTTCTGGCTGATCATTTACTTAGATCAAGAAGACTAACAGTCCCAGAACAAAGCACTGTGGCACTTCACTGGTGACCTCCATCTACATTGAAAAGGCTCATCTAACATGTTTCCTCTGTTCGTTTCCACTCAAATAATCTATCTGTTAAAAGAGTCTCACCTTTATTCCTGCATGGTGGACAAAGGATGGTACATGTAGACTGTATCCATGCTGGCTCACTCATTTTCTGTATAGATTAGGCTTTCTTTTTGTATATCTGTAAATGTCTTTAGGCCATATGACTCCTAGAACTTGTATTTCTTTTAATGTCAGCCATAACTTTATGGTTATCTTCATATAGAATACCATCAGATGTGCACTATAGACTTATGTAAAGATTTCTCCCTCTTTGTCTAATTCATCTTTCTGAGGTGACTGCATGTCAGCAAGGTCCAGCTTAAGTGGACCAAACTTTAGTGAAATTTTAGTAAATTTCATTTCCAAGATTTTTTTTTATACATACTCACCATTTCTTGTGGTAGCAAGAACAGATGACTGAGCCTTCGAGGAAAAACTCCCCTCTTGGCCCCCATCTCTGTTCCTTCTTTTGTAAAAGTAAAACTAGAGGGGAGGATTTCCATCAGCAAGGTCCAGCTTAAGTGGACCAAACTTTAGTGAAATTCTAGTAAATTTCATTTCCAAGAATTATTCTTTTTTATATACATGCTCGCCATTTCTTGTGTTAGCAAGAAGAGATGACTGAGCCTTAGAGGGAAAACTCCCCACTTGGCCCCCATCTCTGTTCCTTCTTTTGGAAAAGTAAAACTAGAGGAGAGGATTTCCAGCCCTCCCCCAACCCCCCACCCCACCTCTTTTAGTTGCCTTCTATGACATGCATGGAATATGTGGGAAGTATTCTTTTTCCCCTACCTCAAGGATAATCATTTCCAAGATACTTAAGTTTTACTTCCAAATTTTAATGACATGCTTTCTGCCTATCAAAGAATTTCAACAAAGTTTAAATGTGCTTTTTGCCCTCTTCCACCACAAAGTCTTTAATGATGCTAAGGTGTTTAATCAAAGTGATTTATTAGATTTACCATAGCCTGAGTTTGTTTGGCACTTGTGCCTGTAGAATGTGTTTATTTCAGCAAGTCAAAAGTCATTCACTCTCCGTTTCTGTTTCTTTCTAATTCCTATAGCTCCCAGAACTCTTTTATCTACTCATATAATCTGTATGTCTGGTTCTTAGTTTACAGAATGCCATCAATTGTGCCCCTGTAGACTTTTGTAAAAGGTCCATCTCTCTTTCTTGGATGAATATAGTATAACAAGGTTCAGATGGATTAGATTAAACTGTAGTAATATTACACTCGCTTTTATTTAGCAAATCTATCAGTTTCTCATCTTGTTTGTTCACTATATCTTGTAATAGTATTTGATTTTGGTCAGTCAATGAGATTACTTATTTTATTGATTATAGATTAGGTTTGAAAATGAAGCTAAATAATGCATAGATTTCATGCTCTTTAAAATCACATTGTTTTTGAAAAACTGTTGATTTATCTCTCTTTCCAATGTTGTGCTCAAAATGAATATGGAATGAAATTGCATATCCACATACACATTTGTTTGTACATCTTAGAATATGTTCATTAGTAACCAGCATTGTTGAATCATTTCAGTCATAATTGGTTACTCATGTTCTCAGGCTTCAGTTTAGGCTAAAAAAATTGGGGTTGCAGCATTCCCTTATAAATACCTTTAAACTTGTGTCATGAGCTTTAGCAACTGATGATCAGTTTTAGTAAGAGCTATGAAATTAATGAGATTTGGTCAGAATAATTTTCATCAGGTTTCTGTGCATAATTGGTAGAATTTTGGGAAGGTTCCTGACTTTGCATTTGATTACTACCTTTGTTACGTGGGTTCTGCTGAAATTCGGAGGGGATACTCATCAAATTTCTCGTCTCATTTGAGTAGGATTTGATTTATAAATTCAAAGGTACATATTCATGTACATCTTAAGCCTGAGTTTCCTGTTACTAGCTCCACTTTACTGTGTTGTGTTGAAATTTGATCAGTATTTTGTAAAATTACCGTAACATTTTCAGCTCCTTTTCAAAGATTACATGACCGTTTTTGTGTATTTGCATTCATACATGTTGGATTTGTATTGGTCTTTACAAAATTACTAATTTTGTTGATATTCAACTCAGTTTTTTAATAAGATAAGAAGCCAACTTATGCTTCATTAATCACATCTTATGAATATCCTGAACTCTGATATATAAGTGGTTATGCAAGCTTACATTAGACTCAGATCACACTAACTGGTTATGCATTTTTGGAAGTTGTAGGTATTACTGACAATTGTGTTGCCATGTAACATAGCCCTCTAGTTTTGCTTTGTGTGTTGATGTCAATTATACCTAGTTTATAGCCACAACATTGTAGTGTGGCATACTCTGTGTAATGAAAAGTTGTAATTTAAAACAGTGGATCACAGTGGATTTTGATACATACTGTTGAAGTGGACAATTGTTTCCAATAAAATCAGACTTGAAAGAATTCTTCTTTGCATTGTTGAAACTTGAAACCAGGAAAGGTATAGTAGCACTTGATATTGCTCTTTTCAACACACACATCCGTTCTGGAAATAATGAGCATATGATTTAAGAAGTATTCTGTGGTTATGCATTAATGTTTCCAAGTTGTTAGAAATGTTGTCCTTGTGTTGAGCACATCGCTGTCCACTTGTCATTGCATCATTTAACTCTAGAAAGTATTTTACAGAGTCTAGATAAGCTTATTAGTATGCCAGGCAGAGGCCAAGCAAAACTCAAGATTCAGAGTGACTTGCCTTCCCGCCAAGGAGATTTAGGAGGGTGGGTTGTAGATGGAAAAGACAGAAGCAATATGCTGGGCAGAGGTAGAGGAAGAGGAAGAACAGAGTGCAAGAATCCAGGGGACTTGACTTCACTTCAAGTCCATTGTGATAGTGATTATACAAGTTTTCAGTACCAGATTAGTGAGCTAGACAGTGGCAAAGGAAGAGCGAGGACCAAGATTCAAGAATTCTCGTCTCACTGTCCAGTACAGCCTAGACCATATTTTGCAGGTACTGTACACAGTATCATGCCAGGGAGAGGACGAGCAATGGCCAAGAACCAAGGAGAGACACTTCGCAGACCTGGACAGACCAGTAAGTCAAAAATTTTTGGAAAGTCATTACAGGTTGTACCTCTTTAATCTGGTGCTCTGTGGGCTGGCACATTTTGAAACTGCCGCTATTAGTTATTAGTTTGTTGATCTGATAGCAGCGCGAAGGTGCCAAAATCTATTTACACTGTAGCTGAGCTAATGAACAGTCCCATTAATTTCTTATATTCATTGTATTTTAGCCCTTCAGGATGTCATCCAAGAGACCAAGAGTTACAGAAGATGGTGCTTGTGCTGATCATTACCTATGCTTGAAAAGGTGGGGCTACTGAAAAAATTAGATGAGGGAACTTCTTTAAAGACTTTGAATACCATGAGATCAGATTGTCAACTGTGTTTGATTTAGGGATCAGTTTCTGTTTACTGGCATTTTCTGTGGTTCACCAATAGCCAGGTCCCAAGATTGTCAGATTAAAGAGGTATAACATATACTCACTTTCTCCAGCATCTTTCATTTTTAAGAAAGTATAATTAAACCTGTGCACTGCAAAGAATTTTTAAAGCATTTATGACATTAGATAAGTAAAACATGTATCAATTCTTAACTTTCCTTATCCCAAATTCCTGAAGAATGTAAATGAAAAAGTAGATGGCCATTATGAATTATTTTTCCTGGAGGACAAACTATGAAGGAACTAACTTTTATGTAAGATCTCATAACTTATTTTGAGAAGTCCAGCAAGGTTATGCATATCTTTGCAGTTGCATTCCCTTCCATTTATCTGATGAATACAATTTCTTTCTGCTTTTATATGTAGTTAAACATCGGTCCCTTGGACACTTTCCGACTGCCTATTTTCCCCACACCATACCTAATCCTTCTCATTTCTTACGTACTATCCTGAAGATTACATATCCCATTTCAGATAGTTATTTCCTACTTATTTTTGTTCACCAAACTTTTACTCTTTAAATTCAGTGTATGTAGCCTTTTCAACATATCATCTTATCTGTGTGAAGAAAATATTTTTTTCCAAAGTATGTATTAGAGGACTCCATACAAATATTTCCAAATACTGAAGTTTCAGGTTGTCTTTACTCAATTGTTATATACTTGTTTAACCAGATACAAATGATTGTGCAAGCAGCTTAGGTTGTGCATATCTGTCTTTGATCAAATCATAGTAACCAGACTTCACAGTAAAACACTGATGAGAGGATATCCTGTTTACTACAATTCTGGATTTTGGTTAATGAAAGCTGGCATTAATTCAAAATGAAGTTAGTTGATTGGTTGTAAACATAAAGAAAAAAGAAAAAGGAACCATATATTGCAGTCTCTGTAAAATGATAGACAAAAATAATCCAACTTTCCTGATTCACCACAATTCTTTTTAGTTCTTTTATGCATAAATGTCTGTAAGATGAAATAAAGCTTGCATATGTAGTTAGTATTTTGTCACGTTGCCTCTATCTTTGATGACCTGCTACAGTATGTTTGGTATCGAATCCGATAACCTTTAGAGGTACTCAATATCCAAATTTTGTGTCCATATCCTTTTAAGTTTCTGTTGCATCTGATGTGGTGTTGGGCTATGATAGCTTATTTTTCATCATATTTGAACAATTATCTTTTGGATTTAGGTCAGGCAAGTTGCCTTGCTGTTTCAACACTTCAACATTTTTCTCCCTGAGCCAATATGTTACCAATTTTGCTTTATGGCAAGGTGTACAGTCTTGCAGTAGGAAAACATAGGCACCAAAAAGATCATAAAAACCCAAGAAATTATCATTTGTCACTGAATTTCATCAAATATGTATCAGACTGGCTTTATTTTCCTATACCTTTTATTTAACATATATTGCACATTTATTCATCCTATAAGTGGTGTTTGCTTCTGTGCCTATCATTGTGACTTTTGATAAATTCCACTGCATTACCATCCAAACCCGCCGCCTTGCCGGCTTTCTCCTTCCACAAAGTGCTCACTACCTCTTCTCTGTTTACCAAATCATTCTCCCTGACCCTTTCACTTTGCACACCACCTCGACCAAAACACCATATATCTGCCACTCTATCATCAAACACATTCAACAAACCTTCAAAATAAATACTCACTCCATCTCCCTCTCACTTCACCACTACTTGGTATAAACTACCCTTTTGCTCCCTTCACTGATGTTCCCATTTGTGCTCTTGTCTTATGCACTTTATTTACATCCTTCCAAAACATCTTTTTATTCTCCCTAAAATTCCATGATTCTCACCCCAACTCTCATTTGCCCTCTTTTTCACCTCTTGCACCTTTCTCTTAACCTCTTGCCTCTTTCTTTTATATATCTTCCAATCATTTGCACTATTTCCCTGCAAAAATTGTCCAAATGTGTGTCTCTTCTCTTTCACTATCTTACATCTTCATCCTACCACTTCACTATCCATTCTAATCTGCCCACCTCCCACTTTTCTCATGGCACAGGTATCTTTTGTGCAAGCCATTACTGCTTTCCTAGATACATCCCATTCCTCCTCCACTCCCCTTACATCTTTTGCTTTCACCTTTTTCCATTCTGCACTCAATCTCTGCTGGTACTTCCTCACACAAGTCTCCTTTCCAAACTCACTTACTCTAACCACTCTCTTCACCCCAACATTCTCTCTTCTTTTTTGAAAACCTCAACATATCTTCACCTTCGACTCCACAAGATAATGATCAGACATCTCTCCAGTCTCTCTTTCATGGGCCTGTCAATTAACACATAATCCAATAATGCTTTCTGGCCATCTCTCCTACTTACATATGTATACTTATGTATATGTATCTTTTTAAACCAGGCATTCCTAATCACCAGTCCTTTTTCAGCACACAAATCTACAAGCTCTTCACCATTTCCATTTACAACACTGAACACCCCATGCACACCAATTATACCCTCAACTGCCACATTACTCACCTTTGCATTCAAATCTCTATAACCCGGTCTTGTGCATCAAAGCTGCTAACACACTCATTCAGCTGCTCACAAAACACTTGCCTCTTATGATCTTTCTTCTCATGCCCATGTGCATAGGCACCAGTAATGACCCATCTTTCTCCATCGACTCTCAGTTTTACCCATATAAATCTAGAGTGTACTTTCTTACGCTCTATCACATACTCCCACAACTTCAGGAGTAGTGCACCTCCTTCCTTTGCTCTAGTCCTCTCACCAACCCCTGAGTTTACTCCTAAGACACTCCCAAACCACTCTTCCCCTTTACCCTTGAACTTCATATCATTCAGAGCCAATATATCCAGGTTCCTTTCCTCAAACATACTACCTATCTCTCCTTTTTTCTCATCTTGGTTACATCCACACACATTTAGACACCCCAGTCTGAGCCTTTGAAGAGGATGAGCACTCCCCGAATGACTCCTTCCTCTGTTTCCCCTTTTAGAAAGTTGAAATACAGGAAAGGGAGGGTTTCTAGCCCTTGCTCTTGTCCCCTTTATAGTTATCATACTTAATCTCTGTTTTCCGCATCAGCAAGGTAGCGCAAGGAAACAGACAAAGAATGGCCCAACCCCTCATATACACCTATATATACACATAAATGCCTGTATATGCACATATACATACATATACATTTCAACGTATACATACATATACATACACAGACATATACACATAGACACATGTACATATTCATACTTTCTGCCTTTATCCATTCCCTTCGCCAACCCACCACACGGGAAACAGCATCCTCCCCCTCCTGTGAAGTAGCATCAGGAAAAGAGAAAAAGGCCACCTTTGTTCACACTCAGTCTCTCACTGTCATGTGCAATGCACCGAAACCACAGCTCCTTTTCCACATCAAGGCCCCACAGCCCTTTCCATGGTTTGCCCCAGATGCTTCACATGCCTTGGTTCAATCTATCGACAGCACATCGAACCCGGTATACCTCATCCTTCCAAATCACTCTATCCCTTTGCACGCCTTTCACCCTCTTGTATGTTCAGGCCCTGACTGCTCAAAATCTTTTTCACTCCATCCTTCCACCTCCAATTTGGTCTTCCACTTCTCCTTGTTCCCTCCACCTCTGACACATAAACCCTCTTTGTCAATCTTAGCTCACTCATTCTCTCGATGTGTCCTAACCATTTCAACACACCCTCTTCTTGTCTCTCAACCACAATTTTTATTTCTACACATCCCTCTCACCCTTTCATTACTTATTCGATCAAACCACTTCACACAACTTATTGTCCTCAAACAGTTAATTACCAACACATCCACCTTCCTCTGCACAACCCTATGTATAGCCCATGCCTCGCTATCATATAACATTGTTGGAACGACTATTCCTTCAAACATACTATACTCATTTTTGCTCTCCGAGATAATGTTCTTGCCTTCCACATATTCTTCATCACTCACAGAACCTTCGCCTCCTCCCATCCCTGTGACTCACTTCCACTTCCATGGTTCCGTCTGCTGCTAAGTTCACTCCCAGATATCTAAAATGCTTCACTTCCAACTTTTCTCCATTCAGACTTGCCCCTTAACTCTACTGAACCTAATAACCTTGCTCTTATTTACACTTACTCTCAACTTTTTCCTTTCTCACACTTTTTCACACTCAGTCAGTAACTTCTGCAGTTTCTCACTCCAACCAGCCACTACAGGCCCTCTCATCCCCAACAGACTGCATACCCACCCCTCACAAAAACTCTTGCATTTGCCTCCCAAACCACTCCATCCATAAACAAATTAAACAACCATTGGGACATCACTCACCCCTGCTTTCATTAGGAACCAATTACTCTCCTCTCTTCCTACCCATACACAAGCCTTACATCCTTGGTAAAAATATTTCACCTCTAGCAGTTTACCTCCCACACCATTTACTCTAAAGACCTTCCAAAAACCTTCTCTATCAATCCTATCGTATAGCTTCAGATCCATAAATGCTACATACAGATCCATTTGTTTTCCTAAGTATTTCTCACACCCATTCTTCAAAGCGAGCACTTGCTCTACACATCCTCTACCACTTCTGAAACCACACTGCTCTTCCCCAATCTGATGCTCTGTGCATGCCTTCACCCTCTCAATCAATACCCTCCCATGTAATCTCCCAGGAATACTCATCAAACTTATACCTCTGAAGTTTGAACACTCACCTTTATCCCCTTTGCCTTTGTACAGTGGGCAGCTGGAGGGATGTTAGATCACTAATTTGTGGAGAACAAGGTGAGTATGTGTAGAGGTTTTGAAAAAAGAAGAATGTCAAGGAGAAGAGAACGGTGAGAGTAGGTGAGCTTGGTAAGGGGACATGTGTAAGGAAGTACCTGGAGAGATTGAGTGTAGAATGGCAAAAAGTGAGAGCAAATGATGTGAGGGGAGTGGTTCAAGAATGGTATGTGTTTAGGGAAGCAGTGATGGCTTCCACAAAACATAAGTGTGGCATGAAAAAGGCAGGAGATTGGTAGATTAGAAAGGGTAGTGAGTGGTGGGATGATGAAGTCAAGTTGGTAGTGAAAGAGAAAAAAAGAAGTGTTTGGACGATACTTGCGAGGAAGAAGTGCAAATGACTGGGAGATGTATACAAGAAAGCAACAGGAGGGCAAGAGAAACGTGCAAGGGTTGAAAAGGAGGGCAGAATGAGAGTTGGGATGAGAGAGTATCACTGAATTTTAGGGAGAATAAAAAGATGTTTTGGAAGGAGGTAAATGATGTCCATAAGACAAGATAACAGATAGTAAAATCGATGTAGGGGGCAAGTGGGGAGGTAATAACAAGTAGTGATGAAATGTGGAGATGGAGTGACGTTTGAAGGTTTACTGAGTGTGTCTGATGATACAGTGGCAGACATAGATTGGTTTAGTCGGGGTGGTCTGTGAAGTGAGAGGGTCAGGGAGAATGGTTCAGTTAAAAGAGGAAGTGAAAACTTTGCGGAAGATGGAATCCGGCAAGGTGGTGGGTTTGGATGGTATTGCATTGGAATTTCTTAAAAAAGGGGGTGACTGTGTTGTGCATTGGCTGGTAAGGATATTCAGTGTATGTATGGACCATGGTGAATTACCTAAGGAGGTATAAGTTTGTTGAGTTTTCCTGGGAAATTATATGGGAGGGTATTGATTGAGACGGTGAAGGCATTTACAGAGCATCAGATTGGGGAAGAGCAGTGTGGTTTCAGAAGTGGTAGAGGATGTGTGGATCAGGTGTTTCCTTTGAAGAATGTATATGAGAAATACTTATGAAAACAAATGGATTTGTATGTAAGCATCTATGGATCTGGAGAAGGCTTATGATAGAGTTGATAGAGATGCTGTGTGGAAGGTATTAAGAGTATATGGTGTGGGATCCAAGATGTTAGAAGCAGTGGAAAGTTTTTATCGAGGATGTAAGGCATGTGTATGAGTAGGTTTGCGGCCGGGATGCGTGATGTCTCCATGGTTGTTTAATTTGTTTATGGATGGGGTTGTTAGGGACGTGAATGTAAGAGTTTTGGAGAGAGGGGCAAGTATGCAGTCTGTTGTGGATAAGAGAGCTTGGGAAGTGAGTCAGTTGTTGTTCACTGGTGATACAGCGCTAGTGGCTGATTCGGGTGAGAAACTGCAGAAGCTGGTGACTGAGTTTGGTAAAGTGTGTGAAAGAAGAAAGCTGAGAGTAAATGTGAATAAGAGCAAGGTTATTACGTACAGTAGGGTTGAGGGACAAGTCAATGGGAGGTAAGTTTGAATGGAGAAATACTGGAGGAAGAAGTGTTTTAGATCTCTCTGAGTGGATTTGGCAGCGGATGGAACCATGGAAGCGGAAGTGAGTCACAGGGTGGGGGAAGGAGCGAAAGTTGTGGGAGCTTTGAAAAATGTGTGCAGGGCGAGAACATTATCTCGGAAAGCAAAAATGGGTATGTTTGAAGGAATAGTGGTTCCACCAATGTTATATGGTTGCGAGGCGTGGGCTATAGATAGGATTGTGCAAAGGAGGGTGGATGTATTGGAAATGACAACAATATGTGCTGTGAAGTGGTTTGATCGAGTAATTAATGAAAGGGTAAGAGAGATGTGCGGTAATAAAAAGAGTGTGGTTGAGAGAGCAGAAGAGGGTGTATTGAAATGGTTTGGTCACCTGGAGAGAATGAGTGAGGAAAGATTGACAAAGAGGATATATGTGTAAGAGGTGGAGAGAACGAGGAGAAGTGTGAGACCAAATTGGAGGTGTAAGGATGGAGTGAAAAAGATTTTGAGTGATCGGGGCCTGAACATGCAGGAGGGTGAAAACTGTGCAAGGAATAGAGTGAATTAGAACGATAAGGTATACCGGGGTTGACGCGGTCAATGGATTGAAACAGGGCATGTGCAGCGTCTGGGGTAAACCATGGAAAGCTAGAGACTGAGTGTGAACGAATGTGGCCTTTGTTCTCTTTTCCTAGTGCTACCTCACGTGCGTGTGTGGGGGAGGAGGGTGTCAGTGCATGTGAGACGTGGTGGCGACGAAAATGAATAAAGGCAGCAAGTATGAATTATGTACATGCGTATGTATGTATATGTCTGTATGTATATATATATATATATATATATATATATATATATATATATATATATATATATATATATATATTTTTTTTTTTTTTTTTTTTTTTTTTTTTGCTTTGTCGCTGTCTCCCGCGTTTGCGAGGTAGCGCAAGGAAACAGACGAAAAAAATGGCCCAACCCACCCCCATACACATGTATATACATACGTCCACACACGCAAATATACATACCTACACAGCTTTCCATGGTTTACCCCAGACGCTTCACATGCCCTGATTCAATCCACTGACAGCACGTCAACCCCGGTATACCACATCGGTCCAATTCACCCTATTCCTTGCCCTCCTTTCACCCTCCTGCATGCTCAGGCCCCGATCACACAAAATCTTTTTCACTCCATCTTTCCACCTCCAATTTGGTCTCCCACTTCTCCTCGTTCCCTCCACCTCCGACACATATAGCCTCATGGTCAATCTTTCCTCACTCATTCTCTCCATGTGCCCAAACCATTTCAAAACACCCTCTTCTGCTCTCTCAACTACGCTCTTATTTCCACACATCTCTTTTACCCTTACGTTACTTACTCGATCAAACCACCTCACACCACACATTGTCCTCAAACATCTCATTTCCAGCACATCCATCCTCCAGCACACAACTCTATCCATAGCACACGCCTCGCAACCATACAACATTGTTGGAACCACTATTCCTTCAAACATACCCATTTTTGCTCTCCGAGATAATGTTCTTGACTTCCACACATTCTTCAAGGCTCCCAGGATTTTAGCCCCCTCCCCCACCCCATGATCCACTTCCGCTTCCATGGTTCCATCCACTGCCAGATCCACTCCCAGATATCTAAAACACTTTACTTCCTCCAGTTTTTCTCCATTCAAACTTACGTCCCAATTGACTTGACCCTCAACCCCACTGTACCTAATAACCTTGCTCTTATTCACATTTACTCTTAACTTTCTTCTTTCACACACTTTACCAAACTCAGTCACCAGCTTCTGCAGTTTCTCACATGAATCAGCCACCAGCGCTGTATCATCATCGAACAACAACTGACTCACTTCCCAAGCTCTTTCATCCACAACAGACTTCATACATGCCCCTCTTTCCAAAACTCTTGCATTCACCTCCCTAACAACCCCATCCATAAACAAATTAAACAACCATGGAGACATCACACACCCCTGCCGCAAACCTACATTCACTGAGAACCAATCACTTTCCTCTCTTCCTACACGTACACATGCCTTACATCCTCGATAAAAACTTTTCACTGCTTCTAACAACTTCCCTCCCACACCATATATTCTTAATACCTTCCACAGAGCATCTCTATCAACTCTATCATATGCCTTCTCCAGATCCATAAATGCTTCATATAAATCCATTTGCTTTTCTAAGTATTTCTCACATACATTCTTCAAAGCAAACACCTGATCCACACATCCTCTACCACTTCTGAAACCACACTGCTCTTCCCCAATCTGATGCTCTGTACATGCCTTCACCCTCTCAATCAATACCCTCCCATATAATTTACCAGGAATGCTCAACAAACTTGTACCTCTGTAATTTGAGCACTCACTCTTATCCCCTTTGCTTTTGTACAGTGGCACTATGCACGCATTCCGCCAATCCTCAGGCACCTCACCATGCGTCATACATACATTAAATAACCTTACCAACCAGTCAACAATACAGTCACCGCCTTTTTTGATAGATTCCACTGCAATACCATCCAAACCTGCTGCCTTGCCGGCTTTCATCTTTTGCAAAGCTTTTACTACCTCTTCTCTGTTTACCAAATCATTTTCCCTAACCCTCTCACTTTGCACACCACCTCGACCAAAACACCCTATATCTGCCACTCTATCATCAAACACATTCAACAGACCTTCAAAATACTCACTCCATCTCCTTCTCACATCACCACTACTTGTTATCACCTCCCCATTTGCGCCCTTCACTGAAGTTCCCATTTGCTCCCTTGTCTTACGCACTTTATTTACCTCCTTCCAAAACATCTTTTTCTTCTCCCTAAAATTTAATGATACTCTCTCACCCCAGCTCTCATTTGCCCTCTTTTTCACCTCTTGCACCTTTCTCTTGACCTCCTGTCTCTTTCTTTTATACATCTCCCACTCAATTGCATTTTTTCCCTGCAAAAATCGTCCAAATGCCTCTCTCTTCTCTTTCACTAATAATCTTACTTCTTCATCCCACCACTCACTACCCTTTCTAATCAACCCACCTCCCACTCTTCTCATGCCACAAGCATCTTTTGCGCAATCCATCACTGATTCCCTAAGTACATCCCATTCCTCCCCCACTCCCCGTACTTCCATTGTTCTCACCTTTTTCCATTCTGTACTCAGTCTCTCCTGGTACTTCCTCACGCAAGTCTCCTTCCCAAGCTCACTTACTCTCACCACCCTCTTCACTCCAACATTCACTCTTCTTTTCTGAAAACCCATACAAATCTTCACCTTAGCCTCCACAAGATAATGATCAGACATCCCTCCAGTTGGACCTCTCAGCACATTAACATCCAAAAGTCTCTCTTTCGCGCGCCTGTCAATTAACACGTAATCCAATAACGCTCTATTGCCATCTCTCCTACTTACATACGTATACTTATGTATATCTCGCTTTTTAAACCAGGTATTCCCAATCACCAGTCCTTTTTCAGCACATAAATCTACAAGCTCTTCACCATTTCCATTTACAACACTGAACACCCCATGTATACCAATTATTCCCTCAACTGCCATATTACTCACCTTTGCATTCAAATCACCCATCACTATAACCCGGTCTCGTGCATCAAAACCACTAACACACTCATTCAGCTGCTCCCAAAACACTTGCCTCTCATGATCTTTCTTCTCATGCCCAGGTGCATATGCACCAATAATCACCCATCTCTCTCCATCAACTTTCAGTTTTACCCATATTAATCGAGAATTTACTTTCTTACATTCTATCACATACTCCCACAACTCCTGTTTCAGGAGTACTGCTACTCATTCCCTTGCTCTTGTCCTCTCACTAACCCCTGACTTTACTCCCAAGACATTCCCAAACCACTCTTCCCCTTTACCCTTGAGCTTCGTTTCACTTAGAGCCAGAACATTCAGGCTCCTTTCCTGAAACGTACTACCTATCTGTCCTTTTTTATCATCTTGGTTACATCCACACACATTTAGGCACCCCAGTCTGAGCCTTCGAGGAGGATGAGCACTCCCCGCGTGACTCCTTCTTCTGTTTCCCATTTTAGAAAGTTAAAAAATACAAGGAGGGGAAGATTTCTGGCCTGTATTCCTTTGAGTCCATGGGAAAAATGAAACACGATAAGTTTCCAATTGCACTTTCGTGTAATAATCACATCATCAGGGGAGACACAAAAGAGAAATATAATAGTCAATTGATATACATCGCAGAGACGAAGCTAGGACGCCATTTGGTAAACATGCGGTTGTCCAAGATTGTCTTGGACAATTGCATGCTTTCCAAATATATATATATATATATATATATATATATATATATATATATATATATATATATATATATATATTCCTCGCGTGTCGTAGAAGGCGACTAGAGGGGACGGGAGCGGGGGGCCGGAAATCCTCCCCTCCTTGTATTAACTTTCTAAAATGGGAAACAGAAGAAGGAGTCACGCGGGGAGTGCTCATCCTCCTCGAAGGCTCAGACAAGCGAGATATACATAATGTCTAAATGTGTGTGGATGTAACCAAGATGTGAAAAAAGGAGAGATAGGTAGTATGTTTGAGGAAAGGAACCTGGATGTTTTGGCTCTGAGTAAAACGAAGCTCAAGGGTAAAGGGGAAGAGTGGTTTGGGAATGTCTTGGGAGTAAAGTCAGAGGTTAGTGAGAGGACAAGATCAAGGGAAGGAGTAGCAGTACTCCTGAAACAGGAGTTGTGGGAGTATGTGATAGAATGTAAGAAAGTAAATTCTCGATTAAAATGGGTAAAACTGAAAGTTGATGGAGAGAGGTGGGTGATTGTTGGTGCATATGCACCTGGGCATGAGAAGAAAGATCATGATAGGCAAGTGTTTTGGGAGCAGCTGAATTAGTGTGTTAGTGGTTTTGATGGACAAGACCGGGTTATAGTGATGGGTGATTTGAATGCAAAAGTGAGCAATGTGGCAGTTGAGGGAATAATTGGTATTCATAGAGTGTTCAGTGTTGTAAATGGAAATGGTGAAGAGCTTGTAGATTTATGTGCTGAAAAAGGACTGGTGATTGGGAATACCTGGTTTAAAAAGCGAGATATACATAAGTATACGTATGTAAGTAGGAGAGATGGCCAGAGAGCGTTATTAGATTACGTGTTAATTGATAGACGCACGAAAGTGAGACTTTTGGATGTCAATGTGCTGAGAGGTGCAACTGGAGGGATGTCTGATCATTATCTTGTGGAGGCGAAGGTGAAGATTTGAGGGGGTTTTCAGAAAAGAAGAGAGAATGTTGGGGTGAAGAGGGTGGTGAGGGTAAGTGAGCTTGGGAAGGAGACTTGTGTGAGGAAGTACCAGGAGAGACTGAGTACAGAATGGAAAAAGGTGAGAACAATGGAAGTAAGGGGAGTGGGGGAGGAATGGGATGTATTTAGTGAATCAGTGATGGATTGCGCAAAAGATGCTTGTCTCATGAGAAGCGTGGGAGATGGGTTGATTAGAAAGGGTAGTGAGTGGTGGGATGAAGAAGTAATATTATTAGTGAAAGAGAAGAGAGAGGCATTTGGACGCTTTTTGCATGGAAAAAATGCAATTGAGTGGGAGATGTATAAAAGAAAGAGAAAGGAGGTCAAGAGAAAGGTGCAAGAGGTGAAAAAGATCGGAAATGAGAGTTGGGGTGAGAGAGTATCATTAAATTTTAGGGAGAATAAAAAGATGTTTTGGAAGGAGGTAAATAAAGTGCGTAAGACAAGGGAGCAAATAGGAACTTCAGTGAAGGGCGCTAATGGGGAGGTGATAACAAGTAGTGGTGATGTGAGAAGGAGATGGAGTGAGTATTTTGAAGGTTTGTTGAATGTGTTTGATGATAGAGTGGCAGATATAGGGTGTTTTGGTCGAGGTGGTGTGCAAAGTGAGAGGGTTAAGGAAAATGATTTGGTAAACAGAGAAGAGGTAGTGAAAGCTTTGCGGAAGATGAAAGGCGGCAAGGCAGCAGGTTTTGATGGTATTACAGTGGAATCTATCAAAAAAGGGGGTGACTGTATTGTTGACTGGTTGGTAAGGTTATTTAATGTATGTATGACTCATGGTGAGGTGCCTGAGGATTGGCAGAATGCGTGCATAGTGCCATTTTACAAAGACAAAGGGGATAAGAGTGAGTGCTCAAATTACAGAGGCATAAGTTTGTTGAGTATTCCTGGTAAATTATATGGGAGGGTATTGATTGAGAGGGTGAAGGCATGTACAGAGCATCAAATTGGGGAAGAGCAGTGTGGTTTCAGAAGTGGTAGAGGATGTGTGGATCAGGTGTTTGCTTTGAAGAATGTATGTGAGAAATACTTAGAAAAGCAAATGGATTTGTATGTAGCATTTATGGATCTGGAGAAGGCATATGATAGAGTTGATAGAGATGCTCTGTGGAAGGTATTGAGAATATATGGTGTGGGATGAAAGTTGTTAGAAGCAGTGAAAAGTTTTTATCGAGGATGTAAGGCATGTGTATGTGTAGGAAGAGAGGAAAATGATTGGTTCTCAGTGATTGTAGGTTTGCGGCAGGGGTGTGTGATGTCTCCATGGTTGTTTAATTTGTTTATGGTTGGGGTTGTTAGGGAGGTGAATGCAAGAGTTTTGGAAAGAGGGGCAAGTTTGAAGTCTGTTGTGGATGAGAGAGCTTGGGTAGTGTGTCAGTTGTTGTTCGCTGATGATACAGCGCTGGTGGATGATTCATGGGAGAAACTGCAGAAGCTGGTGACTGAGTTTGGTAAAGTGTGTGAAAGAAGAAAGTTAAGAGTAATTGTGAATAAGAGCAAGGTTATTAGGTACAGTAGGGTTGAGGGTCAAGTCAGTTTGGAGGTAAGTTTGAATGGAGAAAAACTGGAGGAAGTAAAGTGTTTTAGATATCTTGGAGTGGATCTGGCAGCGGATGGAACCATGGAAGCGGAAGTGAATCATAGGGTGGGGGAGGGGGCGAAAATCCTGGGAGCCTTGAGGAATGTGTGGAAGTCGAGAACATTATCTCGGAAAGCAAAAATGGGTATGTTTGAAGGAATAGTGGTTCCAACAACGTTGTATGGTTGCGAGGCGTGAGCTATGGATAGAGTTGTGCGCAGGAGGATGGATGTGCTGGAAATGAGATGTTTGAGGACAATGGTGTGAGGTGGTTTGATCGATTAAGTAATGTAAGGGTGAGAGAGATGTGTGGAAATAAAAAGAGAGTGGTTGAGAGAGCAGAAGAGGGTGTTTTGAAATGGTTTGGGCACGTGGAGAGAATGAGTGAGGAAAGATTGACCAAGAGGATATATGTGTCGGAGGTGGAGGGAAGAAGGAGAAGTGGGAGACCAAATTGGAGGTGGAAAGATAGAGTGAAAAAGATTTTTTGTGATCGGGGCCTGAACATGCAGGAGGGTGAAAGGCGGGCAAGGAATAGAGTGAATTGGATCGATGTGGTACACCGGGGTTGACGTGCTGTCAGTGGATTGAATCAGGGCATGTGAAGCGTCTGGGGTAAACCACGGAAAGTTGTGTGGGGCCTGGATGTGGAAAGGGAGCTGTGGTTTCGGGCATTATTGCATGACAGCTAGAGACTGAGTGTGAACGAATGGGGCCTTTGTTGTCTTCTCCTAGCGCTACTACGCACACTTGAGGGGGGAGGGGGACGGTATTCCATGTGTGGCGAGGTGGCGATGGGAATGAATAAAGACAGACAGTGGGAATTGTGTGCATGGGTATATATGTATGAGTCTGTGTGTGTGTATATATATATATATATATATATATATATATATATATATATATATATATATATATATATATATATATGTACATTGAGATGTATAGGTATCTTTATTTGCGTGTGTGGACGTGTATGTATATACATGTGTATGGGGGTGGGTTGGGCCATTTCTTTCGTCTGTTTCCTTGCGCTACCTCGCAGACGCGGGAGACAGCGGAGTATATATATATATATATATATATATATATATATATATATATATATATATATATATATATATATATATATATACATATTATCCCTGGGGATAGGGGATGAAGAATACTTCCCACGTATTCCCTGCGTGTCGTAGAAGGCGACTAAAAGGGGAGGGAGCAGGAGGCTGGAAATCCTCCCCTCTCGTTTTTTTTTTTTTTTCTTTTTTTTAATTTTCCAAAAGAAGGAACAGAGGGGGGCCAGGTGAGGATATTCCACAAAGGCCCAGTCCTCTGTTCTTAACGCTACCTCGCTAATGCGGGAAATGGCGGATAGTTTAAAAAAAAAGAAGATATATATATATATATATATATATATATATATATATATATATATATATATATATACACACACACACATGTACATAATTCATACTGTCTGCCCTTATTCGTCGCCACCCCGCCACACATGAAATGAAAACCCCCTCCCTCCGCATGTGCGCGAGGTAGCGCTAGGAAAAGACAACAAAGGCCACATTCGTTCACACTCAGTCTCTAGCTGTCATGCATAATGCACCAAAACCACAGCTCCCTTTCCACATCTAGGCCCTACAAAACTCTCCATGGTTTAATCCAGACGCTTCACATGCCCTGGTTCAATCCATTGACAGCATGTCGACCTAGGTATACTACATGTTCCAATGCACTCTATTCCTTGCACGCCTTTCACCCTCCTGCATGTTGAGGCCGCTATCACTCAAATTATTTTTCACTCCATCTTTCCAACTCCAATTTGGTCTCCCACTTCTCCTCGTTCCCTCCACCTCTGACACATATATCCTCTTGGTCAATCTTTCCTCACTCATTCTCTCCATGTGACCAAACCATTTCTTCTGCTCTCTCAACCACACTCTTTTTATTACCACACATCTCTCTTACCCTTTTATTACTTACTCGGTCAAACCACCTCACACCACATATTGTGCTCAAACATCTCAATTCCAGCACATCCACCCTCCTCCGCACTACTCTATCTATAGCCCTCACCTCGCAACCATATAACATTGTTGGAACCACTATTCCTTCAAACATACCCATTTTTGCTTTCCGAGATAACGTTCTCGCCTTCCACACATATTTCAACGCTCCCAGAACTTTCGCCCCCTACCCAACCCAATGATTCACTTCTGCTTCAATGGTTCCATCTGCTGCCAAATCCACTCCCAGATATCTAAAACACCTCATTTCCTCCAGTTTTTCTCCATTCAAACTTACCTCCCTGTTGACTTGTCCCTAAACCCTGCTGTACATAATAATCTTGCTCTTATTCACATTTACTCTCAGTTTTTTTCTTTCACACACTTTAACAAGCTCAGTCACCAGCTTCCGCAGTTTCTCACCCGAATCTGCCACCAGGGCTGTATCACCAGCGAACAACAACTGACACTTTCCAAGCTCTCTTATCCACAGCTGACTGCATATTTGCCCCTCTTTCCAAAACTCTTGCAGTCACCTCCCTAACAACCCCATCCATAAACAAATTAAACAACCTTGGAGACATCACGCACTCCTGCCGCAAACCAACATTCACTGAGAACCAATCACTTTCCTCTCTTCCTACACGTACACATGCCTTACATTCTCGACAAAAAACTTTCCACTACTTCTAACACCTTACCTCCCACACCATATATTCTTAATACCTTCCACAGAGCATCTCTATCCACTCTATCATATGCCGTTTCCAGATCCATAAATGCTACATACAAATCCACTTGCTTCTCTAAGTATTTGTCACATACCTTTTTCAAAGCAACCACCTGATCCACACATCCTCTACCACTTCTGAAACCACACTGCTCTTCCCCAATCTGATGCTCTGGACATGCCTTCACCCTCTCAATCAATACCCTCCCATATAATTTCCCAGGAATGCTCAACAAACTTATACCTCTGTAATTTGAGCGCTCACTCTTATCCCCTTTGCCTTTGTACAATGGCACTATGAGAGCATTCCGCCAATCCTCAGGCACCTCCCCATGAGTCATACATACATTAAATAACCTTACCAACCAGTCAACATCACAGTCACCCCCTTTTTTTTTTTATGTATTCCACTGCAATACCATCCAAACCCGCTACCTTGCCGGCTTTCATCTTCCACAAAGCTTTTACTACCTCTTCTCTGTTTACCAAATCATTTTCCCTAACCTTCTCACTTTGGAAACCAGCTCGACCAAAACATTCTCTATCTGCCACTCTATCACCTAACACATTCAACAAACCTTGAAAATACTCACTCTATCTCCTTTTCACATCCCCACTACTTGTTATCACCTCCCCATTAGCCCCCTTTAATGATTTGTTCTATTGTCTTACGCACTTCATTTACCTCCTTCCAAAACATCTCTTTATTCTCCCATAAATTCAATGATACTCTCTCACACCAACTCTCATTTGCCCTGTTTTTCGCCTCTTGCACCTTTCTCTTGACCTCCTGTCTC
This sequence comes from Panulirus ornatus, assembly GCF_036320965.1. Classification (NCBI taxonomy): domain Eukaryota; kingdom Metazoa; phylum Arthropoda; class Malacostraca; order Decapoda; family Palinuridae; genus Panulirus; species Panulirus ornatus. The sequence continues at coordinate 40,311,013 of NC_092229.1, forward strand.
TTTCTTTTATACATTTCCCAGTCATTTACATTATTTCCCTGCAAAATTCGTCCAAATGCCTCTCTCTTCTCTTTCACTAATAATCTTACTTCTTCATCCCACCACTCACTACCCTTTCTAATTTGCCCACCTCCCATGTTTCTAGTGCCACAAGCATCTTATGCGCAAGCCATCACTACTTCCCTAAATACATCCCGTTCCTCTCCTACTCCCCTTACGTCCTTATTCTCACCTTTTTCCATTTTTTACTCAGTTTCCTGGCACTTCCTCACACAAGTCTCCTTCCCAAGCTCACTTACTCTCACCACTCTCTTCACCCAACATTCTTCTTTTCTAAAAACCTCAATAAATCTTCACTTTCACCTTCACAAGCCAATGATCAGACATCCTTCCAGCTTCACCTCTCAGCACATCAACATCCAAAAGTCTCTCTTTCGCGCGCCTATCAATTAACACGTAATCCAATAACGCTCTCTGGCCACCTCTCCTATTTACATACGTATACTTAAGTATATCTCTCTTTTTAAACCAGGTATTCCCAATCATCTGTTCTTTTTCAGCACATAAATCTATAGGCTCTTCACTATTTCCATTTACAACCTCTGAAAATCCCATGTACACCAATTATTCCCTCAACTGCCACATTACTCATCTTTGCATTCAATTCACCCATCACTATAACCCGGTCTCGTGCATCAAAACTACCAACACACTCATTCAGCTGCTCCCAAAACACTTGCCTCTCATGATCTTTCTTCTCATGCCCAGGCGCATATGCACCATAATCACCCATCTCTCTCCATCAACTTTCAGTTTTACCCATATCAATCTAAAGTGTACTTTCTTACACTCTATCACATATTCTCACCACTCCTGTTTCAGGAGTAGTACTACTCCTTCCCTTGCTCTTGTCCTCTCACTAACCCCTAACTTTACTCCCAAGACATTCCCAAACCACTCTTCCCCTTTACCCTTGAGCTTCGTTTCACTCAGAGCCCAAACATCCAGGTTCCTTTCCTCAAACATACTACCTATCTCTCCTTTTTTCCTCATCTTGGTTACATCCACACACATTTAGAAACCACAATCTGAGCCTTCGAGGAGAATGAGCACTCCCCATTTGACTCCTTTTTCTGTTTCCCCCTTTAGAAAGTTAAAATACAAGGAGAGGAGGGTTTCTATATTTATATATATTTTTTCATTTTGCTTTGTCGCTGTCTCCCGCGTTTACGAGGTAGCGCAAGGAAACAGACGAAAGAAATGGCCCAACCCACCCCCATACACATGTATATACATACACGTCCACACACGCAAATATACTTACCTATACATCTCAATGTACACATATATATACACACACAGACACATACATATATCCCCATGCACACAGTTCACACTGTCTGCCTTTATCCATTCCCATCGCCACCTCGCCACACATGGAATACCATCCCCCTCCCCCTTCCTGTGTACGAGGTAGCGCTAGAAAAAGACCACAAAGGCCCCATTCGTTCACACTCAGTCTCTAGCTGTCATGCGATAATGCCCGAAACCACAGCTCCCTTTCCACATCCAGGGCCCACACAAATTTCCATGGTTTATCCCAGACGCTTCACATGCCCTGATTCAATCCAATGACAGCACCTCAACCCCGGTATACCACATCGATCCAATTCACTCTATTCCTTGCCCGCCTTTCACCCTCCTGCATGTTCAGGCCCCGATCACTCAAAATCTTTTTCACTCCATCTTTCCACCTCCAATTTGGTCTCCCACTTCTCCTCGTTCCCTCCACCTCCGACACATATATCCTCTTGGTCAATCTTTCCTCACTCATTCTCTCCATGTGCCCAAACCATTTCAAAACACCCTCTTCTGCTCTCTCAACCACTCTCTTTTTATTTCCACACATCTCTCTTACCCTTACATTACTTACTCGATCAAACCACCTCACACCACACATTGTCCTCAAACATCTCATTTCCATCACATCCACCCTCCCGCGTACAACTCTATCCATAGCCCACGCCTCGCAACCATACAACATTGTTGGAACCACTATTCCTTCAAACATACCCATTTTTGCTTTCCGAGATAACGTTCTCGACTTCCATACATTCTTCAAGGCTCCCAGGATTTTCGCCCCCTCCCCCACTCTATGATTCACTTCCGCTTCCATGGTTCCATCCGCTGCCAGATCCACTCCCAGATATCTAAAACACTTTACTTCCTCCAGTTTTTCTCCATTCAAACTTACCTCCCAATTGACTTGACCGTCAACCCTACTGTACCTAATAACCTTGCTCTTATTCACATTGTCTCTTAACTTTCTTCTTTCACACACTTTACCAAACTCAGTCACCAGCTTCTGCAGTTTCTCACATGAATCAGCCACCAGCGCTGTATCATCAGCGAACAACAACTGACTCACTTCCCAAGCTCTCACATCCGCAACAGACTTTATACTTGCCCCTCTTTCCAAGACTCTTGCGTTCACGTCCCTAACAACCCCATCCATAAACCTACATTCACTGAGAACCAATCACTTTCCTCTCTTCCTACACGTACACATGCCTTACATCCTCGATAAAAACATTTCACTGCTTCTAACAACTTGCCTCCCACACCATATATTCTTAATACCTTCCACAGAGCATCTCTATCAACTCTCTCTCTCTCTCTCTCTCTCTCTCTCTCTCTCTCTCTCTCTCTCTCTCTCTCTCTATGTATATATATATATATATATATATATATATATATATATATATATATATATATATATATATATATATATATAAATATATATATATATATATATATATATATATATATATATATATATATATATATATATATATATCCCTGGGGATAGGGGAGAAAGAATACTTCCCACGTATTCTCTGCGTGTCGTAGAAGGCGACTAAAAGGGGAGGGAGCGGGGGGCTGGAAATCCTCCCCTCTCGTTTTTTTTTTTTAATTTTCCCAAACAAGGGACAGAGAAGGGGGCTAGGTGAGGATATTCCCTCAAAGGCCCAGTCCTCTGTTCTTAACGCTACCTCGCTAACGCGGGAAATGGCGAATAGTTTGAAAAGAAAAATATATATATATATATATATACACGAATAAAGTGTATATGAACACGTACCTTCATAGAACATACAAACCTCCGACAGCCAGGATCGAACCTGGGACCCCTTGTGCAAGAGGCAGGCATGCTAACCGCTAGACTAAGGGACTGTATAATAGGAAACAACTTTTCGAAATACTAATACTCGAATACCCTTCGTCTCACAATGGTGAGCAACGGGGTCTATCTGTTGTTTCCGAACAGAACACATAGCCAGCTGATAGCGTTTTACCGAACCTAACTGTACAACGCGGAGTTATATGAATACGAATAAAGTGTATATGAACGCGCACCTTCATAGAACATACAAACGTCCAACAGCCAGGATCGAACCTTGGACCCCTTGTGCAAGAGGCAGGCATGTAACCGCTAGGCAAAGGGACTGTATAATAGGAAACAACTATTCGAAATACTAGGTACTCGAATACCCTTCGTCTCACAGTGGTGAGCAACGGGGTCTGTCGGTTGTTTCCGAACAGAACACATAGCCAGCTGATAGCGTTTTACCGAACCTAACTGTACAACGCGGAGTTATATGAATACGAATAAAGTGTATATGAACGCGCACCTTCATAGAACATACAAACCTCCAACAGCCAGGATCGAACCTGGGACCCCTTGTGCAAGAGGCAGGCATGCTATTCGTTAGACTAAGGGACTGTATAATAGGAAACAACTATTCGAAATACTAAGTACTCGAATACCCTTCATCTCACAATGGTGAGCAACGGGGTCCAGCGGTTGTTTCCGAACAGAACACATAGCCAGCTGATAGCGTTTTACCGAACCTGACTGTACAACGCGGAGTTATATGAATACGAATAAAGTGTATATGAACGCGCACCTTCATAGAACATACAAACCTCCAACAGCCAGGATCGAACCTGGGACCCCTTGTGCAAGAGGTTTTTTTTTTTCCAAAAGAAGGAACAGAGAATTGGGCCAGGTGAGGGTATTCCCTCAAGGCCCAGTCCTCTGTTCTTAACGCTACCTCGCTAATGCGGGAAATGGCGAATAGTTTGAAAGAAAGAATATATATATGTATATATATATATATATATATATATATATATGTATATATAGGTTGAAATGTATAGATATGTATATGTGGATGTGTATGTATATGCATGTGTATGTGGTTGGGTTGGTCTATTCTTTCGTCTGTTTCCCTGTGCTGCGTCACTAACGCGGGAGACAGCGACAAAGTATAATCAATATATATATATATATATATATATATATATATATATATTGGAAAGAATCACAATTTTGCGCGTTATCAAGATATTCCTATGATTCCACGGGGAAGATGAAACACGATAAGTTCCCAAGTGCACTTTCATGTAATAATCACATCATCAGGGGAGACACAAGAGAGGAATATATCAGTCAGTTGATATACATCGAAGAGACGAAGCTACGACGCCATTTGGTAAACATGTTTACCAGATGGCGTCCTAGCTTTGTGTCTTCGATGTACATCAACTGGTTTATATTTCTCTCCTGTCTCCCCCCTAATGACGTAATTATTACACGAAAGTGCATTTGGGTACTTATCGTGTTTCATTTTCATCGTGGACTCTTAGGAATAAATAAATATATAAATAAATGAATAAATGAATAAATAGATAAATAGATAGATAAATAAATAGATAAATAAATAGATAAATAAATAGATCAATAAATAAATAAATAAATAAATAGATAAATATATATATATATATATATATATATATATATATATATATATATATATATATATTATACTAAGTCGCTGTCTCCCGCAGTAGCGAAGTAGCGTAAGGAAACAGACGAAAGAATGGCCCAACCCACCCACGTACACATGAATATACATAATGTCCACTCACAGCACGTAATACATATCGATACATCTCAACGTATACATATATATACACACACACAGACATATGTATATATACACATGTACATAATTTATACTGTCTGCCCTTATTCATTCCCGTCGCCACCCCGCCACACATGAAATGAAAACCCCCTCCCCCGCATGTGCGCGAGGTAGCGCTACACAAAGACAACAAAGGCCACATTCGTTCACACTCAGTCTTTACTGTCATGTATAATGTACCTAAACCACAGCTCCCTTTCCATATCCAGTCCCCAGAAAACTTTAAATGGTTTACCCCAGACGCTTCACATGCCCTGGTTCAATCCATTGACAGCACGTCGACCCCAGTATACCACATCGTTCCAATTCACTCTATTCCTTGCACGCTTTTCACCCTCCTGCATTTCAAGCCCCGATCACTCAAAAAATGTTTCACTCCATATTTCCACCTCCAATTTGGTCTCCCACTTCTCATCGTTCCCTCCACCTCTAACACATATATCGTCTTTGTCAATCTTTCCTCACTCATTCTCTCCATGTGACAAAACCCATTTCAAAACACCCTTTTCTGCTCTCTCAACCACACTCTTTTTATTAACACACATCTTTCTTACCCTTTCATCACTTACTCGATCAAACCACGTCACACCACATATTTTCCTCAAACATCTCATTTCCAGCACATCCACCCTCCTCCGTACAACTATATCTATAGCCCGCGCCCCGCAACCATATAACATTGTTGGAACCACTATTCCTTCAAGCATACTCATTTTTGCTTTCCAAGATAACGTTCCCGACTTTCATACATTTTTCAAGGCTCCCAGACCTATCGCCCCTTCCCCCACCCTATGATTCACTTCCGCTTTCATGGTTCCATCCGCTGCCAAATCCACTCCCAGATATCTAAAACACCTCACTTTCTCCAGTTTTTTTCCATTGAAACTTACCTCCCAATTGACTTGTCCCTCAACCCTA
>NC_092229.1:40317078-40387128 GCF_036320965.1 Panulirus ornatus
GAGGTTTGGCGGAATGCTTATATAGTGCCATTGTACAAAGGCAAAGGGTATAAAAGTGAGTGCTCAAATTACAGAGGTATAAGTTTGTTGAGCATTCCTGGGAAATTATATGGAAGGATATTGACTAAGAGGGTGAAGGCATGTAAAGAGCCTTAGATTGGGGAAGAGCAGTGTGGTTTCAGAAGTGGTTGAGGATGTGTGGATCAGGTGTTTGCGTTGAAGAATGTATGTAAGAAATACTTTGAAAAGCAAATGTATTTGTATGTATCATTTTTGGATCGGAGAAGGCATATGATAGAGTTGATAGAGATGCTCTGTGGAAGGTATTAAGAATATATGGTGTGGGAGGCAAGTTGTTAGAGGCAGTGGAAAGTTTTCATCGAGGATGTAAGGCATGTGTACGAGTAGAAAGAGAGGAAAGTGATTGGTTCTCAGTGAATGTTGGTTTTTGCAGGGGTGTGTGATGTCTTCATGGTTGTTTGATTTGTTAATGGATGGGGTTGTTTGTAAGATGAATGAAAGAGTTTTGGAAAGAGGGGCAAGTATGAAGTCTGTTGTGGATGAGAGATCTTGGGAAGTGAGTCAGTTGTTGTTCGCTGATGATACAGCGCTGGTGGCTGATTCGAGTAAGAAACTGCAGAAGCCGGTGAATGAGTTTGGTAAAGTGTGTGAAAGAAGAAAGCTGAGAATAAATGTGAATAAGAGCAAGGTTATTAGGTATAGTAGGGTTGAGGGACAAGTCATTTGGGAGGTAAGTTTGAATGGAGAAAAACTGGAGGAAGTGAAGTGTTTTAGATATCTGGGATTGGATTTGGCAGCGGATGGAACCATGTAAGCGGAAGTGAATAGGGTGAGGGAAGGGGCCAAAGTTCTCGGAGCTTTGAAAAATGTGTGGAAGTCGAGAACGTATTGGTATGTTTGAAGGAATCTTTTTATTACCACACATCTCTCTTACCCTTTAATTACTTACTCGATCAAACCATCTCACATCACATATTGTCCTCAAACATCTCATTTCCAGCATATCCACCTTCCTCCGCATAAGTCTATCTATAGCCCACGCCTCAGAACCATAAAACATTGTTGGAACCACTATTCCTTCAAACATACCCATACGTATGTATGTATATACATGTGTATGTGGGTGGATTGGGCCATTCTTTCGTCTGTTTCCTTGCGCTACCTCGCTAATGCGGGAGACAGCGACAAAACAAAATAGATAAATATGTAGTATATACATACACGTCCACACACGCAAATATACATACCTATACATCTCAACGTATTCATATATATCCACACACAGACATATACATATGTACACATGTACATAATTCATACTGTCTGCCTTTATTCCTTCCCATCGCCACCTCGCCACAATGAAATAACAACCCCCTCCCCCTTCAAGTGTGCGAGGTAACTCTAGGACAAGACAACAGAGGCTACAGTCGTTCAAACTCAGTCTCTAGCTGTCATGTAATAATTCACCGAAACCACAATTCCCTTTCCACATCCAGGCCCCACAAAACTTTCCATGGTTTACCCCAGACTCTTCACATGCCCTGGTTCAATCCATTGACAGCACATCGACCCCAGGATACCACATCGTTCATATTCACTCTATTCCTTTCACGCCTTTCACCCTCCTGCATGTTCAGGCCCCGATCACTCAAAATCTTTTTCACTCCATCTTTCCACCTCCAATTTGGTCTCCCACTTCTCGTTCCCTCCACCTCTAACACATATATCCTCTTGGTCAATCTTTACTCACTCATTCTCTCCATGTGATCAAACCATTTCAAAACACCCTCTTCTGCTTTCTCAACCATACTCTTTTTATTACCACACATCTCTCTTACCCTATTATTACTTACTCGATCAAACCACCTCACACCACATATTGTCCTCAAACATCTCATTTCCAGCACATCCACCCTCCTTCGCACAACTCTATCCATAGCCCACGCCTCGCAACCATACAACATTGTTGGAACTATTATTCCTTCAAACATACCAATTTTTGCTTTCCGAGATAGTGTTCTCGACTACCATACATTCTTCAAGTCTTCCAGAATTTTCGCCCTCTCCCCTACCCTATGATTCACTTCCGCTTCCATGGTTCCATCCGCTGCCAAATCCACTCCAAAATATCTAAAACACTTCACTTCCTCTAGTTTTTCTCCATTGAAACTTACCTCCCAGTTGACTTGACCCTCAACCCTACCGTACCTAATAACCTTGCTCTTATTCACATTCACTCTCAACTTTCTTCTTTCACACGCTTTACCAAACTCAGTCACCATCTTCTGCAGTTTCTCACATGAATCAGCCCCCAGCGCTGTATCATCAGCGAACAACTGACTCACTTCCCAAGCTCTCTCATCCACAATAGACTGCATACTTGCCCCTCTTTCCAAAATGATTGAATTTACCTCCCTAACAACCCCATCCATAAACAAATTAAACAACCATGGAGACATCACACACCATTGCCGGAATCCTACATTCACTGAGAACCAATCACTTTCCTCTATTCCTACACGTACACACGCCTTACTTCCTTGATAAAAACTTTTCACTGCTTCTAACACTTTGCCTCCTTCACCATATATATTTAATACCTTCCACAGAGCATCTCTATCAACTCTATCATATGCCCTCTGTAGATCCATAAATACTATATACAAATCCATTTGCTTTTCTAAGTATTTCTGACATACATTCTTCAAAGCAAACACCTGATCCACACATCCTCTACCACTTCTGAAACCATACTGCTCTTCCCTAATCTGATGCTCTGTACATGCCTTCACCCTCTCAATCAATACCCTCCCATATGATTTCCCAGGAATACTCAAGAAACTTATACCTCTATAATTTGAGCACTCACCTTTGACCCCTTTGCCTTTGTACAATGACACCATGCAAGCATTCCGCCAATGCTCTGGCACCTCACCATGAATCATACATACATTAAATAAGCTTACCAAGCAGTCAACAATACCGTAACCCCCTTCTTTTATAAATTCGACTGTAAATAACCTTACCAACCAGCCAACAATACCGTCACCCCATTCTTTTATAAATTCCACTGTAATACCATCCACACCCGCTGCTATGCCGGCTTTCATCTTACGCAAAGTTTTTACTACCTCTTCCCTGTTTACCAAATCGTTCTCCCTAACCCTCTCACTTTGCACACCACCTCGACCAAAACACCGTATATCTCCCACTCTATCAGCAAACACATGCAACAAACCTTCAAAATGGTCACTCCATCTCCTTCTCACATCACCACTACTTGTTATCACCTCCCCATTAGCCCACTTCACTGATGTTCCCATTTGTTACCTTGTCTTACGCACTTTATTTACATTCTTCGAAAACTTTATTCTCCCTACAAGTTTATGATACTCTCTAACCCAAACTCTTATTTCCCCTCTTTTCCACCTCTTCCACCTTTCTCTTGACCTCCTGCCTCTTTATTTTACACATCTCCAAGTCATTTGCATTATTTCCTTGCAAAATCATCCAAATGACTCTCTGTTCTCTTTCACTAATAATATTACTTCTTCATCCCACCAATCACTACCATTTCTAATCTGCCCACCTACCACGCTTCTCATGCCACAAGCATCTTCTGCACAAGCCATCACTGCTTCCCTAAATACATCCCATTTCTCTCCAACTCCCCCTACGTCCGTTGTTCTCACCTTTTTCCATTCTGTACTCAGTCTCTCCTGGTACTTCATCGCACAAGTCTCCTCCCCAAGCTCACTTACTGTCACCACTCTCTTCACCCCAACATTCTCTATTCTTTTCTGAAAATCTCTACAAGTCTTCGCCTCTGCGTACACAAGACATCCCTCAAGTTGGACCCTTCAGCACATTAACATCCAAAAGTCTCTCTTTCGCGCGCCTATGAATTAACACATAATCCAGTAACACTCTCTGGCCATCTCTCCTACTTACATACGTGTACTTATGTATATATCTCTTCTTAAACCAGGTATTCCCAATCATCAGTACTTTTTCAGCACATAAATGTACAAGCTTTTCACCATTTCCATTTACAACCCTGAACACCCCATGTGCACCAATTATTCCCTCAACTGCCACATTACTCATCTTTGCATTCAAATCACCCATCACTGTTACCTGGTCTCGTGCATCAAAACTACTAACACACTCATTCAGCTGCTCCCAAAACACTTGCCTCTCATGATCTTTCTTCTCTTGCACAGGTGTATATGCACCAATAATCACCCATCTCTCTCCATCCACTTTCAGTTTTACGCATATCAATCCAGAGTTTACTTTCTTACACACTATCACATACTCCCACCACTCCTGTTTCAGGAGTAGTGCTACTCCTTCCCTTGCTCTTGTCCTCTCACTAACCCCTGACTTTACTCCCAAGATATTTTCCAAACCACTCTTCCCCTTTTCCCTTGAGCTTCGTTTCACACAGAGCCAAAACATCCAGGATCCTTTCCTCAAACATACTACCTATCCCTGGGGATAGGGGAGAAAGAATACTTCCCACGCATTCCTTACGTGTCGTAGAAGGCGACTAAAAGGGACGGGAACCTGGGGCTAGAACCCATCCCCTCATTGTATTTGAACTTTCTAAACGGGGAAAGAGAAGGAGTTTCTTAAAGGCTCAGATTGGGGTGTCTAAATGTGTGTGGATGTAACCAAGATGAGAAAAAAGATATATATATATATATATATATATATATATATATATATATATATATATATATATATATATATATATATATATATATATACGTGTAGGAAGAGAGGAAAGTGATTGGTTCTCAGTGAATATGGGTTTGCGGCAGGGGTGTGTGATGTCTCCATGGTTGTTTAATTTGTTTATAGGTGGGGTTGTTAGGGAGGCGAATGCAAGAGTTTTGGAAAGAGGGGAAAGTATGCAGTCTGTTGTGGATGAGAGATCTTGGGAAGGGAGTCAGTTTTTGTTCGCTGATGACACAGCGCTGGTGGCTGATTCATATGAGAAACTGCAGAAGCTGGTGACTGAGTTTGGTAAAGTGTGTGAAAGAAGAAAGTTAAAAGTAAATGTGAATAATAGCAAGGTCATTAGGTACAGTAGGGTTGAGGGTCAAGTCAATTGGGAGGTAAGTTTCAATGGAGAAAAACTGGAGGAAGTAAAGTGTTTTAGATGTCTGGGAGTGGATCTGGCAGCGGATGGAACCATGGAAACGGAAGTGAATCATAGGGTGGGGGAGGGGGCGAAAATCCTGGGAGCCTTGAAGAATGATTGGAAGTCGAGAACGTTATCTCGGAAAGCAAAAATGGGTATGCTTGAAGGAATAATGGTTCCAACAATTTTGTATGGTTGCGAGGCGTGGGCTATGGATAGACTTGTGCGGAGGAGGGTGGATGTGCTGGAAATGAGATGTTTGAGGACAATATATGTTGCGAGGTGATTTGATCGAGTAAGTAATGTAAGGGAAAGTGTGGAAATAAAAAGAGTGTGGTTGAGAGGGCAAAAGAGGGTGTTTTGAAATGGTTTGGTCACATGGAGAGAATGAGTGAGGAAAGATTGACCAAGAGGATATATGTGTCAGAGGTGGAGGGAACGAGGAGATGTGGGAGAAGAAATTGGAGGTGGAGAGATGGAGTGAAAAAGATTTTGAGTGATCGGGGCCTGAACATGCAGGAGGATGAAAGGCGTGCAAGGAATAGAGTGAATTGAAACGATGTGTTATACCGGGGTCGACGTGCTGTCAATGGATTGAACCAGGGCATGTGAAGCGTCTGGGGTAAACCATGGAAAGTTCTCAGGGAACTGGATATGGAAAGGGACCTGTGGTTTCGGTGCATTATTACATGACAGCTATAGACTGAGTGTAAACGAATGGGGCCTTTGTTGTCTTTTCCTAGCGCTAGCTCCCACACATGAGGGGGGAGGGGGTTGTTATTCCATGTGTGGCGAGGTGGCGATGGGAATAAATAAAGGCAGACAGTATGAATTATGTACATGTGTATATATGTATATGTCTGTGTGTGTATATATATGTGTACATTGAGATGTATAGGAATGTATATTTGCGTGTGTTGACGTGTATGTATATACATGTGTATGTGGGTGGGTTGGGCCATTCTTTCGTCTTTTTCCTTGCGCTACCTTGCTAGCGCGGGAGACAGCGACAAAGCAAAATAGATAAATATATATATATATATATATATATATATATATATATATATATATATATATATATATATATATATATGGGAATACCTGGTTTAAAAAGAGAGATATACATAAGTATTCCTATGTAAGTAGGAGAGATGGCCAGAGAGCGTTATTGGATTACGTGTTAATTGACAGGCGCGCGAAAGAGAGACTTTTGGATGTTAATGTGCTGAGAGGTGCAACTGGAGGGATGTCTGATCATTATCTTGTGGAGGCTAAGGTGAAGATTTGTATGGGTTTTCAGAAAAAAAGAGTGAATGTTGGGGTGAAGAGGGTGTTGAGAGTAAGTGAGCTTGGGAAGGAGATTTGTGTGAGGAAGTACCAGGAGAGACTGAGTACAGAATGGAAAAAGGTGAGAACAATGGAAGTAAGGGGAGTGGGGGAGGAATGGGATGTATTTAGGGAATCAGTGATGGATTGCGCAAGAGATGCTTGTGGCATGAGAAGAGTGGGAGGTGGGTTGATTAGAAAAGGTAGTGAGTGGTGGGATGAAGAAGTAAGAGTATTGGTGAAAGAGAAGAGAGAGGCATTTGGCTGTTTTTGCAGGGAAAAAATGCAGTTGAGTGGGAGACGTATAAAAGAAAGAGACTGGAGGTCAAGAGAAAGGTGCAAGAGGTGAAAAAAAAGGGCAAATGAGAGTTGGGGTGAGAGAGTATCATTAAATTTTAGGGAGAATAAAAAGATGTTCTGGAAGGAGGTAAGTAAAGTGCGTGAGACAAGGGAGCAAATGGGAACTTCAGTGAAGGGCGCAAATGGGGAGGTGATAACAAGTAGTGGTGATGTGAGAAGGAGATGGAGTGAGTATTTTGAAGGTTTGTTGAATGTGTTTGATGATAGAGTGGCAGATATAGGGTGTTTTGGTCGAGGTGGTGTGCAAAGTGAGAGGGTTAGGGAAAATGATTTGGTAAACAGAGAGGAGGTAGTAAAAGCTTTGCGGAAGATGAAAGCCGGCAAGGCAGCAGGTTTGGATGGTATTGCAGTGGAATCTATTAAAAAAGGGGATGACTGTATTGTTGACTGGTTGGTAAGGTTATTTAATGTATGTATGACTCACGGTGAGGTGCCTGAGGATTTGCGGAATGCGTGCATAGTGCCATTGTACAAAGGCAAAGGGGATAAGAGTGAGTGCTCAAATTACAGAGGTATAAGTTTGTTGAGTATTCCTGGTAAATTATATGGGAGGGTATTGATTGAGAGGGTGAAGGCATCAGATTGGGGAAGAGCAGTGTGGTTTCAGAAGTGGTAGAGGATGTGTGGATCAGGTGTTTGCTTTGAAGAATGTATGTGAGAAATACTTAGAAAAGCAAATGGATTTGTATGTAGCATTTATGGATCTGGAGAAGGCATATGATAGAGTTGATAGAGATGCTCTGTGGAAGGTATTAAGAATATATGGTGTGGGAGGCAAGTTGTTAGAAGCAGTGAAAAGTTTTTATCGAGGATGTAAGGCATGTGTACGTGTAGGAAGAGAGGAAAGTGATTGGTTCTCAGTGAATGTAGGTTTGCGGCAGGGGTGTGTGATGTCTCCATGGTTGTTTAATTTGTTTATGGATGGGGTTGTTAGGGAGGTGAATGCAAGAGTTTTGGAAAGAGGGGCAAGTATGAAGTCTGTTGGGGATGAGAGAGCTTGGGAAGTGAGTCAGTTGTTGTTCGCTGATGATACAGCGCTGGTGGCTGATTCATGTGAGAAACTGCAGAAGCTGGTGACTGAGTTTGGTAAAGTGTGTGAAAGAAGAAAGTTAAGAGTAAATGTGAATAAGAGCAAGGTTATTAGGTACAGTAGGGTTGAGGGTCAAGTCAATTGGGAGGTGAGTTTGAATGGAGAAAAACTGGAGGAAGTGAAGTGTTTTAGATATCTGGGAGTGGATCTGGCAGCGGATGGAACCATGGAAGCGGAAGTGGATCATAGGGTGGGGGAGGGGGCGAAAATTCTGGGAGCCTTGAAGAATGTGTGGAAATCGAGAACATTATCTCGGAAAGCAAAAATGGGTATGTTTGAAAGAATAGTGGTTCCAACAATGTTGTATGGTTGCGAGGCGTGGGCTATGGATAGAGTTGTGCGCAGGAGGATGGATGTGCTGGAAATGAGATGTTTAAGGACAATGTGTGGTGTGAGGTGGTTTGATCGAGTAAGTAACGTAAGGGTAAGAGAGATGTGTGGAAATAAAAAGAGCGTGGTTGAGAGAGCAAAGAGGGAGTTTTGAAGTGGTTTGGGCACATGGAGAGAATGAGTGAGGAAAGATTGACCAAGAGGATATATGTGTCGGAGGTGGAGGGAACGAGGAGAAGAGGGAGACCAAATTGGAGGTGGAAAGATGGAGTGAAAAAGATTTTGTGTGATCGGGGCCTGAACATGCAGGAGGGTGAAAGGAGGACAAGGATTAGAGTGAATTGGAGCGATGTGTTATACCGGGGTTGACGTGCTGTCATTGGATTGAATCGGGGCATGTGAAGCGTCTGGGGTAAACCATGGAAAGCTGTGTAGGTATGTATATTTGCGTGTGTGGACGTATGTATATACATGTGTATGGGGGTGGGTTGGGCCATTTCTTTCGTCTGTTTCCTTGCGCTACCTCGCAAACGCGGGAGACAGCGACAAAGCAAAAAAAAAAAAAAGATATATATATATATATATATATATATATATATATATATATATATATATATATATAAGTTAAGAGTAAATGTCAATAGGAGCAAGGTTATTAGGTACAGTAGGGTTGAGGGTCAAGTCAATTGGGAGGTGAGTTTGAATGGAGAAAAACTGTAGGAAGTGAAGTGTTTTAGATATCTGGGAGTGGATCTGGCAGCGGATGGAAACATGGAAGCGGAAGTGGATCATAGGGTGGGGGAGGGGGCGAAAATTCTGGGAGCCTTGAAGAATGTGTGGAAGTCGAGAACATTATCTCGGAAAGCAAAAATGGGTATGTTTGAAGGAATAGTGGTTCCAACAATGTTGTATGGTTGCGAGGCGTGGACTATGGATAGAGTTGTGCGCAGGAGGATGGATGTGCTGGAAATGAGATGTTTGAGGACAATGTGTGGTGTGAGGTGGTTTCATCGAGTAAGTAACGTAAGGGTAAGAGAGATGTGTGGAAATAAAAAGAGCGTGGTTGAGAGAGCAGAAGAGGGTGTTTTGAAATGGTTTGGTCACATGGAGAGAATGAGTGAGGAAAGATTGACCAAGAGGATATATGTGTCGGAGGTGGAGGGAACGAGGAGAAGAGGGAGACCAAATTGGAGGTGGAAAGATGGAGTGAAAAAGATTTTGTGTGATCGGGGCCTGAACATGCAGGAGGGTGAAAGGAGGGCAAGGAATAGAGTCAATTGGAGCGATGTGGTATACCGGGGTTGACGTGCTGTCCGTGGATTGAATCAAGGCATGTGAAGCGTCTGGGGTAAACCATGGAAAGCTGTGTAGGTATGTATATTTGCGTGTGTGGACGTATGTATATACATGTGTATGGGGGGGGGGGTTGGGCCATTTCTTTCGTCTGTTTCCTTGCGCTACCTCGCAAACGCGGGAGACAGCAAAAAAAAAAAAAAAAAAAAAAAATAGATATATATATATATATATATATATATATATATATATATATATATATATATATATATATATATATATATATATATATATATATATCTTTCTTTCAAACTATTCGCCATTTCCCGCATCAGCGAGGTAGCGTTAAGAACAGAGGACTGGGCCTTTACCTGACCCAATTCTCTGTTCCTTGTTTTGGAAAATTAAAAAAAAAACGAGAGGGGAGGATTTCCAGCCCCCCGCTCCCTCCCCTTTTTAGTCGCCTTCTACGACACGCAGGGAATACGTGGGAAGTATTCTTTCTCCCCTATCCCCAGGGAATATATATATATATATATATATATATATATATATATATATATATATATATATATATATATATATATATATATATATATATATATATATTCTTTCTCTCCTATCCCCAGGGAATATATTTATACATATATATTCCCTTTCCACATCTAGGCCCAGACGCTTCACCTACGCTGGTTCAATCCACTGATAGTAAATCAATCCGGCATACCACATCATTCCAGTTCACTCTATTCCTTGCACACCCTTCACCCTTTTGTTTTTCCCTCCTCCTCCGACACATATATCTTCTTTGTTAATCTTTTCTCACTTAGTCTCTCCATGTGACCAAACCATTTCAATACACCCTCTTTTGCTTTCTCAACCACACTCTTTTTATTAACATATACATCTCTCCCCCTTTCATTACTTACTCGATCAATCCACCTCACACCACATATTGTCCTCAAACATCTCATTTCCAGCACATCCATCCTCCTGCGCACAACTCTATCCTTAGCCCACGCCTCGCAACCATACAACATTGTTGGAACCACTATTCCTTCAAACATACCCATTTTTGCTTTCCGAGATAATGTTCTCGACTTTCACACATTCTTCAACGGTCCCAGAACTTTCGCCCCCTCCCGCACCCTATGATTCACTTCCGCTTCCATGGTTCCATCCGCTGCCAAATCCACTCCCAGATATCTAAAACACTTCACTTCCTCTATGTTTTCTGCATTCAAACTTACCTCCCAATTGAGTTGTCCCTCAACCCTACTGCACCAAATAAACTTGCTCTTATTCACATTTACTCTCAGCTTTCTTCTTGTACACACTTTTCCAAATTCAATCGCCACTTTCTGCGGTTTCTCACATGAATCAGCCACCAGCGCCGTCTCATCAGCGACCAACAACTGACTCACTTCCCAAGCTCTCTCATAAACAAAAGATTACATACTTGCCCCTCTTTCCAAAACTCTTGCATTCACCTCCCTAACAACCCCATCCATAAACAAATTAAACAACCATGGAGACATCTCACACCCCTGCCGCAAACCTGCATTCACTGAGAACCAATCACTTTCCTCTCTTCCTACACGTACACATGCCTTACATCCTCGATAAAAACTTTTCACTGCTTCTAACAACTTGCCTCCCACACTATATATTCTTAATACCTTCCACAGAGCATATCTATCACCTCTATCATATGCCTTCTCCAGATCCATAAATGCTACATACAAATCCATTTGCTTTTCTAAGTATTTCTCACATACATTCTTCAAAGCAAACACCTGATCCACACATCGTCTACCACTTCTGAAACCACACTGCTCTTCCCCAGTCTGATGCTGTGTACATGCCTTCACCCTCTCAATCAATACCCTCCCATATAATTTGCCAGGAATACTCAACAAACTTATACCTTTGTAATTTGAGCACTCACTCTTATCCCCTTTGCCTTTGTACAATGGCACTATGCACGCATTCCGCCAATCCTCAGGCACCTCACCATGAGTCATACATACATTAAATAACCTTACCAACCAGTCAATAATACAGTCACCCCCTTTTTTAATATATTCCACTGCAATACCATCCAAACCTGCTGCCTTGCCGGCTTTCATCTTCCGCAAAGCTTTTACTACCTCTTCTCTGTTTACCAAATCATTACCCTAACCCTCTCACTTTGCACACCACCTCGACCAAAACACCCTATATCTGCCACTCTATCATCAAACACATTCAACAAACCTTCAAAATACTCACTACATATATATATATATATATAGCTCATGTAATAATGCATCGAAACCACAGCTCCATTTCCAACTCCAGGCCCCACAGAACTTCCCATGGTTTACCCCAGACGCATCACATGCCCTGGTTCAATCCTTTGACAGCACGTCGACCCCGGTATACCACATCGTTCCAATTTACTCTATTCCTTGCACGCCTTTCACCCTCCTGCATGTTCAAGCCCCAATGACTCAAAATCTTTTCACTCCATCTTTCCACCTCCAATTTGGTCTCCCACTTCTCCTCGTTTCCTCCACCTCTGACACATATATCCTCTCAGTCAATCTTTCCTCACTCATTTTCCCCATGTGACGAAACCATTTCAGAACACCCCCTTCTGCTCTCTCACCCACACTCTTTTTATTACCACACATCTCTCTTACCCTATTATTACTTACTCGATCAAACCACCTCACACCACATATTGTCCTAAAACATCTCATTTCCAGCACATCCACAACTCTATCCATAACCCACGCCTCGCAACCATATAACATTGATGGAGTCACTATTCCTCAAACATACCCATTTTTGCTTTCTGAGATAATGTTCTCTACTTCCACACATCCTTCAACGGTCCCAGAACTTTCGCCCCCTTCTCCACCCTATGATTCACTTCCGCTTCCATGGTTCCATCCTCTACCACTTCTGAAACCACATGCTCTCCCCCAATCTGATGCTCTGTACATGTCTTCACTCTCTTAGTCAATACCCTCACATAAAATTTCCCAGGAATACCCAAGAAACTTATACCTCTGTAATTTGAGCACTCACCTTTATCCCCTTTGCCTTTGTACAGTGGCACTATGCAAGCATTCTGCCAATCTTCAGGCACCTCCCCATGAGTCATGCATACATTAAATAGCCTTACCAAACAGTAAACAACACAGTCACCCACTCTTTTTTAATGATTCCACTGCAATACTATCCAAATACGCTCCCTTGCTGGCTTTCATCTTCCTCAAATCTTATACTACCTCTTTTCCTTTTACCAAATCATTCTCCCTAACCCTCTCACTTTGCACACCACCTCGACCAAAATATCCTATATCTGCCACTCTATCATCAAACACATTCAACAGACCTTCAAATTACTCACTCCATCTTCTTATCACATCACCACTACTTGTTATCACCTCCCCAGTAGCCCCCTTCACTGATGTTCTCATTTGTTCCCTTGTCTTACGTACTTTATTTACCTCCTTCCAAGGCATCTTTTTATTCTCCCTAATATTTAATGATACTCTCTCACCCCAACTCTTATTTGCCCTCTTTTTCACCTCTTGCACCTTTCTCTTTACCTCCTGCCTCATTCTTTTAAGCATCTACAAGTTATTTGCATTATTTCCCAGAGAAAATCGTCCAAATGCCTCTCTGTTCTCTTTTACTAATAATCTTACTTCTTCCTCCCACCACTCACAACCCTTTCTAATCTGCCAACTTCCCACACTTCTCATGCCAGAAGAATGTTTTGCATAAGCTATCGCTGCTTCCCTAAATACATCCTATTTTTCCCTCACTCCACTTACATCCTTTTTTTCACCCTTTTCCATTATATACTTTGTCTCTCTTGGTACTTCCTCACACAAGTCTCCTTCCTAAGATCACTTACTCTCCACTCTTTTCATCCCAACATTCTCTCCTCTTTTCTGAAAACCTCTACAGATTCTCATCTTCGCCTCCATAAGATAATGATCAGACATCCCTCCAGTTGCACTTCTCAGCACATTAACTTCCAAAAGTCTCTCTCGCGCGTCTATCAATTAGCACATAATCCAATAACGCTCTCTGGCCATGACTCCGACTTACATACGTATAATTATATATATATATCTTTTTAAATGAGGTATTCCCAATCACCAGTTCTTTTTTGGTGGACAAATCTACTAGCTCTTCACCATATCCATCTACAACAGTGAACACCCCATGTACACTAATTATTCCCTCAACTGCCACATTACTCAACTCTGTATTCAAATCACCCATCAGTATAACTTGGTCTCGTGTATCAAAACTATTATCATACTCACTCAGCTGATGCCAAAACACTCCCAAATAACTGAAATTGGATGGAAGGAGACGGGTGATTATTAATGCATATGCACCGGGGCATGAGAAGAAAGATCATGAGACGCAAGTGTTTTGGGAGCAGCTGAATTAGTGTGTTAGTAGTTCTGATGCACGAGACTGGGTGATTTGAATGCAAAGGTGAGTAATGTGGCAATTGAGGGAATAATTGGTGTTCATGGGGTGTTCATTGTTGTAAATAGAAATGGTGAAGAGCTTGTATATTTATATGCTGCAAAAGGACTAGTGATTGGGAATACCTGGTTTAGAAATAGAGATATAAATAAGTATACGTATGTAAGTAGGAGAGATGGCTAGAGAGCGTTATTGGATTACGTGTTAATTGATAGGCGCGCAAGAGAGACTTTTAGATGCTAATTTCCTGAGAGGTGCAACTGGAGGGATGTCTGATCAGTGTCTTCTGGAGGCGAAGGTGAAGATTCGTAGAGGTTTTCAGAAAAGAAGAGAGAATGTTGGGGTAAAGAGAGTGGTGAGAGTAAGTGAGCTTGGGAAGGAGACTTTTGTGAGGAAGTACCAGGAGAGACTGAGTACAGAATGGAAAAAGGTGAGAACAAAGGACGCTAGGGGAGTGGGGAAGGAATGGGATGTATTTAGGGAAGCAGTGATGGCTTGTGCAAAATATGCTTGTGGCATGAGAAGCGTGGGAGGTGGGTAGATTAGAAAGGGTGGTGAGTGGTGGGATCAAGAAGTAAGATTATTAGTGAAAGAGAAGAGAGATGCATTTGGACGATTTTTGCATGGAAATAATGCAAATGATTGGGAGATGTATAAAAGAAAGAGGCAGTAGGTCAAGAGAAAGGTGCAAGAGGTTAAAAGGAGGGCAAATGAGAGTTGGGATGAGAGAGTATCATTAAATTTTAGGGAGAATAAAAAGATATTTTGGAAGAAGGTAAATAAAGTGCTTAAGACAAGGGAATAAATGGGAACATCAGTGAAGGGGGCTAATGGGAAGGTACTAACAAGTAGTGGTGGTATGAGAAGGAGATGGAGTGAGTGTTTACATGGTTTGTTGAATGTGTTTGATGGTAGAGTGGCAGATATAGGGTGTTTTGGTCGATGTGGTGTTCAAAGTGAGAGGACTAGGGAGAATGATTTGGTAAACAGAGAAGAGGTAGTAAAAGCTTTGCGGAAGATGAAAGTCGGCAAGGCAGTGGGCTTGGATGGTATTGCAGTTGAATTCATTAAAAAAGGTGGTGACTGTATTATTGAGTGGTTGTTAAGGATATTTAATGTTTGTATAGCTCATATTGAGGTCCTTGAGGACTGGCGTAATGCTTGCATAGTTCCATTGTGCAAAGGTAAGGGGAATAAGAGTGAGTGCTCAATTTTCAGAGGTATATGTTTGTTGAGTATTCCTGGGAAATGATATGCGAGGGTATTGATTGAGAGGGTGGAGGCATGTACAGATCATCAGATTGGGGAAGAGCAGTGTGGTTTCAAAAGTAGTAGAGGATGTGTGGATCAGGTGTTTGCTTTGAAGAATGTATGTGAGAAATACTTAGAATAGCAAATGGATTTGTATGTAGCATTTATGGATCTGGAGAAGGCATATGACAAAGTTGATAGAGATGCTCTGTGAAAGGTATGAAGAATGTATGGTGTGGGAGGTAAGTTGTTAGAAGCAGTGAAAAGTTTTATCGAGGATGGAAGGCACGTGTACGCTTAGGAAGAGAGGAAAGCGATTGGTTCTCAGTGAATGTAGGTTTACGGCAGGGGTGTGTGATGTCTCCATAGCTGTTTAATTTGTTTCTGGATGGGGTTGTTAGGGAAGTGAATGCAAGAGTTTTGGAAAGAGGGGCAAGTATGCAGACTGTTGTGATGAGAGAGCGTGGGAAGTGAGTCAGTTGTTGTTTGCTGATGATACAGCGCTGGTGGCTGATTCATGTGAGAAACTGCAGAAGCTGGTTACTGACAGTAGTTTGGTAAAGTGTGTGAAAGAAGAAAGCTGAGAGTAAATGTGATTAAGAGTAAGGTTATTAGGTACAGTAGGGTTGAGGGAGAAATCAATTGGGAGGTAAATTTGAATGGAGAAAAACTGGAGGAAGTAAAGTGTTATAGTTATCTGGGAGTGTATTTGGCAGCGGCTGGAACCATGGAAGCGGAAGTGAACCATAGGGTGGGGGAGGGGGCGAAAGTTCCGGGAGCGTTGAAAAATGTGTGGAAGTCGAGAACGATATCTTGAAAAATAAAAATGGGTATGTTTGAAGAAATAGTGGTTCCAACAATGCTATAGGGTTGCGAGGCGTGGGCGATAGATAGAGTTGTGCGGAGGAGGGTAGATGTGCTGGAAATGAGATGTTTGAGGACGATATGTTGTGTGAGGTGGTTTGATCGAGTGAGTAATGAAAGGGTAAGAGAGAGATGTGTGGTAATAAAAAGAGTGTGGTTGAGAGAGCAGAAGAGGGTGTTGTGAAATGGTTTGGGCACATGGAGAGAATGAGTGAGGAAAGATTGACCAAGAGGATATATGTGTCAGAGGTGGAGGGAACGAGGAGAAGTGGGAGACAAAATTGGAGGTGGAAAGATGAAGTGAAAAAGATTTTGAGTGATTGGGGCCTGAATATACAGGAGGGTGAAAGGCGTGCAAGGAATAGAGTGAATTTGGAACGATGTGGTATACCGGGGTCGACCTGCTTTCAGTGGATTGAACCAGGGCATGTGAAGCGTCTGGGACCTGGAAACTGGATGTGGAAAGGGAGCTGTGGTTTCGGTGCACTATACATGACAGCTAGAGACTGAGTGTGAACGAATGTGGCCTTTGTTGTCTTTTCTTACCGCTACCTAGCGCACATGTGGGGCGAAGGTGTTGTCATTTTATGTGTTGCGGGGTGGCGACGGGAAAGAATAAGGGTAGACAGTATGAATTATGTACTAGTGCATATATGTATATGTTTGTGTGTGCATATGTATGTATACGTTGAGATGAATAGGTATGTATATGTGCGTGTGTGGACGTGTAAGTATATACATGTGTATGTGGGTGGGTTGGACCATTCTTTCGTATGTTTCCTTGTGCTACCTCGCTAACGCAGGAGACAGCGACAAAGTATAACAAAAAAAAAAGAATATATATATATATATATATATATATATATATATATATATATATATATATATATATATATATATATATATATATGGAAATCCTCCCCTCTCACTTTTTTTTTTTTTTCCAAAAGAGGGAACAGAGAAGGGGCCCAGGTGAGGATATTCCCTCAAGGGCCCAGTCCTCTGTTCTCAACGCTACCTCGCTAATGCGGGAAATGGCGAATAGTATGAAAGAAAAGATATATATATATATAATTATATATATAATTATATATATATATATATATATATATATATATATATATATATATATATATATATATATATATAGATATATATATGACAGAGTGGCGATATAGGGTGTTTTGGTCGAGGTGTGCGAAGTGAGGGGTCAAGAGAAGATTTGTTAAACAGAGATAGGTAGTGAAGCTTTGGTAAGATGAAGGGGCGGGTTGGATGGTGTTGCAGTGGAATTTATTTAAAAAGGGGGTGCCTCTGTTGTTTATGGTTGTGAGGATATTCTGGTTATGTACGGTTGATGGTGATGTGACTAAAGAATTGGCGGTGTGCATGCATGGTGCTTTGTATAAAGGCAAAGGGATTAAAGGTGAGTGTTCAGATTAAAAAGGTATAAGTTTGTTGAGTATTTTTTGGAAATTTTTTGGGGACGTTATTGATTAAAGAGGGTAAAGGGCATGTAAGAATATCAGTTTGGGGGAAGATTATTTGTGGTTTCAGAAGGGGTTGGGGATGTGTGGATCAGGTGTTTGCTTTGAAGAATGTATGTGAGAAATACTTAGAATAGCAAATGGATTTGTATGTAGCATTTATGGATCTGGAGAAGGCATATGACAAAGTTGATAGAGATGCTCTGTGAAAGGTATGAAGAATGTATGGTGTGGGAGGTAAGTTGTTAGAAGCAGTGAAAAGTTTTATCGAGGATGGAAGGCACGTGTACGCTTAGGAAGAGAGGAAAGCGATTGGTTCTCAGTGAATGTAGGTTTACGGCAGGGGTGTGTGATGTCTCCATAGCTGTTTAATTTGTTTCTGGATGGGGTTGTTAGGGAAGTGAATGCAAGAGTTTTGGAAAGAGGGGCAAGTATGCAGACTGTTGTGATGAGAGAGCGTGGGAAGTGAGTCAGTTGTTGTTTGCTGATGATACAGCGCTGGTGGCTGATTCATGTGAGAAACTGCAGAAGCTGGTTACTGACAGTAGTTTGGTAAAGTGTGTGAAAGAAGAAAGCTGAGAGTAAATGTGATTAAGAGTAAGGTTATTAGGTACAGTAGGGTTGAGGGAGAAATCAATTGGGAGGTAAATTTGAATGGAGAAAAACTGGAGGAAGTAAAGTGTTATAGTTATCTGGGAGTGTATTTGGCAGCGGCTGGAACCATGGAAGCGGAAGTGAACCATAGGGTGGGGGAGGGGCGAAAGTTCCGGGAGCGTTGAAAAATGTGTGGAAGTCGAGAACGTTATCTTGAAAAATAAAAATGGGTATGTTTGAAGAAATAGTGGTTCCAACAATGCTATAGGGTTGCGAGGCGTGGGCGATAGATATAGTTGTGCGGAGGAGGGTAGATGTGCTGGAAATGAGATGTTTGAGGACGATATGTTGTGTGAGGTGGTTTGATCGAGTGAGTAATGAAAGGGTAAGAGAGAGATGTGTGGTAATAAAAAGAGTGTGGTTGAAAGAGCAGAAGAGGGTGTTGTGAAATGATTTGGTCACATGGAGAGAATGAGTGAGGAAAGATTGACCAAGAGGATATATGTGTCAGAGGTGGAGGGAACGAGGAGAAGTGGGAGACAAAATTGGAGGTGGAAAGATGAAGTGAAAAAGATTTTGAGTGATCGGGGCCTGAATATACAGGAGGGTGAAAGGCGTGCAAGGAATAGAGTGAATTTGGAACGATGTGGTATACCGGGGTCGACCTGCTTTCAGTGGATTGAACCAGGGCATGTGAAGCGTCTGGGACCTGGAAACTGGATGTGGAAAGGGAGCTGTGGTTTCGGTGCACTATACATGACAGCTAGAGACTGAGTGTGAACGAATGTGGCCTTTGTTGTCTTTTCTTACCGCTACCTAGCGCACATGTGGGGCGAAGGTGTTGTCATTTTATGTGTTGCGGGGTGGCGACGGGAAAGAATAAGGGTAGACAGTATGAATTATGTACTAGTGCATATATGTATATGTTTGTGTGTGCATATGTATGTATACGTTGAGATGAATAGGTATGTATATGTGCGTGTGTGGACGTGTAAGTATATACATGTGTATGTGGTGGGTTGGACCATTCTTTCGTATGTTTCCTTGTGCTACCTCGCTAACGCAGGAGACAGCGACAAAGTATAACAAAAAAAAAAGAATATATATATATATATATATATATATATATATATATATATATATATATATATATATATATATATATATATATATATGGAAATCCTCCCCTCTCACTTTTTTTTTTTTTTCCAAAAGAGGGAACAGAGAAGGGGCCCAGGTGAGGATATTCCCTCAAGGGCCCAGTCCTCTGTTCTCAACGCTACCTCGCTAATGCGGGAAATGGCGAATAGTATGAAAGAAAAGATATATATATATATAATTATATATATAATTATATATATATATATATATATATATATATATATATATATATATATATATATATATATATATATATATATATATATGACAGAGTGGCAGATATAGGGTGTTTTGGTCGAGGTGGTGTGCGAAGTGAGAGGGTCACAGAGAATGATTTGGTAAACAGAGATGAGGTAGTGAAAGCTTTGCGGAAGATGAAAGGGGGCGGGTTTGGATGGTGTTGCAGTGGAATTTATTTAAAAAGGGGGTGCCTCTGTTGTTTACTGGTTAGTGAGGATATTCTGTGTATGTACGGTTGATGGTGATGTGACTCAGAATTGGCGGTGTGCATGCATGGTGCCTTTGTATAAAGGCAAAGGGAATAAAGGTGAGTGTTCAGATTAAAAAGGTATAAGTTTGTTGAGTATTTTTTGGAAATTATATTGGACGTTATTGATTGAGAGGGTGAAGGCATGTACAGAATATCAGATTGGGGAAGATTAGTGTGGTTTCAGAAGTGGTTGAGGATGTGTGGATCAGGTGTTTGCTTTGAAGAATGTATATAATAAATGCTTAGAAAAACAGATTCATGCATATGGAGAAGGCTAATGATAGAGTTGATATGGATGCTCAGTGGAAGGTATTAAGAGTACATGGTGTGAGAGGAAAGTTACTAGAAGTAGTGAAAAGTTTTTATCGAGGATGTAAGGCATGTGAACGAGTGGCACGAGAGGAAAGGGATTGGTTCCCAGTGAATGTTCCCAGTGAAGAGAGTGGTGAGAGTATGTGAACCTGGTAAGGAGAGTTCTGTGGGGAAGTACCAGGAGAGATTGAGTGCAGAATCGAAAAAGGTGAGAGCAAATGACGTAAGGGGAGTGGGAGAGGATTGGTATGTATTTAGGGAAGCAGTGATTGCTTGCGCAAAAGATGCCAGTGGCTTGAGAAAGGTCGGAGGTGGGCAGATTAGAAAGGGTAGTGAGTGGTGGGATGAAGAAGTAAGATTATTAGTGAAAGAGAAGAGAGAGGCATTTGGACGATTTTTGCTGGGAAATACTGCAAATTAGTGGGAGATGTATAAAAGAAAGAGGCAGGAGTTCAAGAGAAATGTGCAATAGGTGAAAAAGAGGGCAAATGAGTGATGGGGTAAGAGAGTATCATCAAATTTTAGAGAGAACAAAACTTTGTTTTGGAAGGAGATAAATAAAGTGCGTAAGACAAGAGAACTAATGGGAACATCGGTGAAGGGGCTAATGGGGAGATCATAACAAGTACTGGTGAAGTGAGATGGAGCGAGTACTTTGAAGGTTTGTTGAATGTGTTTGATGATAGAGTGGCAGATATAAGGTCTTAAGGTTGAGGTGATGTGCGAAGTGAGAGGGTCAGGGAGAATGGTTTGGTGAACAGAGAAAAGGTAGTGAAAGCTATGCGGAAGATGAAAGCCCACAAGGTGGCGGGATTGGATGGTATTGCAGTCGATTTTCTTAAAAAAAGGGGTGACTGTATTGTTGACTGGTTGGTAAGGATATTCAATGTATATATGGTTCACGATGAAGTGCCTGAGAATTGGCAAAATGCATGCATTGTGCCATTGTACAAAGGCAAAGGGGATAAAGGTAAGTGCTCAAATTAAAGACGTATAAGTCTCTTGAGTATTCCTGGGAAATTATATGGGAGGGTATTGATTGAGAGGGTAAAGGCATATACAGAGTATGAGATTGGGGAGGAGTAGTGTGCTTTCAGAAGTGGTAGAGGATGTGTGGATTAGGTGTTTGCTTTGAAGAATATATGCCAAATATACTTAGTAAAACAAATGGATTTGTATGTGCCATTTTTGGATCTGGAGAAGGGATGTGGTAGAGTTGATAAAGATGCTTTATGGTAGGTATTCAGAGTATATGGTGTGGGATGTAAGTTCATAGAAGCAATGAAAAGTTTTTATCAAGGATGTAAGGCATGTGTATGAGAAGGAATGTCGGTTTGGGGAAGTGTGCATGATGTCTCCATGGTTGTTTATTTTGTATCTGGATGTGGTGGTTGGGGAGATGAATTCAAGAGTTTTGGAAAGAGGGGCAACTAGGCAGTCTGTTGTGAATGAGAGGGCTTGGGAAGTGAGTCAGTTGTTGTTCGCTGATAATACAGCGCTGGTGGCTCATTCGTGTGAGAAATTGCAGAAGCTGGTGACTGAATTGGTAAAGTGTGTGAAAGATGAAAGCTGAGAGTAAATGTGAATAAGAGCAAGGTTATTAGGTACCGTAGGGTTGAGGGACTAGTCAATTGGGACGTAAGTTTGAATGGAGAAAAACTGGAGGAAGTGAAGTGTTTTAGATATCTGTGAGTGGATTTGGCAGCGGATGGAAACATGGAAGCGGAAGTGAATCACAGGGTGGGGGAAGGGGGCGAAAGTTTTGGGAGCATTGACAAATGTGTGGAAATCGAGAACGTTATCTCGGAAAGCAAAAATGGGTATGTTTGAAGGAATAGTAGTTCCAACAATGTTGTATGGTTGCGAGGCGTGGGCTATGGATAGAGTTGGGCGCTAGAGGGTGGATGTGCTGGAAATGAGATGTTTGAGGACAATATGTGGTGTGAGGTGGTTTGATCGAGTAAGTGATGTAAGGGTAAGAGAGATGTGTGGAAGTAAAAAGTGTGGTTGAAAGAGCAGAAGAGAGTGTTTTGAAATGGTTTGGTCTCATGGAGAGAATGAGTGAGGAAAGATTGACCAAAAGGTTATATGTGTCAGAGATGGAGGGAACGAGAAGTGGGAGACCATATTGGAGGTGGAAAGATGGAATGAAAAATATTTTGAGTGATCGGGGCCTGAACATGCAGGAGGGTGAAAGGCGTGCAAGGACTAGAGTGAATTGGTACGATGTGGTATACCGGGGTCGACGTGCTGTCAATGGATTGAACCAGGGCATGTGAAGCGTCTGGGATAAACCATGGAAAGTTGTGTGGGGCCTGGATGTGGAAAGGGAGCTGTGGTTTCAGTGCATTATTACATGACAGCTAGAGACAGTGTGAACGAATGTGGCCTTTGTTGTCTTACTAGCGGAACCTCGCACACATGAGGGGGGAGGGGGTTGTTATTCCATATGTGGCAAGGTGGCGATGGGAATGAATAAAGGCAGACAGTATGAATTATGTACATGTGTATATATGTATACGTCTCTGTGTGTATATATATGTATACATTGAGATGTGTAGGTATGTATATTTGCGTGTGTGGACGTGTACGTATATGCATGTGTATGCGGATGGGTTGGGCCATTCTTTCGTCTGTTTCCTTGCACTACCTCGCTAACACGGGAGACAGAACCAAAGCAAAATAAAAAAGAAATAGAATATATATATATATATATATATATATATTTTTTTTTTTTTTGCTTTGTCGCTGTCTCCCGCGTTTGCGAGGTAGCGCAAGGAAACAGACGAAAGAAATGGCCCAACCCACCCCCATACACATGTATATACATACGTCCACACACGCAAGGATACATACCTACACAGCTTTCCATGGTTTACCCCAGAAGCTTCACATGCCCTGATTCAATCCACTGACAGCACGTCAACCCCGGTATACCACATCGATCCAATTCACTCTATTCCTTGCCCTCCTTTCACCCTCCTGCATGTTCAGGCCCCGATCACACAAAATCTTTTTCACTCCATCTTTCCACCTCCAATTTGGTCTCCCACTTCTCCTCGTTCCCTCCACCTCCGACACATATATCCTCTTGGTCAATCTTTCCTCACTCATTCTCTCCATGTGCCCAAACCATTTCAAAACACCCTCTTCTGCTCTCTCAACCACGCTCTTTTTATTTCCACACATCTCTCTTACCCTTACGTTACTCACTCGATCAAACCACCTCACACCACACATTGTCCTCAAACATCTCATTTCCAGCACATCCACCCTCCTGCGCACAACTCTATCCATAGCCCATGCCTCGAAACCATACAACATTGTTGGAACCACTATTCCTTCAAACATACCCATTTTTGCTTTCCGAGATAATGTTCTCGACTTCCACACATTCTTCAAGGCTCCCAGGATTTCGCCCCCTCCCCCACCCTATGATTCACTTCCGCTTCCATGGTTCCATCCGCTGCCAGATCCATTCCCAGATATCTAAAACACTTTACTTCCTCCAGTTTTGCTCCATTCAAACTTACCTCCCAATTGACTTGACCCTCAACCCTACTGTACCTAATAACCTTGCTCTTATTCACATTTACTCTTAACTTTCTTCTTTCACACACTTTACCAAACTCAGTCACCAGCTTCTACAGTTTCTCACATGAATCAGCCACCAGCGCTGTATCATCAGCGAACAACAACTGACTCACTTCCCAAGCTCTCTCATTCACAACAGACTTCATACTTGCCCCTCTTTCCAAAACTCTTGCATTCACCTCCCTAACAACCCCATCCATAAACAAATTAAACAACCATGGAGACATCACACACCCCTGCCGCAAACCAACATTCACTGAGAACCAATCACTTTCCTCTCTTCCTACACGTACACATGCCTTACATCCTCGATAAAAACTTTTTACTGCTTCTAACAACTTGCCTCCCACACCATATATTCTTGAAACCATCCACAGAGCATCTCTATCAACTCTATCATATGCCTTCTCCAGATCCATAAATGCTACATACAAATCCATTTGCTTTTCTAGGTATTTCTCACATACATTCTTTAAAGCAAACACCTGATCCACACATCCTCTACCACTTCTGAAACCACACTGCTCTTCCCCAATCTGATGCTCTGTACATGCCTTCACCCTCTCAATCAATACCCTCACATATAATTTACCAGGAATACTCAACAAACTTATACCTCTGTAATTTGAGCACTCACTCTTATCCCCTTTGCCTTTGTACAATGGCACTATGCACGCATTCCGCCAATCCTCAGGCACCTCACCATGAGTCATACATACATTAAGTAACCTTACCAACCAGTCAGCAATAGAGTCACCTCTTTTTTAATAAATTCCACTGCAATACCATCCAAACCTGCTGCCTTGCCGGCTTTCATCTTCCGCAAAGCTTTTACTACCCCTTCTCTGTTTACCAAATCATTTTCCCTAACCCTCTCACTTTGCACACCACCTCGACCAAAACACCCTATATCTGCCACTCTATCATCAAACACATTCAACAAACCTTCAAGATACTCACTCCATCTCCTCACATCACCACTACTTGTTATCACCTCCCCATATGCGCCCTTCACTGAAGTTCCCATTTGCTCCCTTGTCTTATGCACTTTATTTACCTACTTCCAGAACATCTTTTTATTCTCCCTAAAATTTAATGATACTCTCTCACCCCAACTCTCATTTGCCCTCTTTTTCACCTCTTGCACCTTTCCCTTGACCTCCTGTCTCTTTCTTTTATACATCTCCCACTCAGTTGCATTTTTTCCCTGCAAAAATCGTCCAAATGCCTCTCTCTTCTCTTTCACTAATAATCTTACTTCTTCATCCCACCACTCACTACCCTTTCTAATCAACCCACCTCCCACTCTTCTCATGCCACAAGCTTCTTTTGCGCAATCCATCACTGATTCCCTAAATACATCCCATTCCTCCCCCACTCCCCTTACTTCCATTGTTCTCACCTTTTTCCATTCTGAAACAGGAGTTGTGGGAGCATGTGATAGAATGTAAGAAAGTAAATTCTCGATTAATATGGGTCAAACTGAAAGTTGATGGAGAGAGATGGGTGATTATTGGTGCATATGCGCTTGGGCATGAGGAGAAAGATCATGAGAGGCAAGTGTTTTGGGAGCAGCTGAATGAGTGTGTTAGTGGTTTTGATGCACGAGACTAGGTTATAGTGATGGGTGATTTGAATGCAAAGGTGAGTAATGTGGCATGTGGCAGTTGAGGGAATAATTGGTATACATGGGGTGTTCAGTGTTGTAAATGGAAATGGTGAAGAGCTTGTAGATTTATGTGCTGAAAAAGGACGTGATTGGGAATACCTGGTTTAAAAAGCGAGATATACATAAGTATACGTATGTAAGTAGGAGAGATGGCAAGAGAGCGTTATTGGATTACGTGTTAATTGACAGTCGCGCGAAAGAGAGACTTTTGGATGTTAATGTGCTGAGAGGTGCAACTGGAGGGATGTCTGATCATTATCTTGTGGAGGCTAAGGTGAAGATTTGTATGGGTTTTCAGAAAAGAAGAGTGAATGTTGGGGTGAAGATCGTGGTGAGAGTAAGTGAGCTTGGGAAGGAGACTTGTGTGAGGAAGTACCAGGAGATATATAAATAAATATATATATATATATTTTTTTTTTTCATACTATTCGCCATTTCCCGCGATAGCGAGGTAGCGTTAAGAACAGAGGACTGGGCCTTTGAGGGAATATCCTCACCTGGCCCTCGTCTCTGTTCCTTCTTTTGGAAAAAAAAAAAAAAAAAAAACGAGAGGGGAGGATTTCCAGCCCCCCGCTCCCTTCCCTTTTAGTCGCCTTCTACGACACGCAGGGAATACGTGGGAAGTATTCTTTCTCCCCTATCCCCAGGGAATATATATATATATATATATATATATATATATATATATATATATATATATATGCATATATATATATATATATATATATATATATATATATATATATATATATATATATATATATATGTATATATATATATATATATATATATATATATATATATATATATATATATATATATATATTCCTAGGAGTCCTCGAGGAAAATGAAACTCATCGTGTTTCATTTTCCCTGTGGACTCTTAGGAATATCTTAATATATATATATATATATATATATATATATATATATATATATATATATATATATATATATATATATATATATATATATATATTTCTTTCTTTCGTACTATTCGCCATTTCCCGCATTAGCGAGGTAGCGTTATCAACAGAGGACTGGGCCTTAGAGGGAATATCCTCACCTGGCCCCCCTCTCTGTTCCTTCCTTTGGAAAATTAAAAAAAAAAAAAAACGAGAGGGGAGGATTTCCAGCCACCCGCTCCCTCCCCTTTTAGTCGCCTTCTACGACACGCAGGGAATACATGGGAAGTATTCTTTCTCCCCTATCCCCAGGAATAATATATATATATATATATATATATATATATATATATATATATATATATATATATATATATTTTTCATACTATTCGCCATTTCCCGCGGTAGCGAGGTAGCTTTAGGAACAGAGGACTGAGCCTTTGAGGGAAATCCCCACTTGGCCCCCAACTCTGTTCCTTCCTTAGGAAAATTAAAAATGAGAGGGGAGGATTTCCAGCCCCCCCGCTCCCATATATATATATACATATGTATATATGTATATGTATATATATATATGTACAAAGGCAAAGGGGATAAGAGTGAGTGCTCAAATTACAGAGGTATAAGTTTGTTGAGTATTCCTGGTAAATTGTATGGGAGGGTATTGATTGAGAGGGTGAAGGCATGTACAGAGCATCAGATTGGGGAAGAGCAGTGCGGTTTCAGAAGTGGTAGAGGATGTGTGGATCAGGTGTTTGCTTTGAAGAATGTATGTGAGAAATACTTAGAAAAGAAAATGGATTTGTATGTAGCATTTATGGATCTGGAGAAGGCATATGATAGAGTTGATAGAGATGCTCTGTGGAAGGTATTAAGAATATATGGTGTGGGAGGCAAGTTGTTAGAAGCAGTGAAAAGTTTTTATCGAGGATGTAAGGCATGTGTACGTGTAGGAAGAGAGGAAAGTGATTGGTTCTCAGTGAATGTAGGTTTGCGGCAGGGGTGTGTGATGTCTCCATGGTTGTTTAATTTGTTTATGGATGGGGTTGTAAAGGAGGTAAATGCAAGAGTCCTGGAAAGAGGGGCAAGTATGAAGTCTGTTGGGGATGAGAGAGCTTGGGAAGTGAGTCAATTGTTGTTCGCTGATGATACAGCGCTGGTGGCTGATTCATGTGAGAAACTGCAGAAGCTGGTGACTGAGTTTGGTAAAGTGTGTGGAAGAAGAAAGTTGAGAGTAAATGTGAATAAGAGCAAGGTTATTAGGTACAGTAGGGGTGAGGGTCAAGTCAATTGGGAGGTGAGTTTGAATGGAGAAAAACTGGAGGAAGTGAAGTGTT
Organism: Panulirus ornatus; assembly: GCF_036320965.1. Classification (NCBI taxonomy): domain Eukaryota; kingdom Metazoa; phylum Arthropoda; class Malacostraca; order Decapoda; family Palinuridae; genus Panulirus; species Panulirus ornatus. Next base: position 40,344,815 of record NC_092229.1, read on the forward strand.
TTAGATATCTGGGAGTGGATCTGTCAGCGGATGGAACCATGGTAGCGGAAGTGGATCATAGGGTGGGGGAGGGGGCGAAAATTTTGGGAGCCTTGAAAAATGTGTGGAAGTCGAGAACATTATCTCGGAAAGCAAAAATGGGTATGTTTGAGGGAATAGTGGTTCCAACAATGCTGTATGGTTGCGAGGCGTGGGCTATGGATAGAGATGTGCGCAGGAGGATGGATGTGCTGGAAATGAGATGTTTGAGGACAATGTGTGGTGTGAGGTGGTTTGATCGAGTAAGTAACGTAAGGGTAAGAGAGATGTGTGGAAATAAAAAGAGCGTGGTTGAGAGAGCAGAAGAGGGTGTTTTGAAATGGTTTGGGCACATGGAGAGAATGAGTGAGGAGAGATTGACCAAGAGGATATATGTGTCGGAGGTGGAGGGAACGAGGAGAAGAGGGAGACCAAATTGGAGGTGGAAAGATGGAGTGAAAAAGATTTTGTGTGATCGGGGCCTGAACATGCAGGAAGGTGAAAGGAGGGCAAGAAATAGAGTGAATTGGAGTCATGTGGTATACAGGGGTTGACGTGCTGTCAGTGGATTGAAGCAAGGCATGTGAAGCGTCTGGGGTAAACCATGGAAAGCTGTGTAGGTATGTATATTTGCGTGTGTGGACGTGTGTATGTACATGTGTATGGGGGGGGGGGGGGGGTGGGGCCATTTCTTTCGTCTGTTTCCTTGCGCTACCTCGCAAACGCGGGAGACAGCGACAAAGTATAAAAAAAAAAAAAAATATATATATATATATATATATATATATATATATATATATATATATATATATATATATATATATATATATTAGATGTTAGGAGCAGTGAAAAGTTTTTATCGAAGATGTAAGGCATGTGTACGTGTAGGAAGAGAGGAAAATGATTGATTCTCAGTGAACGTTGGTTTGCCGCATAGGTGCTTGATGTCTCCATGGTTATTTAATTTTTTTATGGATTAGGTTGTCAGGGAGGTGAATGCAAGAGTTTTGGAAAGAGGGGCAAGTATGCAGTCTGTTGTGGATGAGAGAGTTTGGGAAGTGAGTCAGTTGTTGTTCGCTGATGATACATCGCTGGTGGCTGATTCGTTTGAGAAACTGCAGAATTTTGTGACTGAGTTTGGTAAAGTGTGTGAAAGAAGAAAGCTGAGAGTAAATGTGAATAAGAGTAAGGTTATTAGGTACAGTAGGGTTAAGGGACTAGTCAATTGGGAGATAAGTTTGAATGGAGAAAAACTGGAGGAAGTGGTGTTTTAGATATCTGGGAATCATAGTGAATCATAGGGTGGAGGAGGGAGCGAAAGTTCTGGGAGCGTTGAAAAATGCATGGAAGATGAGAAAGTTATCTTGGAAAGCAAAAATAGGTATGTTTGAAGGAATATTGGTTCCAGTAATGTTATATGGGTGCGAGGCGTGGGCTATAGATAGAGTTGTGCGGAGGAGGGTGGATATGCTGCAAATGAGATGTTTGAGGACAATATGTGGTGTGAGGTGGTTTGATCGAATAAGTAATGAAAGGGTAAGAGAGATATGTGGTAATAAAAAGAGTGTGGTTGAGAGAGCAGAAAATGGTGTTTTGAAATAGTTTGGTCACATGGAGAGAATGAGTGAGGAAAGATTGACAAAGAGGATATATGTGTCATAGGTGGAGGGAACGAGGAGGTGGAGGTGGAAAGATGGAGTGAAAAAGATTTTGAGTGATCGAGGCCTGAAAATGCAGGAGGGTGAAAGGCATGCAAGGAATAGAGTGAATCGGAACGATGTGGTATATTGGGGTCGACATGCTGTCAGTGGATTGAACCAGGGCATATGAAGCGTCTGGGGTAAACCATGGAAAATTTGTGGGACCTGGATATGGAGAGGGAGCTGTGGTTTTGATGCATTATACATGACAGCTAGAGACTGAATAAGAACGGATGTGGCCTTTGTTGTGTTTTCCTAGCGCTATTTCGCACGCGCGTGGGGGATGGGGGTGCCATTTCATGTGTTGCGGGGCAGCGACGGCAATGGATGAAAGCAGCAAGTTTGAATATGTACATTTGTCTGTATGTATATGTCTGTATATATCAAACACATTCAACAAACCTTAAAAATTCTCACTCTATGTCCTTCTCACATCACCACTACTTGTTATCACCTTCCCATTAGCCCCCTTCACTGATGCTCCCATTTTTTCCCTTGTCTTATGCACTTTATTTACCTCCTCCTAAAACATCTTTTTATTCTTCCTAAAATTTAATGATTCTCTCTCACCCCAACTCTTATTTGCTCTCTTTTTTTCGCCTCTTGCACCTTTCTCTTCACCCTCTGCCTCTTTCTTATATACATCTCCCACTCATTTGCATTATTTCCCTTAAAAAATCGTTCGAATGCCTTTCTCTTCTCTTTCACTAATAATCTTACTTCTTCATCCCACCACTCACTACCCTTTCTAATCTGCCCAACTCCCATGCTTCTCATGCCACAAGCGTCTTTTGCACAAGCCATCACTGCTTCCCTAAATACATCCCATTCCTCCCCCAATCCCCTAACGTCCTTTGTTCTCACCTTTTTCCATTCTGTAATCAGTCTCTCCTGGTACTTCCTCACACAAAGTCTCCTTCCGAAGCTCACTTACTCTCACCACTCTCTTCACCCCAAAACCTCTACAAATCTTCACCTTCCCCTCCACAAGATAATGATCAGACATCCCTCTAGTTGCTCCTCTGAGCACATTAAAATGTAAAAGTCTCTCTTTCGCGCGCCTATCAATTAACTTGTTATATAATAACGCTCTCTGGCCATGTCTCCTATTTATATACGTATACTTATGTGTAACTCTTTTTTTAAACAAGGTATTCCCAATCACCAGTCTCTTTTCAGCATATAAATCTACAAGCTCTTCACTATTTCTCTTTACAACACTAGACACCCCATGTACACCAGTTATTCCCTCAACTGCCACATTACTCACCTTTGCATTCAAATCACCCATCACTATAACCCGGTCTTGTGCATCAAAACTACTAACACAATCAATCAGCCGCTCCCAAAATACTTGCCTCTCATGATCTTTCTTCTCATGCCCAGGTGCATATGCACCAATAATCCCCCATCTCTCTCCATCCACTTTCAGTTTTACCCATATCATTGTAGAGTTTACTTTCTTACAATCTATCATATACTCCCACCACTCCTCTTTCAGGGGTAGTGTTACTCCTTCCCTTTCTCTTGTCCTCTCACTAACCCCTGACTTTACTCCCAAAACATTCCCAAACCACTCTTCCCCTTTACCCTTGAGCTTCGTTTCACTCAGAGCCAAAACATCCAGGTTCCTTTCCTCAAACATACTATCTATATCTTTTTTCTCATCCACACACATTTAGACACCCCAATCTGAGCCTTCGAGGAGGATGAGCACTCCATACGTGACTTCTTTTTCTGTTTCCCCTTTTAGAAAGTCAAAATACAAGGCGGGGAAGTTTTTTAGCCCCCCGCTCCCGTCCCCTTTAGTTGTCTTCTACGACACGTGAGGAATACGTGAGAAGTATTCTTTCTCTCCTATCCTCAGGGATGATATATATATATATATATATATATATATATATATATATATATATATATTTTTAAACTATTTGCCATTTCCCGCGCTAGCGAGGTAGCGTTAAGAACAGAGGACTGGGCCTTTTTTGGAATATCCTCACCTGGCCCCCTCTGTTCCTTCTTTTGGGAAAAAAAAAAAAAAAAAAATGAGAGGGGAGGATTTCCAGCCCCCCGCTCCCTCCCCTTTTAGTCGCCTTCTACGACACGCAGGGAATACGTGGGAAGTATTCTTAATCCCCTATCCCCAGGGATAATATATATATATATATATATATATATATATATATATATATATATATATATATATATATATATATATATATATATATATATATTCCTATGAGAAGCAGTGAAAAGTTTTTATCGAGGATGTAAGGCATGTATGCCTGTAGGAAAAGAGGAAAATGATTGGTTCTTAGTGAATGTTGGTTTGCGGCAAGGGTGTGTGATGTCTCCATGGTTGTTTAATTTTTTTATGGATTAGGTTGTCAGGGAGGTGAATGCAAGAGTTTTGGAAAGAGGGGCAAGTATGCAGTCTGTTGTGATGAGAGAGTTTGGGAAGTGAGTCAGTTGTTGTTCGCTGATGATACATCGCTGGTGGCTGATTCGTGTGAGAAACTGCAGAATTCGGTGACTGAGTTTGGTAAAGTGTGTGAAAGAAGAAAGCTGAGAGTAAATGTGAATAAGAGTAAGGTTATTAGGTACAGTAGGGTTGAGGGACAAGTCAATTTTGAGGTAAGTTTGAATAGAGAAAAACTTGAGGAAGTGAGGTGTTTTAGATATCTGGGAATCATATTGAATCATAGGGTGGGGGAGGGGGCGAAAGTTCTTGTAGCGTTGAAAAATGTGTGGAATTCGAGAACGTTATCTTGGAAAGCAAAAACAGGTATGTTTGAAGGAATAGTGGTTCCAACAATGTTATATGGTTGCGAGGCGTGGGCTATAGATAGAGTTGTGCGTCGGAGGGTGGATGTGTTGCAAATGAGATGTTTGAGGACAATATGTGGTATGAGGTGGTTTGATCGAGTAAGTAATGTAAGGGTAAGAGAGATGTGTGGTAATGAAAAGAGTGTGGTTGAGAGAGCAGAAGAGGGTGTTTTGAAATGGTTTGGTCACAAGGAGAGAATGAGTGAGGAAAGATTGACAAAGAGGATATATGTTTCAGAGCTGGAGGGAACGAGAAGTGGGAAACGAAATTGGAGGTGGAAAGATGGAGTGAAAAAGATTTTGAGTGATCGGGGCCTGAACATGCAGGAGGAGGAAAGGCGTGCAAGGAATAGAGTGAATTGGAACGATGAGGTATAGCCGGGGTCGACGATCTGTCAGTGGATTGAACCAGGGCATGTGAAGCGTCTGGGGTAAACCAAGTAAATTTTTGTGGGACCTGGATTTGGAAAGGGAGCAGTGGTTTCGGTGTATTATACATGACAGCTAGAGACTGAGTGTGAACGAATGTGGCCTTTGTTGTCTTTTCCTAGCGCTGCCTCATGCACATGTGGGGGGAGGGGGTTTTCATTTCATGTGTGGCGGGGTGGCGACGGGAATGAATAAGGGTAGACGGTATGAATTATGTACATGTGTATATATGTATATTTCTGTGTGTGTATATGTATGTATACGTTGAGATATATAGGTATGTATATGTACGTGTGTGGACATGTATGTGTATACATGTGTATGTGGGTGGGATGGGCCATTCTTTCGTCTGTTTCCTTGCGCTATCTCGCTGATACGGGAGACTGCGACAAATTATAATAGATAGATAAATAATACATACACACACACACACACACACACACACACACACACACACACACACACACACACACACACATATATATATTTATATATATATATATATATATATATATATATATATATATATATATATATATATATATATATATATATATATATATATATATATATTTGTATGGGTTTTCAGAAAAGAAGAGTGAATGTTGGGGTGAAGAGGGTGGTGAGAGTAAGTGAGCTTGGGAAGGAGACTTGTTTGAGGAAGTATCAGGAGAGACTGAGGACAGAATGGAAAAAGGTGAGAACAATGGAAGTAAGGGGAGTGGGGGAGGAATGGGATGTATTTAGGGAATCAGTGATGGATTGCGCAAAAGATGATTGTGGCATGAGAAGAGTGGGAGGTGGGTTGATTAGAAAGGGTAGTGAGTGGTGGGATGAAGAAGTAAGATTATTAGTGAAAGAGAAGAGAGAGGCATTTGGACGATTTTTGCAGGGAAAAAATGTAATTGAGTGGGAGATGTATAAAAGAAAGAGACAGGAGGTCAAGGGAAAGGTGCAAGAGGTGAAAAAGAGGGCAAATAAGAGTTGGGGTGAGAGAGTATCATTAAATTTTAGGAAGAATAAAAAGATGTTCTGGAAGGAGGTAAATAAAGTGCGTAAGACAAGGGAGCAAATGGGAACTTCAGTGAAGGGCGCAAATGGGGAGGTGATAACAAGTAGTGGTGATGTGAGAAGGAGATGGAGTGAGTATTTTGAAGGTTTGTTGAATGTGTTTGATGATAGAGTGGCAGATATAGGGTGTTTTGGTCGAGGTGGTGTGCGAAGTGAGAGGGTTAGGGAGAATGATTTGGTAAACAGAGATGAGGTAGCAAAAGCTTTGCGGAAGATGAAAGCCGGCAAGGTAGCAGGTTTGGATGGTATTGCAGTGGAATCTATTAAAAAAGGGGGTGACTGTATTGTTGAGTGGTTGGTAAGGTTATTTAATGTACGTATGACTCATGGTGAGGTGCCTGAGGATTGGCGGAATGCGTGCATAGTGCCATTGTTCAAAGGCATCGGGGATAAGAGTGAGTGCTCAAACTACAGAGGTATAAGTTTGTTGAGTATTCCCGGTCAATTATATGGGAGGGTATTGATTGAGAGGGTGAAGGCATGTACAGAGCATCAGATTGGGGAAGAGCAGTGTAGTTTCAGAAGTGGTAGAGGATGTGTGGATCAGGTGTTTGCTTTGAAGAATGTATGTGAGAAATACTTAGAAAAGCAAATGGATTTGTATGTAGCATTTATGGATCTGGAGAAGGCATATGATAGAGTTGATAGAGATGCTCTGTGGAAGGTATTAAGAATATATGATGTGGGAGGCAAGTTGTTAGAAGCAGTGAAAAGTTTTTATCGAGGATGTAAGGCATGTGTACGTGTAGGAAGAGAGGAAGGTGATTGGTTCTCAGTGAATGTAGGTTTCCGGCAGGAGTGTGTGATGTCTCCATGGCTGTTTAATTTGTTTATGGATGGGGTTGTTAGGGAGGTGAATGCAAGAGTTTTGGAAAGAGGGGCAAGTATGAAGTCTGTTGTGGATGAGAGACCTTGGGAAGTGAGTCAGTTGTTGTTCGTTGACGATACAGCGCTGGTGGCTGATTCGTGTGAGAAACTGCAGAAGCTGGTGACTGAGTTTGGTAAAGTGTGTGAAAGAGGAAAGTTAAGAGTAAATGTGAATAAGAGCAAGGTTATTAGGTACAGTAGGGTTGAGGGTCAAGTTAATTGGGAGGTAAGTTTGAATGGAGAAAAACTGGAGGAAGTAAAGTGTTTTAGATATCTGGGAATGGATCTGGCAGCGGATGGAACCATGGAAGCGGAAGTGAATCATAGGGTGGGGGAGGGGGCGAAAATCCTGGGAGCCTTGAAGAATGTTTGGAAGTCGAGAACATTATCTCGGAAAGGAAAAATGGGTATGTTTGAAGGCATAGTGGTTCAACAAGTTTGTATGGTTGCGAGGCGTGGGCTATGAATAGAGTTGTGCGCAGGAGGGTGGATGTGCTGGAAATGAGATGTTTGAGGACAATGTTTGGTGTGAGGTGGTTTGATCGAGTAAGTAATGTAAGGGTAAGAGAGATGTGTGGAAATAAAAGGAGCGTGGTTGAGAGAGCAGAAGAGGGTGTTTTGAAATGGTTTGGGCACATGGAGAGAATGAGTGAGGAAAGATTGACCAAGAGGATATATGTGTCGGAGGTGGAGGGAACAAGGAGAAGTGGAAGACCAAATTGGAGGTGGAAAGATGGAGTGAAAAAGATTTTGAGTGATCGGGGCCTGAACGTGCAGGAGGGTGAAAGGCGTGCAAGGAATAGAGTGAATTGGATTGATGTGGTATACCGGGGTTGACGTGCTGTCAGTGGATTGAATCAGGGCATGTGAAGCGTCTGGGGTAAACCATGGAAAGTTGTGTGGGGCCTGGATGTGGAAAGGGAGCTGTGGTTTCGGGCATTATTGCATGACAGCTAGAGACTGAGTGTGAACGAATGGGGCCTTTGTTGTCTTTTCCTAGCGCTACCTCGCACACATGAGGGGAGGGGGATGGTATTCCATGTGTGGCGAGGTGGCGATGGGAATGAATAAAGGCAGAGAGTGTGAATTGTGTGCATGGGTATATATGTATGTGTCTGTGTGTGTATATATATGTGTACATTGAGATGTATAGGTATGTATATTTGCGTGTGTGGACGTGTATGTATATACATGTGTATGGGGGTGGGTTGGGCCATTTCTTTCGTCTGTTTCCTTGCGCTACCTCGCAAACGCGGGAGACAGCGACAAAGCAATATATATATATATATATATATATATATATATATATATATGTATATATATATATATATATATATATATATATATATATATTTATATATATATATATATATATATATATATATATATATATATATATATATATATATATATATATACATAACATACAAACCTCTAACAGCTAGGATTGAAATAGGACCCTTGTGTGGTAGGCGGGAGTGCTACTTCTCGTGTCTGATCGCCCACAATCAAAAATCCCTGTTGGAATACTATATAAATGAATACCCTTCGTCTCACATTGGTGAGCAACAGGATGTCCATGGGTCATTTCCCATCAGGCTTATACAAATAGCAGGTGGCATTTTACATGGGTATGTGCGTATAATTGTGTTTTTTTTTTTACTGGTGCTGCCTTGCTAGCATAGGAAATGGCGATGAAGTATAATATTAATCAAAAATAACACATTTGTTAAGGATTGGTTAGATTGGATGTGGAGGGAGAGGAGTTGACCTTGAGAAGTGCGGTCATGAAACGGAGATTTGAAATAATGGAAAAGATTGGTTGAAGAAGAAAAATGTGAAATTCTGAGACCGTAATGGGAATTGGGAAGAATCGCAGCTGAAACAGGATGATGGTTTACAGAATATGAGTGAAGCAAAGGGAAAAATAGGAAAGGGAGTGATGAGACACTGTAAAAGTTATTTTGTGATGTATGGATCTTTGTAGAGATATTATATAGAAAGTGCGTGAGCTTACCTGCTGAATAGTGGGAGGTGGCACATTGAATACAGATAGGAAGATAGTTTGTAAGGTAGAGATGATAAAAATAAAATTTTGTTTTTTAGATACAGGTGATGGAAATGAAGCATCAAAGGTGAAAGACTTGTTAGATCGCATTGTGACCATCAAATCTCCAGATGACCTTCAAGTTGGGGAGGTGGCTTCAGAGGTTAAAAACGCCATTACTGAGGAGGAAGACCTAAGGTAAGTATACACGTAATGTTATTCTTGGTGGAAGTAACGAAAATCAAAGGACTTAAAAGAAATAAACATTAGATCTATAGTTATGACCATATAGAATTCACCCTGCAGCTGCAAACATAAAATTCTTTTGATATAGACTGAGTACAGAATGACAAAGGTGAGAGTAAATGGAGCTAGGAGCAGGGATAAGGAATGGGAGGTATATAGGGAAACTGTTGGCATGTGTGAGAGAAGTGTGTCGCATATGGGAGGTCGGCAGATACGAAAGGGAAGTGAGTGATAGGATGAAGTAGTTACTATTGAAAGAGAAAAGAGAGGTGTATGGAAGGTACTTATGAGGAAGGAATGCAACTGAAGATGTTCAAGAGAAAATTGCGGGAGGTAAAGAGGAAGGTGTAATGGTTGAAAAAGAGGGTAGATGAGACTTTTGGTGAACTAATGATATATTTCAGGGAGGATAAGTAAGGAGGTTGATAGTATGAGAAAAACAAGAGAATAAATGCAGGCATTGGTGCAAGGGGCAAATGAAGTGATTATTTTGAAGGACTGTTGAATGTGTGTGATGATTGGGTGGCAGATGTAGGGTGTTTGGGTCAGGGAGGTATGCGAAGTGAGAGAGTCATAGAAAGTGGTTTGATGGAGAAGGTGATGACAGCTTTGTATAAGATTATATGTGTCAAGGTGGCTGAAGTGAATGGTTTTGAAGTTTTCTTAAGAAAGAGGTTAACCATGTTGTTGACTCATTAATCAGGACTTTCAGTGTTGTGTATGGAGCATGATGAGGTACCTGAGCACTGATGGAATGCATATATAGTGCCATTTTATAAAGGCTAGGGGAACAAAGGTGAGTGATCAAACTACAGAGGTATAAGTTTGTTGAGTATGCATGATAAGTCGTATGGAATAGTGGTGATTCAGAGGGTGAAGGTATGGAGAAAGCATCAGATTGCTGAGGAACAGTGTGGTTTCAGGAGTGGTAGAAGATGTGTAGATCAGGTTTCCGCCTTAAAGAATGTGGCAGAAAATGTTGAGAAAAGGAAGGATTTGAAAGTGGCATTTTTGGTTCTTCAGAAAGCATGTGATAGGGTTGATGGGGATGTCTTGTGGAAAGTCTTACAAATGTATGGTGTTGGAAGAAAGCTGCTTAAAGCAAAGAGAAGTTATTATCAGGAGTGTAAGGCATGTGAGTGAGTAAGAAGAGAAGAGAGTAAGTGGTTCTAGGTGAAGGCTGGTCTGGAACAGGGTTGTGTGTTGTCATCATGGTTGTTTCATTTGTTTATGGATGGGATGGTGAGGGAAGTAAATATATGTAAATAAATATTTGTATGTAGCATATATGGATCTGGAGAAGGTATATGATAAAGTTGATAGAGAAGGTATTAAGGTATTAAGAATATATGATGTGGGAGGCAAGTTGTTAGAAGCAGGGAAAAATTTTTATCGAGGATGTAAGGCATGTGTACGAGTAGGAAGAGAGGAAAGTGATTAGTTCTCAGCGAATGTTGGTTTGTGGCAGGGGTGCGTGATGTCTCCATGGTTGTTTGATTTGTTTATGGATGGGGTTGTTAGGGAGGTAAATGCAAGAGTTTTGGAAAGAGGGGTAAGTATGCAGTCTATTGTGGATGAGAGAGCTTGGGAAGTGAGTCAGTTGTTGTTCGCTGAAGATACAGTGCTGGTGGCTGATTCGGGTGAGAAACTGCAGAAGCTAGTGACTGAGTTTGGTAAAGTGTGTGAAAGAAGAAACCTGATGGTAATTATGAACAAGAGCAAGGTTATTAGGTACAGTAGAGTTGAGGAGCAAGTCAGTTGGGAGGTAAGTTTGAATGGAGAAAAACTGGAGGAAATGAAGTGTTTTAGATATCTGGGAGTGGATTTGGCAGCGGATGGAACCATGGAAGCGGAAGTGAGTCATAGGGTGGGGGAGGGGGCGAAAGTTCTGGGAGCGTTGGAAAATGTGTGAAAGTCGAAAACGTTATCTTGGAAAGCAAAAATGGGTATGTTTGAAGGAATAGTGGTTCCAACAACGTTATATGGTTGCAAGGCGTGGGCGATAGATAGAGCTGTGCGGAGGAGGATGGATGTGCTGGAAATGAGATGTTTGAGGACAGTATGTAGTGTGAGGTGGTTTGATCGAGCAAGTAATGAGAGGGTAAGAGAGATATGTGGTAATAGAATGAGTGTCGTTGAGAGAGCAGAAGAGGGTGTTTTGAAATGGTTTGGGCACATGGAGAGAATGAGTGAGGAAAGATTGACAAGGAGGATATATGTGTCAGAGGTGGAGGGAACGAGAAGTGGGAGACCAAATTGGAGGTGGAGAGATTGAGTGAAAAAGATTTTGAGTGATCGGGGCCTGAACATGCAGGAGGGTGAAAGGCGTGCAAGGAATATAATAAATTGGAACGATGTGGTATACCAGGGTCGACGTGCAGTCAATGGATTGAACCAGGGCATGTGAAGCGTCTGGGGTAAACCATGGAAAGTTTTGTGGGGCCTGGATGTGTAAAGGGAGCTGTGGTTTTGGTGCATTATACATGACAGCTAGAGACTAAGTGTGAACGAATGTGGCCTTTGTTGTCTTTTCCTAGCGGTACCTCGCGCACATGCGGGGGGAGGGAGCTGTCATTTGATGTGTGGTGGTGTGGCGATGGGAATGAATAAGGACAGACAGTATGAATTATGTACATGTGTATATATGTATATGTCTGAGTGTGTATATATATGTATAGGGTGGGTTGGGCCATTCATTCGTCTGTTTCCTTGCGCTGCCTCGGTAACGCGGGAGACAGCGACAAAGTATGATAAATAAATGAATATATATGCGTTTGTGTGCGTGTGTGTGTGTGTGTGTGTGTGTGTGTGTGTGTGTGTGTGTGTGTGTGTGTGTGTGTGTGTGTGTTTGTGCATGAGTGTATTTTATTATATATTTATATATCCCTAGAGATAAGGGAGAAAGAATACCTCCCACGCATTCCCCGTTTGTCGTAGAAGGCGACTAAAGGGGATGGAAGCGTAGCGCTAAAAACCCTCCCCTCCTTGTATTTTAACTTTCGAAAAGTGGAAACAGAAGAAGGAGTCATGTGGGAACTGCTCATCCTCCTCGAAGGCTCAGATTAGGGTGTCTAAATGTGTGTGGATGTAACCACGATGAGAAAAAAGGAGAGATAAGTGGTATGTTTGAGGAAAGGAACCTGGATATTTTGGCTCTGAGTGAAACGAAGCTCAAGGGGGAAGGGGAAGACTGGTTTGGGAATGTTTTGGGGGTAAAGTCAGTCGTTGCTGAGAGGACAAGAGCAAAGGAAGGAGTAGCACTACTCCTGAAACAGGAGTTGTGGGAGTATGTGATAGAGTGTAAGAAAGTAAAGTCTAGATTGATATGGGTAAAACTGCAAGTGAATGGAGAAAGATGGGTGATTATTTGTGCCTATGCACCGGGCATGAGAAGAAACATCATGAGAGGTAAGTGTTTTAGGAGCAGCTGAGTAAGTGTGTTAACAGTTTTGATGCATGAGACCGGGTTATAGTGTTGGGTGATTTGAATACAAAAGTGAGTAATGTGGCAGTTGCGGGATAATTGATGTACATGGGGTGTTCAGTGTTGTAAAAGGAAATGGTGAAGAGCTTGTAGATTTGTGTGCTGAAAAAGGACTGGTGATTGGGAATACCTGGTTGAAAAAGAGAGATACACATAAGTATATGTATGAAAGTATGAGAGATGGCCAAAGAGCATTATTCAATTACGTGTTAATTGATAGGTGCCTGAAAGAGAGACTTTTGCATGTTAACGTGCTGAGAAGTGCAACTGGAGGGATGTCTGATCACTGTCTTGTGTAGGCAAAGGTGAAGATTTGTAGAGGTTTTCAGAAAAGATGAGAGAATGTTGGGTTGAAGGGAGTGGTGAGAGTAAGTGAGCTTGGGAAGGAGACTTGTGTGAGGAAGTACCAGGAGAGACTGAGTGCAGAATATAAAAGGTGAGAGCAAAGGTTGTAAGGGGAGTAGGGGAGGAATGGGATGTATTTAGGGAAGCAGTGATGGCTTGTGCAAAAGATGCTTATGGCATGAGAAACATGGGAGGTGGGCTGATTGGAAAGGGTAGTGAGTGGTGGGATGAAGAATCAAGTTTATGAGTGAAAGAGAAGAAAGAGGCATTTGGAAGATTTTTGCAAGGAAATAGTGCAAATGACTGGGAGATGTATAAAAGAAAGAGGCAGGAGGTCATGAGAAAGGTGCAAGAGGTGAAAAAGAGGGCAAATGAGAGTTGGGATGGGAGAGTGTCATTAAATTTTAGTGATAATGAAATATGTTTTGGAAGGAGGTAAATAAAGTGTCTAAGACAAATGGTAACATTGGTGAAGGGGGCTAATGGGGAGGAAATAACAAGCAGTGGTGATGTGAGAAGGAGATGGAGTGAGTATTTTGAAGGTTTGTTGAATGTGTTAGATGATATTGGCAGATATAGGTTGTTTTGGTTGAGGTGGTGTGCGAAGTGAGAGGGTCAGGGAGAATGGTTTGGTAAACAGATGAGAGGTAGGGAAGGCTTTGCGGAAGATGAAAGCAGTTAAGGTGGCGGGTTTGGATGGTATTGCAGTGGAATTTATTAAAAAGGGAGGTGACTGTGTTGTTGACTGGTTAGTGAGGATATTCAGTGTATGTGTGGCTCATGGTGAAGTACCTGAGGATTAGCGGATGCATGCATATTGCCATTGTACAAAGGCAAAGGGGATAAAGACGAGTGTTCATATTACAGAGGTATAAGTTTAAGAATACCTGGAAAATTATACGAGAGGGTATTAATTGAGAGGGTGAAGACATGTACAGAGCGTCAGATTGGGAAGAGCAGTGTAGTTTCAGAAGTGTTAGAGGATGTGTGGATCAAGTGTTTGCTTTGAAGAATGTATGTGAGAAATACTTCAAAAAAACAAATGGATTTGTATGTAGCATTTATGGATCTAGGGAAGGCATATGATAGAGTTGGTAGAGATGCTCTGAGGCAGGTATTAATAGTATATGGTGTGGCAGGCAAGTTGCTAGAAGAAGTGAAAAGTTTTTATCGAATATGCAAGGCGTGTGTACGAGTAGGAAGAGAGAAAAGTGATTGGTTCCCAGTGAATATCGGTTTTCGGCAGGGGTGTGTGATGTCCCCATGGCTGTTTAATTTTTTATCGATGGGGTTGTTAGTGAGGTGAATGCAAGTGTTTTGGAGAGAGGGGCAAGTATGCAGTCTGTTCCGGATGAAAGAGCTTGAGAAGTGAGTCAGTTGTTGTTCGCTGAAGACACAGCACTGGTGGCTGATTTGGATAAGAAATTGAAGAAGCTGGTGACTGAGTTTGGTAAATTGTGTGAAAGAAGAAAACAGATTAAATGTGAATAAGAGCAAGGTGACTAGGTACAGTAGGGTTGAGGGACAAGTCAATTGGTAGGTAAGTTTAAATAGAGAAAAACTGGAGGAAGTGAAGTGTTTTAGATATCTGGGATTGGATTTAACAACGGATGGAACCACAGATGCGGAAGTGAGTCACAGGGTGGAGGAGGAAGCGAAAGTTCTGGGAGCGTTGAAGAGTGTGTGGGAGGCGAAAACATTGACTCGGAAAGGAAAAATGGGTTTGTTTGAAGAAATAGTGGTTTCAACAATGTTATATGGTTGCGGTTGCGAGGCGTGGGCTATAGATAGTGTTGTGCGGAGGAGGGTGGATGTGTTTTTATTGAGATGTTTGAGGACAATATGTGGTGTGAAGTGGTTTCATTGACTAAGTAATGAAAGGGTAAGAAGGATGTGTGCTAATAAAAAGAGTATTGTTGAGAGAGCAGAAGAGGGTGCATTGAAATGGTTTGGTCACATGAAGAGAATGAGTTAGGAAATATTGACAAAGAGGATATATGTCTCAGAGGTGGAGGGAACGAAAAGTGGGAGACCGAATTGGAAGTGTCAGGATGGAATGAAAAAGATTTTGAGTGATCGGGGCCTGAATATACAGGAGGGCGAAAGGCATGGAGGGAATAGAGTTAATTGGAATTAAGTGGTAAACTGGGGTCAATGTGCTGTCAATTGATTGAACCAGGGCATGTGAAGTGTTTGGGGTAAACAATGGTATGTTTTGTGGGGCCTAGATATGGAAAGGGGGCTGTGGTTTCGGTGCATTACACATGGCAGCTAGAGACTAAGTGTGAACGAATGTGGCCTTTGTTGTCTTTCCTAGTACTACGTCACGCGCGTTTGGGGGGAGGGGGATGCCATTTTATTTGTGGCGGGGTGGCGACGGGAATGGCTGAGGGCAGCAGGTATGAATATGTACATGTCTATATATGTATTTGTCTGTGTATGTATATGTATGTATACGTTGAAATGTATATTTATGTATATGTGCGTGTGTATGTGGGTGGGTTGGGCCATTCTTTCGTCTGTTTCCTTGCGCTGCCCCGCAAACATGGGAAACAGCGACAAACTGTGGTAATGCAGGGTTTGGATGGTATTGCAGTGGAATTTATTAAAAAAAAAAAGGGGGGTGACTGTATTGTTGACTGGTTAGTGAAGGTTATTTAATGTATGTATGACTCATTGTGAGGTGCCTGAGGATTGGCGGAATGCTTGCCATTGTACAAAGGCAAAGGGGATAAAAGTGAGTGCTCAAATTACAGAGGTATAAGTTTGTTGAGTATTCCTGGGAAATTACATGGGAGGGTATTGATTGAGAGGGTGAAGGCATGTACAGAGCATCAGATTGGGGAAGAGCAGTGTGGTTTCAGAAGTGGTAAAGGATGTGTAGATCAGGTGTTTGCTTTGAAGAATGTATGTGAGAAATACGTAGAAAAGCAAATGGATTTGTATGTAGCATTTATGGATCTGGAGAAGGTATATGATAGAGTTGATAGAGAAGCTCTGTGGAAGGTATTAAGAATATATGGAGTGGGAGGCAAGTTGTTAGAAGCAGTGAAAAGTTTTTATCGAGGATGTAAGGCATGTGTACGTGTAGGAAGAGAGGAAAGTGATTGGTTCTCAGTGAATGTTGGTTTGTGGCAGGGGTGTGTGATGTCTGCCATGGTTGTTTGATTTGTTTATGGATGGGGTTGTTAGGGAGGTGAATTCAAGAGATTTGGAATGAGGGGCAAGTATGCAGTCTGTTGTGAATGAGAGAGCTTGGGAAGTGAGTCAGCTGTTGTTCGTTGATGATACAGCGTTGGTGGCTGATTCGTGTGAGAAACTGCAGAAGCTGGTGACTGAGTTTGGGAAAGTGTGTGAAAGAAGAAAGCTGATAGTAAATGTGAATAAGAGCAAGGTACAGTAGGGATGAGGGACAAGTCAATTGGGAGGTAAGTTTGAATGGAGAAAAACTGGAGGAAGTGAAGTGTTTTAGGTATTTGGGAGTGGATTTGGCAGCGGATGGAACCATGGAAGCGGAAGTGAATCATAGGGTGGGGGAGGGGGGCGAAAGTTCTGGGAGCTTTGAAGAATGTTTGGAAGTCGGGAACATTATGTCGGAAAGCAGAAATGGGTATGTTTGAAGGAATAGTGGTTCCAGCAATGTTATATGGTTGCGAGGGGTGGGCTATCGATAGAGCTGTGCAAAGGAGGGTGGATGTGCTGGAAATGAGATGTTTAAGGATAATATGTGGTGTGAGGGGGTTTGATCGAGTAAGTAATAATAGGGTAAGAGAGATATGTGGAAATAAAGAGTGTGGTTAAGAGAGCAGAAGAGGGTGCATTGAAATGGTTTGGTCACATGGAGAAATGGGTTAGGAAAGATTGACAAAGAGGATATATGTCTCAGAGGTGGAGGGAACGAAAAGTGGGAGTCCAAATTGGAAGTGGCAGGATGGAGTGAGAAAGATTTTAAGCGATCGGGGCCTGAACATACAGAAGGATGAAAGGCATGGAAGGAATAGAGTGAATTGGAACGATGTGGTATACCGGGGTCGACGTGCTGTCAATGGATTGAACCAGGGCATGTGAAGCGACTGGAGTAAACCGTGGAAATTTCTGTAGGACCTGAATGTGGAAAGTGAGCTGTGGTTTCGGTGCATTATACATGATAGCTAGAGACTGAGTGTGAACGAATGTGGCCTTTGTTGTCTTTTCCTAGCGCTACTTCATGCACATGAGGGGGGAGGGGGTTGTTATTTCATGTGTGGCGGGGTGGCGATGGGAATGAATAAGGGTAGACAGTATGAATTATGTACATGTGTATATATGCATATGTCTGTGTGTATATATATATGTATACGTTGAGATGTACAGACATGTATATTTGCGTGTGTGGACGTGTATATATATACATGTGTATGTGGGTGGGTTAGGCCATTCTTTCGTCTGTTTCCTTGCGCTTCCTCGCTAACGCGGGAGACAGCGACAAAGTAAATGAAAATAAATATATATCCCTGAGGATAGGGGAGAAACCATACTTCCCACGCATTCCTCACGTGTCGTAGAAGGCGACTAAAGGGGAAGGGAGCGGGGGGCCAGAAACCCTCCCCTCCTTGTATTTTAACTTTCTAAAACGGGAAACAGATGAAGGAGTCACGCGGGGAGTGCTCATCCTCCTCGAAGGCTCAGATTGGGGTGTCTAAATGTGTGTGGATGTAACCAAGATGAGAAAAAAGAAGAGATAGGTAGTATGTTTGAGGAAAGGAACCTGGATATTTTGGCTCTAGGGTGAAACGAAGTTCAAGGGTAAAGGGGAAGTGTGGTTTGGGAATGTCTTGGGAGTAAAGTCAGGGGTTAGTGAGAGGACAAGAGCAAGGGAAGCAGGAGCACTACTCCTGAAGCAGGAGTGGTGGGAGTATGTTATAGGGTGTAAGAAAGTAAACTCTAGATTGATATGGGTAAAACGAAGTGGATGGAGAGAGATGGGCGATTATTGGTGCATATGCACCTGGGCATGAAAAGAAAGATGATGAGAGGCAAGTGTTTTGGGAGAAGCTGAGTGAGTGTGTTAGTTGTTTTGATGCACGAGTCCGGGTTATAG
Organism: Panulirus ornatus; assembly: GCF_036320965.1. NCBI lineage: Eukaryota > Metazoa > Arthropoda > Malacostraca > Decapoda > Palinuridae > Panulirus > Panulirus ornatus. Next base: position 40,362,928 of record NC_092229.1, read on the forward strand.
TGATGGGTGATTTGAATGCAAAGGTGAATAATGTTGCAGTTGAGGGATTAATTGGTGTACATGAGGTGTTCAGTGTTATAAAAGGTAATGGTGAAAAGCTTTTAGATTTATGTGCTGAAAAAGGACTGGTGATTGGGAATACTTATTTTAAAAAGAGAGATATACATAAGTATACGTATGTAAGTAGGAGAGATGGCCAGAGAGCGTTGCTTGATTACGTGTTAATTGATAGGCGCGTGAAAGAGAGACTTTTGGATGTTAATGTGCTGATAGGTGCAACTGGAGGGATGTCTGATCAATATCTTGTGGAGGCGAAGGTGAAGATTTGTAGAGGTTTTCAGAAAAGAAGAGAGAATTTTGGGGTGAAGAGAGTGGTGAGAGTAAGTGAGCTTGGGAAGGAGACTTGTGTGAGGAGGTTTTAGGAGAGACTGAGTACAGAATGGAGTGAGAACAAAGGACGCAAAGGGAGTGGGGGTGAAATAGGATGTATTAAGGGAAGCAGTGATGGCTTGCGCAAAAGATTCCTGTGGCATGAGAAGCATGGGGTGGGCAGATTAGAAAGGGTAGTGAGTGGTGGGATGAAGAAGTAACATTATTAGTGAAAGAGAAGAGAGAGAGATATGTACGATTTTTGCAGTTAAATAGTGCAAATGACTGGGAGATGTATAAAAGAAAAAGGCAGGAGGTGAAGATAAAGGTGCAAGAGGTGAAAAAGAGGGCAAATGAGAGTTGGGGTGAGAGAGTATCATTATATTTTAGGGAGAATAAAAATATGTTTTGGAAGGAGGTAAATAAAGTGCGTAAGACAACGGAACAAATGGGAACATCAGTGAAGGGGCTAATGGGAAGGTGATAACAAGTAGTGGTGATGTGAGAAGGAGATGGAGTGAGTATTTTGAAGGTTTGTTGAATGTTTTTGATGATAGAGTGGCAGATATAGGGTGTTTTGGTCGAGGTGGTGTGCAAAGTGAGAGGGTTAGGGAAAATGATTTGGTAAACAGAGAATAGGTAGTAAAAGCTTTGTGGAAGATGAAAGCCGGCAAGGCAGCGGGTTTGGATGGTATTTGCAGTGGAATTTATTAAAAAAGGGGGTGACTGTATTGTTGACTGGTTGGTAAGGTTATTTAATGTATGTATGACTCATGGTGAGGTGCCTGAGGACTGGTGGGATGCTTGTATAGTGCCATTGTACAAAGGCAAAGGGAATAAGAGTGAGTGCTTAGATTACAGAGGTATAAGTTTGTTGAGTGTTCCTGGGAAATTATATGGGAGGTTATTGATTGAGAGGGTGAAGGCATGTACAGAGCATCAGACTGGGGAAGAGCAGTGTGGTTTCAGAAGTGGTAGAGGATGTGTGGACCAGGTGTTTGCTTTGAAAAATGTATATGCGAAATACTTAGAAAAGCAAATGGATTTGTATGTAGCATTTATGGATCTGGGGGAGGCATATGATAGAGTTGATAGAGATGCTCTGTGAAAGGTATTAATAATATATGGTGTGGTGGGTAAGTTGTTAGTAGCAGGGAAAAGTTTTAATCGAGGATGTAAGGCATGTGTACGTGTAGGAAGAGAGGAAAGTGATTGGTTCTCAGTGAATGTAGGTTTGCGGCAGGGGTGCCTGATGTCTCCATGGTTGTTTAATTTGTTTATGGATGGGGTTGTTAGGGAGATGACTGCAAGAGTTTTGGAAAGAGGGGCAAGTATGCAGTCTGTTGTGGATGAGAGAGCTTGGGAAGTGAGTCAGTTGTTGTTCGCTGATGATACGGCGCTGGTGGCTGATTCTGGAAAGAAACTGCAGAAGCTGGTGACTGAGTTTGGTAAAGTGTGTGAAAGAAGAAAGCTGAGAGAAAATGTGAATAAGAAGAAGGTTATCATGTACAGTAGGGCTGAGGGTGAAGTCATTTGGGAGGTAAGCTTGAATGGAGAAAAACTGGAGGAAGTGAAGTGTTTCAGATATCTGGGAGTGGATTTGGCAGCGGAAGTGAATCATCGGGGGGGGGGGGGGGGGGCGAAAGTTCTGGGAGCGTTAAAAAATGTATGTAAGTCGAGAACGTTATCTTGGAAAACCAAAATTATGTTTGAAGGAATAGTGGTTCCAACAATGTCATGTGGTTGCGAGGCGAGGGCTATAGATAGAGTTGTGCGGAGGAGGGTGGATGAGCTGGAAATGAGATGTTTGAGGACAATATGTGGTGTGAGGTGGTTTGATCGAGTAAGTGATGAAAGGGTAAGAGAGATGTGTGGTAATAAAAAGAGTGTGATTGAGAGAGCAGAAGAGGGTGTTTTGAAATGGTTTGGTCACAAGGAGAGAATGAGTGAGGAAAGATTGACAAAGAGGATATTTGTGTCAGAGGTGGAGCAAACGATAAGTGCGAGACCTAATTGGAGGTGGAGAGATGGAGTGAAAAAGATTTTGAGTGATCGGGGCCTGAACATGCAGGAGGGTGAAAGGTGTGCAAGGAATAGAGTGAATTGGAACGATGTGGCATACTGGGGTCGACGTGCTGTCAATGGATTGAACCAGGGCATGTGAAACGTCTTGGGTAAACCATGGAAAGTTGTGTGGGGCCTGGATGTGGAAAGGGAGCTGTGGTTTCGGTGCATTATACATTACATCTAGAGACTGAGTGCGAACGAATGTGGCCTTTGCTGTCTTTTCCTAGCGCTGCCTCGCGCACATGCGGGGGGAGGGGGCTGTCATTTCATGTGTGTCGGGGTGCCGACGGGAATGAATAAGGGCAGACTGTATGAATTATGTACATGTGTATATATGTATATGTCTGTGTGTGTATATATATGTATACGTTGAGATGTATGGGTATGTATATGTGCGTGTGTGGACGTGTATGTATATACATGTGCATGCGAGTGGGTTGGGACATTCTTTACTCTGTTTCCTTGCGCTACCTCGCTAACGCGGGAGACAGCTACAAAGTATAATGAATATATATATATATTGGAAAGGATCACAATTTTGCTTTTGATCAAGTATATTCCTAAGAGTCCACGGGGAAAATGAAACACGATAAGTTCCCAAGTACACTTTCGTGTGATAATCTCATCATCAGGGGAGACAAGAGAGAAATATATCAGTCAATTGATATACAACGAAGAGATGTATATGAACTGACTGTTGTATTTCTCTCTTGTGTCTCCCCTGATGATGTGATTGTTACACGAAAGTGGACTTGGGAACTTATCGTATTTCATTTTCCCCGTGGACTCTTAGGAATATGTATAAATATATCTCTTTGGACAGGGGAGAAACAATACTTCCCACGCATTCCCCACGTGTCGTAGAAGGCGACTAGATGGGGAGGGAGCGGGGGGCTAGAAACCCTCCCCTCCTTGTATTTGTCTTTCTAAAATGAGGAAACAGAAGAAAGAGTCATGCGGGGAGTGCTCATCCTCCACGAAGGCTCTGATTGGGGTGTCTAAATGTGTTTGGATGTAACGAAGATAAGAAAAAAGGAGAGATAGGTTGAATGTTTGAGGAAAGGAACCTGGATGTTTTGGCTTTGAGTGAAACTAAGCTCAAGGGTAAAGGGGAAGAGTGGTTTGGGAATGTCTTGGGAGTAAAGTCAGGTGTTTGTGAGAGGACAAGAGGAAAGGAATGAGTAGTACTACTCCTGAAGCAGGAGTTGTGGTAGTATGTGAAAGAGTGTAAGAAAGTAAACTAGACTGATATATGTAAAACTGAAAGTGGATGGAGAGAGATCTGTGATTATTGGTGCCTATGCACTTGGTCATGAGAAGAAAGAGCATTAGAAGCAAGTGTTTTTGGAGCAGCTGAGTGAGTTTGTTAGCAGCTTTGATGCACAGGACCAGGTTTCAGTGATGGGTGATTTATATGCAATGATGAGTAATGTGGCAGTTGAGGGTATAATTGGTGTACATGGGGTGTTCAGTGTTGTAAAAGGAAATGGTGGAAAGCTTGTGGATTTGTTTGCTGAAAAAGGACAGGTGATTGGGAATAACTGGTATAAAAAGAGTGATATACATAAGTATACATATGTAAGTAGAAGAGATGGCCAGAGAGCATTATTGATAGGCATTTGAAGGAGAGACTTTTGGATGTTAATGTTCTGAGAGGGGCACCTGGAGGGACATCATTCCAACTCACTCTATTATTTGCAAGCCTTTCACCATCCTGTATGTTCAAGCCATGATCGCTCAAAATCTTTTCATTCCATCCTTCCACCTCCAATTTGGTCTCCCACTTCCCTCCACCTCTGACACATATATCCTCTTTGTCAATCTTTCCTCACTCATTCTCTCTATGTGACCAAACCATTTCAATACACCTTCTTGTGCTCCCTCAACCACACTATTTTTATCAACACACATCTCTCTTACCTTTTCATTACTTATTCGATCAAACCACCTTACATCACATAGTGTCCTCAAACATCTCATTTCCAACACATCCACTCTCCTCTACACAAGCCTATCTATAGCCCATGCTTCACAACCATATAACATTGTTGGAACCACTATTCCTTCAAACATACCCATTTTTGCTCTCCAGTTTAACATTCTCACCTTCCACACATTCTTCAATGCTCTCACAATCTTCCCCCCCCCCCCTCCTTACCCTGTGACTTACTTTCATTTCCGTGGTTCCATCCGTTGCCAAATCCACTCCCAGATACCTAAAACTCTTCACTTCCTCCAATCTTTCTCCATTCAAACTTACCTCCTAATTCACTTGTCCCTCAACCCTACTGAACCTAATAACATTGCTCTTATTCATATTTACTCTCAGCTTTCTTCTTTCACACACTTTACCAAACTCAGTCACCAACTTCGTCAGTTTCTCACCCGAATCAGCCACCAGCGCTGTATCATCAGCGAACAACGACTGACTTACTTTCCAAGCCCTCTCATCCTCAACAGACTGCATACTTGCCCTTCTCTCCAAAACTCTTGCATCCATCTCACTAAAAACCCCATCCATAAACAAATTAAACAACCATGGAGACGTCACGTACCTCTGCCGCAAACTGACATTCTCCTTGACCACCTCGACCAAAACACCCTATATCTGCCATTCTATCATCAAAGACATTCAACAAACCTTCAAAATACTCACACCATCTCCCTCTCGCTTCACCACTACTTGTTATTACCTCCCCATTTGCCCTTTCACGATGTTCTTATTTGATAAAAGCTTTTCGCTGCATGTAACAACTTATCTCCCACTCCATATACTTTTGATACCTTCCACAGAGCATCTCTATCAACTCTATCATATGCCTTCCTCAGATCCATAGACGCTACATATAAATCCATCTGTATTTCAAAGTATTTCTCACATACATTTTTCAAAGCAAACACCTGATCCACACATTCTCTACCACCTCTGAAACTACACTGCTCTTCTTTAATCTGATACTCTGTACATGCATTCACCCTCTCGATCAATACCCTCCCATATAATTTCCCAGGAATACTCAAGCAACTTATACCTCTGTAATTTGAACGCTCACCTTTATCCCCTTTGCCTTTGTACAATGGCACTATGTATGCATTGTTCCAGTCCTCAGGCACTTAACTATGTACCATACATACATTAAATATTCTTACCAACCAGTCAACAACACAGTCACCCCGTTTTTTAATAAACTCCACAGCAATACCATTCAAATCTGCCTCCTTGCGGACTTTCATCTTCCGCAAAGCTTTCGCTACCTCTTCTCTCTTTACCAAATCATTCTCCGTGACCACCTCGACCAAAACACCATATATCTGCCATTCTATCATCAAAGACATTCAACAAACCTTCAAAATACACAATTTCCCTCTCGCTTCACCGCTACTTGTTATTACCTCCCCATTTTCCCTTTCACGATGTCCCCATTTATTCTCTTGTCTTACGCACTTTATTTACTTCCTTCCAAAACATCTTTTTTATTCTCCCTAAGATTTGATGATACTCTCTCACCCCAACTCTCATTTGCCCTCTTTTTCACCTCTTGCACTTTTCTTTTGACCTCACGCCTCTTTCTTTTATACATCTCCCAGTAAATTGCACTATTTCCCTGCAAAAATCGTCCAAATGCCTCTCTTTTCTCTTTCACTAACAATCTTACTTCTTCATCCCACCACTCTTTACCCTTTCTAATCTGCCCACCTCCCACCTTTCTCATGCCACAGGCATCTTTTGCGCAAGCCATCACTGCTTCCCTAAGTACATCCCATTCCTCCCTCACTCCCCTTACGTCATTTGGTCTTACCTTTTTCCATTCTGCAATCGATCTCTCCTGGTACTTCCTCACACAAGTCTCCTTCCCAGGCTCACTTACTCTCACCACTCTCTTCACCCCAACATTCTCTTTTCTTTTCTGAAAACCTCTGCTTATCTTTACCTTCGCCTCCACAAGAAAATGATCAGCCATCCCTTCAGTTGCCCCTCTCAGCAAATTAACATCCAAAAGTCTCTCTTTCACGCACTTTTTAATCTTAATCCAATAATGCTCTTGGGCCATCTCTCATACTTACATACGTGTACTTTTTCAGCACAGAAATCTAGAAGATCTTCGCCATTTCCCTTTACAACTCTGAACACTCCATGTACGTTAATTATACCCTCAACTACCACATTACTCACCTTTGCATTCAAATCACCCATTACGAAAACCCGGTCTCGAACATCAAAGCTGCTAACAAACTCACTGAGTTGCTCCCAAAACATGTGCCTCTCATGATCTTTCTTCTCATGGCCATGTGCACAGGCACCAATAATCATCCATCTCTCTCCATCCACTTTCAGTTTTACCCATATCGATCGAGAGTTTACTTTCTTACACTCTATCACATACTCCCACAACTGCTTCAGGAGTATTGCTATTCCTTTCTTTGCTCTCTTCCTCTTACCAACCCCTGACTTTGCTCCCAAGACATCCCCAAACCACCATACCCTTGAGCATTGTTTCACTTAGAGCCAAAACATCCAGGTTCCTTTCATCAAACATACAGCCTGTCTCTCCTCTTTTCTCATCTTGTTACTTCTACACACATTAAGACACCCCAATCTAAGCCTTAGAATTGGATGAGCACTCGCCGCATGATCCTTCTTCTGTTTACCCTTTTAGAAAGTTAAATACAAGGAGGGGAGGGTTTCTAGCCCAACGCTTCCACCCCGTTTAGTCACCTTTTACGACATGTGGGGAATATATGGGAAGTATTATTTTTCCTCTATCCCCAGGAATTGGCCTTTTCTGTCTGTTTTCCTGGCGTTATCTCGCTGAAGCATGGGGTAGCAATGTTATTTCCTATGAGGCGGGGTCGTGATAGCAATGGATGAAGACAGGCATAGATATGTACATGTGTATATATGTGTATGTTTGTGTATATCTGTTTTTATATGGACATTTATGTATATATACTTGTAGAGGTTTTCAGAAAAGAAGAGAGAATGTTGGGGTGAAGAGAGTGGTGAGAGTAAGTGAGCTTGGGAAGGAGACTTGTGTGAGGAAGTTCCAGGAGAGACAGTGCAGAATGGAAAAAGGTGAGATCAATTGATGTGAGGGGAGTGGGGTAGGAATGGAATATATTTAGGGAAGCAGTGATGGCTTGCGCAAAAGATGCTTGTGGCATGAGAAGTTTGGAAGATGGGCCGATTAGAAAGGGAAGTGAGTGGTGGCGTGAAGTAAGATTATTAGTGAAAGAGAAGAAAGAGGCATTTGGACGATTTTTGAAAGGAAATAGTGCAAATGATTGGAAGATGTATAAAAGAAAGAAGCAAGAGAAAGTTGCAAGAGGCGAAAAAGAGGGCAAATGAGAGTTGGGATGAGAGAGTATCATCAAATTTTAAAGAGGATGAAAAGATGTTTTGGAAGGAGGTAAATAAAGTGCGTAAGACAAGAGAATAAATGGGAACATCACTGAAGGGGGTTAATGGGGAGGTAATAAGTAGAGGTGATGTGAGGAGATGGAGTGAGTGTTTTGAAGGTTTCATGGATGTGTTACATGATAAATTGGCAGATATGGGGTGTTTTGGTGGAGGTGGTGTGCAAAGTGAGAGGGTCACGGAGATTGATTTGGTAAATAGAGAAGAGGTAGTGAAAGCTTTGTGGAAGATGAAAGCGGGCAAGTCGACGGGATCGATTGTATTGCAGTGGAATTTATTACAAAAGGGGGTGACTGTGTTGTTGACTGGTTGGTTAGGATATTCAATGTCTGTATGGCTCATGGTGAAATGCTTGAGGATTGGTGGAATGCGTGCATAGTGCCATTGTACAAAGGCAAAAGGGATAAAGGTGAGTGTTCAAATTACAGAGGTGTAAGTTTGTTGAGTATTCCTGGGAAGTTATATGGGAGGGTATTGATCGAGAGGGTGAAGGCGTGTACAGAGCATCAGATTGGGGAAGAGCTGTGTGGTTTCAGGAGTGTTAGAGGATGTGTGGATCAGATGTTTGCCCTGAAAAATGTATGTGAGAAATACTGAGAAAAACAAATGGAGTTGTAAGTAGCATTTATGAATCTGGAGAAGGCATATGATAGAGTTGATAGATATGCTTTGTGGAAGGTATTAAGAGTATATGGTGTGGGAGGTAAGTTTCTAGGAGTGAAAAGTTTCTATCATGTAAGATCTGTACGAGTAAGAAGAAAGGAAATTGATTGGTTCTCAGTAATGTCAGTTTGTGGCAGGAGTGCATGATGTCTCCATGGTTGTTTAATGCAAGAGTTTTGGAGAGAGGGACAAGTATGCAATCTCTTGGGAAGTGAGTCAGTTGTTGTTCGCTGATGATACAGCACTGTTGGCTGATTCGGTTGAGAAACTGCAGAAGCTGGTGACTGAGTTCGATAAAGTGTGTGAAAGAAGAAAGCTGAGAGTAAATGTGAATAAGAGCAAGGTTATTAGGTACAGTAGGGTTGAGGAAGAAAATAATTGGGAGTTAAGTGTGAATGGAGAAAAACTGGAAGAAATGAAGTGTTTTAGATATCTGGGAGAGAATTGGCTGCGGATGGAACCTTGGATACGGAAGTGAGTCATAGGGTGGGGGAGGGAGTTCTAGGAGCGTTGAAGAATGTGTGGAAGGCAAGAACATTATCTCGGAAAGCAAAAATGAGTATGTTTAAAGGAATAGTTGTTTCAACAATGTTATATGGTTGCGAGGCGTGGGCTATATATAGGGTTATGCGGAGGAGGGTGGATGTGTTGGAAATTATATTTTTGAGGACAATATGTGGTGTCAGGTGGTTTGATCGAGTAAGTAATGAAAGTGTAAGAGAGATGTGTTGTAATAAAAGAGTGTGGTTGAGAGAGCAGAAGAGGGTGTATTGAAATGGTTTGGGCGCATGGAGAGTTTGAGTGAGGAAAGATTGACAAAGAGGATATATGTATCAGAGGTGGAGGGAACGAGAAGTGGGAAACCAAATTGTAGGTGGAAGGATGGAGTGAAAAAGATTTTGAGCGATCGGGGCCTTTACATGCAGGAGGGTGAAAGGTGTGCAAGGATAGAGTGAATTTGAACGATGTGGTATACCGGGGTCGACGTGCTGTCATTGGATTGAAGCCAGGGCATGTGAAGCGTCTGGGGTAAACAATGGAACGTTTTGTGGTGCCTGAATGTGGAAAGGGAGCTGTGGTTTCGGTGCATTATACATGACAGCTAGAGACTGAGTATGAGTGACTGTGGCATTTGTTGTTTTTTCCTAGTGCTACGTCGGGCGCATGCGGGGGGGAGGGGGGTGTCATTTCATGTGTGGCGGAATGGCAACGGGAATGAATAAAGGCAGCAAATATGAAGTATATACATGTGTATATATGTATACCGCCACACATGAAATGGCACCCCCTTCCCCTGCACGCGCGAGGTAGCGCTCGGAAAAGACAACAAGGGCCACATTCGTTCACACCCGGTCTCTAGCTATCATGTGTAATGCACGAAAACCACGGTTCCCTTTCCACATCCAGGCCCCACAAAACTTTCCATGGTTTACCCTAGATGCTTCAAATGCCCTGGTTCAATCCATTGACAGTATGTCGACCCTGGTATACCATATCATTACAATTCACTCTATTCCTTGCACACCTTTCACTTTCCTGTATATTTAGGCCCTGATAGCTCAAAATCTTTTTCACTTCATCCGTCCACCTCTAATTTGGTCTCCCACTTCTCCTCGTTCCCTCCAACTCTGACACATATATCCTCTTTGTCAATATTTCCTCACTGAATCTCTTCATGTGACCAAACCATTTCAATACACCCTCTTCTGCTCTCTCAACCAAACTCTTTTTACCACCACACATCTCTCTCTCCGTTTCATTATTTGGTCAATGAAACCACCTCACAACACATACCGTCCTCAAACACCCTCCTCCGCACAACCCTATTTATAGCCCAAGCCTCGCAACCATATAACATTGTTGGAGCCACTATTCCTTCAAATATAACCATTTTTGCTCTCCGAGATAACGTTCTTGCCTTTCACACATTCTTTAACGGTCTCAGAACCATCGCTGCCTCCCCCTTCTATGGTTTAATACGCTGCTAAATCCACTAACAGATATCTAAAAAACTTCAGTTACTCCAGATTTTCCCCACTCAAACATTCCTCCCAATCTACTTGTCCCTCAATCCTACTAAACCTAAGACCTTGCTCTTATTCATATTTACTCTCAACTTTCTTTTTTTACACACTTTACCAAACTCAGTCACCAACTTTTGCAGTCTCTCACTCGAATAAGCCAACAGCGCTGTATCATCAGCAAACAACAGCTGCCTCACTTACCAAGCTCTCGCATCCACAACAGAATACATTTTTGCTCCTCTCTCCAAAAGTCTTGCCTTCACCTCCCTAACAACCCCATCCATAAACAAATTAAACAACCATGGTGACATCACGCACAATTGCCGCAAAACGATATTCACTGGGAACCAATCTTTTTACTCTCTTCCTACACGTACACATGCCTTACATCAATTGATAAGAACTTTTCACTGCTTTTAGCAACTTACCTTTCGCACCATATACCGTTAATACTTTCCAAAGTGCATATCTATTAACTTTATCATATGTTTTGGAGGGAGGGGCAAGTATGCAGTCTGTTGTGAATGAGAGAGCTTGGGAAGTGAGTCAGTTGTTGTTCGCTGATGATACATCGCTAGTAGCTGATTCGGGTGAGAAACTGCAGAAGCTGGTGACTGAGTTTGCTAAAGTGTGTGAAAGAAAAAAGCTGGGAGTAAATGTGAATAAGAGCAAGGTTTTTTAGGTACAGTAGGGTTGAGGGACAAGTCAATTTGAAGGTAAGTTTGAATGGAGAAAAACTGGAGGAAGTGAAGTGTTTTAGATATCTGGGAGTGGATTTGGCAGCGGATGGAACCATGGAAGCTGAAGTGAGTCGTAGGGTGGGGGAGGGGGTGAAAGGTCCAGGAGCGTTGAAAAAGTGTGGAAGGCAAAAATGGGTATGTTTGAAGGAATAGTGGTTCCGACAATGTTATATGTATGCGAGGCATGGGCTATAGATAGAGTTGTGAGGAGGAGGGTGGATGTGCTGGAAACAATATGTTTGAGGACAATGTGTGGTGTGAGGTGGTTTGATCGAGTAAGTAATGAAAGGGTAAGAGAGATGTATGGTAATAAAAAGTGTGTGCGAGGCCCCAAAAAACTTTCCATAGTTTACCCCAAACGCTTCACATGCCCTTGTTCAATCCATTGATAGCACGTCGACCCTGCTATACCACATCGTTCCAATTCACTCTATTCCTTACACGCCTTTCACTCTCCTGTATGTTCAGGCCCCAATCACTCAAAATCTTTTTCAATCCATCTTTCCACCTCCAATTTGATCTCCCACTTCTCCTCGTTCCCTCCACCTCTGACACATATATCCTCTTGGTCAATCTTTCCTCACTCATTCTCTCCATGTGACCAAACCATTTCAAAACACCCTCTTCTGCTCTCTCAACCACGCTCTTTTTATTACTACACATATCTCTTACCCTATTATTACGTGCTCAATAAAACCACGTCACACCACATATTGTCCTCAAACATCTCATTTCCAGCACATCCACCCTCCTCCGCACAACTATATCCATAGCCCACGCCTTGCAACCATATAACATTGTTGGAATCACTATTCCTTCAGACATACCCATTTTTGCTTTCCGAGATAATGTTATCGACTTCCACACATTTTTCAACGCTCCCAGAACTTTCGCCCCCTCCCCCACCCTATGATTCACTTCCGCTTCCATGGTTCCATCCGCTGCCAGATCCACTCACAGATATCTAAAACAATTCACTTCCTCCAGTTTTTCTCCATTCAAACTTACCTCCCAATTGACTTGTCCCTCAACCCTACTGTACCTAATAACCTTGCTCTTATTCACATTTTCTATCACCTTTCTTCTTTGACACACTTTACCAAACTTAGTCACCAGCTTCTGCAGTTTCTCACATGAATCAGCCACCAGCGCTCTATCATCAGCGAACAACAACTGACTTACTTCCCAAGCTCTCTCATCCACAACAGACTTCATACTTGCCCCTCTTTCCAAAACTCTTGCATTCACCTCCCTAACAATCCCATCCATAAACAAATTAAGCAACCATGGAGACATCACACACCCCTTCCGGAAACCTACATTCACTGAGAACCAATCACTTTCCTCTCTTCCTACACGTCCACATGCCTTACATCCTCGATAAAAACTTTTCACTGCTTCTAACAACTTGCCTCCCACACCATATATTCTTAATATCTTCCACAGAGCATCTCTATCAACTCTATCATATGCTTTCTCCAGATCCATAAATGCTACATACAAATCCATTTGCTTTTCTAAGTATTTCTCACATACATTCTTCAAAGCAAACACCTGATCCACACATCCTCTACCACTTCTGAAACCACACTGCTCTTCCCCAATCTGATGCTCTGTACATGCCTTCACCCTCTCAATCAATATCCTCCCATATAATTTCCCAGGAATACTCAACAAACTTATACCTCTGTAATTTGAGCTCTCACATTTATCCCCTTTGCCTTTGTACAATGGCACTATGCAAGCATTCCGCCAATCCTCAGGCACCTCACCATGAGTCATACATACATTAGATAACCTTACCAACCAGTTGACAATATAGTCACCCCCTTTTTTGATAAATTCCACTGCAGTACCATCCAAACCCGCTGCCTTACCGGCTTTCATCTTCCGCAAAGCTTTTACTACGTCTTCTCTGTTTACCAAATCATTTTCCTAACCCTCTCACTTCGTACACCACCTGGACCAAAACACCCTATATCTGCCACTCTATCATGAAACACATTCAACAAACTTTCAAAATACGCACTCCATCTCCTTCTCACATCACCACTACTCGTTATTACCTCCCCATTTGCCCCCTTCACTGAAGTTCCCATTTGTTCCCTTGTCTTACGCACTTTCTTCACCTCCTTCTAAAACATCTTTTTATTCTCCCTAAAATTCAATGATACTCTCACACCCCAACTCGCATTCGCCCTCTTCTTCACCTCTTGCACCTTTCTCTTGACCTCCGGCCTGTTTCATTTATACATCTCCCACTCATTTGCATTATTTCCCTGCAAAAATCGTCCAAATGCCTCTCTCTTCTCTTTTACTAATAATCTTACTTTTTCATCCCACCACTCACTACCCTTTCTAATCTGCCCACCTCCCACGCTCTTCATGCCACAAGCATCTTTTGCGGAAGCCATCACTGCTTCCCTAAATTCATCCCATTCCTCCCCCACTCCCCTTACGTCCTTTGTTCTCACCTTTTTGCATTCTGTACTCAATCTCTCCTGGTACTTCCTTACACAAGTCTCCTTCCCAAGCTCACATACTCTCACCACTCTTTTCACCTCAACATTCTCTCTTCTTTTCTGAAAACCTCTACAAATCTTCACCTTATCCTCCACAAGATGATGATCAGACATCTCTCCAGTTGCACCTCTCAGGATATTAACATCCAAAAGTCTCTCTTCTGCGCGCCTATCGATTAACACGTAATCCAATAACGCTTTCTGACCATCCTTCCTACTTACACACGTATACTTATCTATATCTCTCTTTTTAAACCAGGTATTCCCAATCACCAATCCTTTTTCAGCCCATAAATCTACAAGCTCTTCACCATTTCCATTTACAACACTGAACACCCCATATACACCAATTATTCCCTCAACTGCCCCATTACTCACCTTAGCATTAAAATCACCCATCACTATAACCCGGTCTCGTGCATCAAAACTACTAGCACACTCACTCAGCTGCTCCCAAAATACTTGCCTCTCATGATCTTTCTTCTCATGCCCAGGTGCATATGCATCAATAATCACCCATCTCTCTCCATCCACTTTCAGTTTTATCCATATCAATCTAGAGTTTACTTTTTTACACTCTATCACATGCTCCCACCACTCCTGTTTCAGAAGTAGTGCTACTCCTTCCCTTGCTCTTGTCCTCTCACTAACCCCTGACTTTACTCCCAAGACACTCCCAAACCACTCTTCCCCTTTACCCTTAAGCTTCGTTTCACTCAGAGCCAAAACATCCAGGTTCCTTTCCTCAAACATACTACATATCTCCTTTTTTCTCATCTTGGTTACATCCACACACATTTAGACACCCCAGTTTGAGCGTTTGAAGAGGATTAGCCCTCCCCGCGTGACTCCTTCTTCTGTTTCCCGTTCTAGAAAGTTAAAATACATAGAGAGAAGTGTTTCCAACCCCCCGCTCCAGTCTTCTTTAGTCGCCTTCTACAACACGTGAGGAATGCATGGGAAGCATTCTTTCTCCCCTATATATATATATATATATATATATATATATATATATATATATATATATATATATATATATTTTTTTTTTTGCTTTGTCGCTGTCTCCCGCGTTTGCGAGGTAGCGCAAGGAAACAGACGAAAGAAATGGCCCAACCCACCCCCATACACATGTATATACATACACGTCCACACCCGCATATATACATACCTACACAGCTTTCCATGGTTTACCCCAGACGCTTCACATGCCCTGATTCAATCCACTGACAGCACGTCAACCCCGGTATAACACATCGATCCAATTCACTCTATACCTTGCCCTCCTTTCACCCTCCTGCATGTTCAGGCCCCGATCACTCAAAATCTTTTTCACTCCATCTTTCCACCTCCAATTTGGTCTCCCACTTCTCCTCGTTCCCTCCACCTCCGACACATATATCCTCTTGGTCAATCTTTCCTCACTCATTCTCTCCATGTGCCCAAACCATTTCAAAACACCCTCTTCTGCTCTCTCAACCACGCTCTTTTTATTTCCACACATCTCTCTTACCCTTACATTACTTACTCGATCAAACCACCTCACACCACACATTGTCCTCAAACATCTCATTTCCAGCACATCCACCCTCCTGCGCACAACTCTATCCATAGCCCACGCCTCGCAACCATACAACATTGTTGGAACCACTATTCCTTCAAACATACCCATTTTTGCTTTCCGAGATAATGTTCTCGACTTCCTCACATTCTTCAAGGCTCCCAGGATTTTCGCCCCCTCCCCCACCCTATGATTCACTTCCGCTTCCATGGTTCCATCCGCTGCCAGATCCACTCCCAGATATCTAAAACACTTTACTTCCTCCAGTTTTTCTCCATTCAAACTTACCTCCCAATTGACTTGACCCTCAATCCCACTGTACCTAATAATCCTTCACGCACGCATGCCTTACATCCTCGATAAAAACTTTTCACTGCTTCTAACAACTTGCCACCCACACCATATATTCTTAGTTCCTTCCACAGAGCATCTCTATCAACTCTATCATATGCCTTCTTCAGATCCATAAATGCTACATACAAATCCATTTGCTTTTCTAAGTATTTCTCACATACATTCTTCAAAGCAAACACCTGATCCACACATCCTCTACCGGTTCTGAAACCACATTGCTCTTCCCCAATCTGATGCTCTGTACATGCCTTCACCCTCTCAATCAATACCCTCCCATATAATTTACCAGGAATACTCAACAAACTTATACCTCTGTAATTTGAGCACTCACTCTTATCCCCTTTGCCTTTGTACAATGGCACTATGCACGCATTCCGCCAATCCTCAGGCACCTCACCATGAGTCATACATTTTCAAATAACCTTACCAACCAGTCAACAATACAGTCGCCCCCTTTTTTGATAAATTCCATTGCAGGCATATGATAGAGTTGATAGAGATGCTCTGTGGAAGGTATTAAGAATATATGGTGTGGGAGGCAAGTTGTTAGAAGCAGTGAAAAGTTTTTATCGAGGATGTAAGGCATGTGTACGTGTAGGAAGAGAGGAAAGTGATTGGTTCTCAGTGAATGTAGGTTTGCGGCAGGGGTGTGTGATGTCTCCATGGTTGTTTAATTTGTTTATGGATGGGGTTCTTAGGGAGGTGAATGCAAGAGTTTTGGAAAGAGGGGCAAGTATGAAGTCTGTTGGGGATGAGAGAGCTTGGGAAGTGAGTCAGTTGTTGTTCGCTGATGATACAGCGCTGGTGGCTGATTCATGTGAGAAACTGCAGAAGCTGGTGACTGAGTTTGGTAAAGTGTGTGAAAGAAGAAAGTTAAGGGTAAATGTGAATAAGAGCAAGGTTATTAGGTAGAGTAGGGTTGAGGGTCAAGTCAATTGGGAGGTGAGTTTGAATGGAGAAAAACTGGAGGAAGTGAAGTGTTTTAGATATCTGGGAGTGGATCTGGCAGCGGATGGAACCATGGAAGCGGAAGTGGATCATAGGGTGGGGGAGGGGGCGAAAATTCTGGGAGCCTTGAAGAATGTGTGGAAGTCGAGAACATTATCTCGGAAAGCAAAAATGGGTATGTTTGAAGGAATAGTGGTTCCAACAATGTTGTATGGTTGCGAGGCGTGGACTATGGATAGAGTTGTGCGCAGGAGGATGGATGTGCTGGAAATGAGATGTTTGAGGACAATGTGTGGTGTGAGGTGGTTTGATCGAGTAAGTAACGTAAGGGTAAGAGAGATGTGTGGAAATAAAAAGAGCGTGGTTGAGAGAGCAAAAGAGGGTGTTTTGAAATGGTTTGGTCACATGGAGAGAATGAGTGAGGAAAGATTGACCAAGAGGATATATGTGTCGGAGGTGGAGGGAACGAGGAGAAGAGGGCGACCAAATTGGAGGTGGAAAGATGGAGTGAAAAAGATTTTGTGTGATGGAGGCCTGAACATGCAGGAGGGTGAAAGGAGGGCAAGGAATAGAGTGAATTGGAGCGATGTGGTATACCGGGGTTGACGTGCTGTCAGTGGATTGAATCAAGGCATGTGAAGCATCTGGGGTAAACCATGGAAAGCTGTGTAGGTATGTATATTTGCGTGTGTGGACGTATGTATATACATGTGTATGGGGGTGGGTTGGGCCATTTCTTTCGTCTGTTTCCTTGCGCTACCTCGCAAACAAATATATATATATATATATATATATATATTTGGACGATTTTTGCAGGGAAAAAATGCAATTGAGTGGGAGATGTATAAAAGAAAGAGACAGGACGTCAAGAGAAAGGTGCAAGAGGTGAAAGAAAAGGCAAATGAGAGTTGGGGTGAGAGAGTATCATTAAATTTTAGGGAGAATAAAAAGATGTTCTAGAAGGAGGTAAATAAAGTGCGTAAGACAGGGGAGCAAATGGGAACTTCAGTGAAGGGCGCAGATGGGAAGGTGATAACAAGTAGTGGTGATGTGAGAAGGAGATGGAGTGAGTATTTTGAAGGTTTGTTGAATGTGTTTGATGATAGATTGGCAGATATAGGGTGTTTTGGTCGAGGTGGTGTACAAAGTGAGAGGGTTAGGGAAAATGATTTGGTAAACAGAGAAGAGGTAGTAAAAGCTTTGCGGAAGATGAAAGGCGGCAAGGCAGCAGGTTTGGATGGTATTGCAGTGGAATTTATTAAAAAAGGGGGTGACTGTATTATTGACTGGTTGGTAAGGTTATTTAATGTATGTATGACTCATGGTGAGGTGCCTGAGGATTGGCGGAATGCGTGCATAGTGCCATTGTACAAAGGCAAAGGGGATAAGAGTGAGTGCTCAAATTACAGAGGTATAAGTTTATTGAGTATTCCTGGTAAATTATATGGGAGGGTATTGATTGAGAGGGTGAAGGCATGTATAGAGCATCAGATTGGGGAAGAGCAGTGTGGTTTCAGAAGTGGTTGAGGATGTGTGGATCAGGTGTTTGCTTTGAAGAATGTATGTGAGAAATACTTAGAAAAGCAAATGGATTTGTATGTAGCATTTATGGATCTGGAGAAGGCATATGATAGAGTTGATAGAGATGCTCTGTGGAAGGTATTAAGAATATATGGTGCGGGAGGCAAGTTGTTAGAAGCAGTGAAAAGTTTTTATCGAGGATGTAAGGCATGTGTACGTGTAGGAAAAGAGGAAAGTGATTGGTTCTCAGTGAATATAGGTTTGCGGCAGGGGTGTGTGGTGTCTCCATGGTTGTTTAATTTGTTTATGGATGGAGTTGTTAGGGAGGTGAATGCAATAGTTTTGGAAAGAGGGGCAAGTATGAAGTCTGTTGGGGATGAGAGAGGTTGGGAAGTGAGTCAGTGCTTGTTCGCTGATGATACAGCGCTGGTGGCTGATTCATGTGAGAAACTGCAAAAGCTGGTGACTGAGTTTGGTAAACTGTGTGAAAGAAGAAAGTTAAGAGTAAATGTGAATAAGAGCAAGGTAATTAGGTACAGTAGGGCTGAGGGTCAAGTCAATTGGGAGGTAAGTTTGAATGGAGCAAAACTGGAGGAAGTAAAGTGTTTTAGATATGTGGGAGTGGATCTGGCAGCGGATGGAACCATGGAAGCGCAAGTGGATCATAGGGTGGAGGAGGGGGCGAAAATCCTGGGAGCTTTGAAGAATGTGTAGAAGTCGAGAACATTATCTCGGAAAGCAAAAATGGGTATGTTTGAAGGAATAGTGGTTCCAACAATGTTGTATGGTTGCGAGGCGTGGGCTATGGATAGAGTTGTGCGCAGGAGGATGGATTTGCTGGAAATGAGATGTTTGAGGACAATATATGGTGTGAGGTGGTTGGATCGAGTAAGTAATGTAAGGGTAAGAGAGATGTGTGGAAATAAAAAGAGCGTGGTTGAGAGAGTAGAAGAGGATGTTTTGAAATGGTTTGGGCACATGGAGAGAATGAGTGAGGAAAGATTGACCAAGAGGATATATATGTCGGAGGTGGAGGGAACGAGGAGAAGTGGGAGACCAAATTGGAGGTGGAAAGATGGAGTGAAAAAGATTTTGTGTGATCGGGGCCTGAACATGCAGGAGGGTGAAAGGAGGGCAAGGAATAGAGTGAATTGGATCGATGTGTTATACCGGGGTTGACGTGCTGTCAGTGGATTGAATCAGGGCATGTGAAGCGTCTGGGGTAAACCATGGAAAGCTGTTTAGGTATGTATATTTGCGTGTGTGGGCGTATGTATATACATGTGTATGGGGGTGGGTTGGGCCATTTCTTTCGTCTGTTTCCATTGCGCTACCTCGCAAACGCGGGAGACAGCGACAAAGCAAAAAAAAAAAAAAAAAATATATATATATATATATATATATATATATATATATATATATATATATATATATATATATATATATAGGGAAAGGGGACAAAGGTGAGTTTTCAAATTTGTTTAGTACTCCTGGGAGAGTATACGGGAGGGCACTTATTGAGAGTGCGAAGGCACGCACAGAGCATCAGACTGGGGAAGATCAGTGCTGTTTCAGAAGTGGTAGAGCATGTGTGGATCAGGTGTTTGCTCCTAAGAATGTATTTGAGAAATACTCAGGAAAACAGATGGATTTGTATGCAGTACCTATGGATTCGGAGAACGCACATGACTGAGTAGACAAAAATGCTTTTTGGAAGGTATCAAGCGTACATGGTATGGGAGGTAAGTTGCTAGAAGCTCTGAAAAGTTTTTACAAAGGATGCAAGGCCTGTGCATGAGCAGGACGAGAGAAAAGTGATCGGCTCCCATTGAACGTTAATTTGCGGCAGGGGTGTGTGATGTCACCACCGTTGTATAATTTGCTCATGGATGGGGCCGCCAGGGAGGCGAATGCAAGAGTTTTGGAAAGGCGTAGAACCTTTCTAATGCTGTGAATTAGGTGCCTTATAATTTCTTTTCATAAAAGATGCACTGCTTTTAAAGTAGAAAAATAATCCAAATGGAGTCTGTTCTGGATGGGAGGGCCCGGGAAGCGAACCAGCCGCTGCTCGCCAATGATACAGCGCCGGTGGTCGATTCGGGTGAGAAACTGCAGAAGTTGGTGACCACGCCTGGTATAGTGTGTGAAAGAAGAAAGTTGAGAGTCGATTTGAATAAGAGCAAGGTTACCAGATTCAGCAGGATTGAGGGACAAGTTGACTGGGAGGCAAGTTTGAATGGAGAAGAACTGAAGGAAGTGAAGTGTTCCAGACATCTGAGAGTGGATTCAGCAGCGTATGGATGGAACCATGGAAGCGGAAGTGAGCCACAAGGAATAATTGGTGTACATGGGGTGTTAAGTGTTGTAACTGGAAATAGTGAAGTGCTTATAGATTTATGTGCTGAAAAAGGACTGGTGATTGGGAATACCTGGTTTGAAAAGAGATATATATGTGAGTATACATATGTAAGTCGGAGAGATGGCCAGAGAACGTTATTGGATTATGTGATAATTGATAGGCGCGTGAAAGAGAGACTTTTGGATGTTAATGTGCTGAGAGGTGCAACTGGAGGGATGTCTGATCATTGTATTGTGGAGGCGAAGATTAGTAGAGGTTTTCAGAAAAGAGGAGAGAATGTTGGGGTGAAAAGAGTGGTGAGTGTAAGGGACCTTGGAAAGGAGCCTTGTTTGAGGAAGTACCGGGAGAGATTGAGTGTAGATTGGAAAAAGGTTAGATCAAAGGACGTAAGGGGAGTGGAGGAGGAATGGGATATATTTAGTGAAGTAGTGATGGCTTTTGCAAAAAATGCTTGTGGCATGAGAAACGTGGGAGGTAGGCAGATTTGAAAGGGTATTGAGTGGTGGGATAAAGAAGTAGGATTGTTAGTGAAAGAGAAGAGAGAGGTATTTGGGCGATTTTTGCAGGGAAATAGTGCAAATGATGGGGAGATGTATAAAAGAAAAAGGCAGGAGGTCAAAAGAAAGGTGCAAGAGGTGAAAAAGAGGGCATATGAGAGTTGGGTTGAGAGAGTATCATTAACTTCTAGGGAGGATAAAAAAATGTTTTGGAAGGAGGTAAATAAACTGCGTAAGACGAGAGAATAAATGGGAACATTGGTCAAGGGGGCTAATGGGGAGGTAATAACAAGTAGTGGTTATGTGAGATGGAGATCTAGTGAGTATTTTCAAGTTTTGTTGAATGTGTTTGATGATGTAGGGTTTTATGGTTGAGGTGGTGTGCAAAGTGAGAGGGTCAGGGAGAATGGTTTGGTAAACAGAGAAGAGGTAGTGAAAGCTTTGCGGAAGATGAAAGCCGGCAAGGCAGCGGGTTTGGATGGTATTGCAGTGGAATTTATTAAGGAAGGGGGTGACTGTGTTCTTGACTGGATGATGAGGATATTCAGTGTATGTATGGCTCATGGTGAAGTGCCTGAGTTGTACAAAGGCAAAGGGGATAAAGGTGAGTGTTCAAATTACAGAGGTATAAGTTTGTTGAGTATTTCTTGGAAATTGTATGGGAGGGTATTGATTGAGAGGGTGAAGGCATGTACAGAGCATCAGATTGGGGAAGAGAATTGTGGTTTCTGAAATGGTAGAGGATGTGTGGATCTGTTGTTTGCTTTGAGGATTTTATATGAGAAGTACCTAGAAAAACAAATGGATTTGTATGAAGCATTTATGGATCTGGAGAAGGCAAATGATAGAGTTGCTCTGTGGAAGGTATTAAGAGGCAAGTTGCTTGAAGCAGTGAAAAGTTATTATTGAGGATGTCAGGCATATGTACGATTAGGAAGAAAGGAAAGTGATTGGTTCCCAGTGATCGTCGGTTTGTGGCAGGGGCGCGTGATATCTCCATGGTTGTTTGATTTGTTTATTAATGGGGTTGTTAGGGAGGTGAATGAAAGAGTTTAGGAGAGAGGGGCAAGTATGTAGTCTTTTGTGGATGAGAGGGATTGGGAGGTGAGTCAGTTGTTGTTCGCTGATGATGCAGCGCTGGTGGCTGATTCGGGTGAGAAATTGCTGAAGCTGGTGACTGAGTTTGGTAAAGTATGTGAAAGAAGAAAGCTGAGGGTAAATGTGAATAAGAGCAAGGTTATTACATTCAGTTGGGTTGAGGGACAAGTCAATTGGGAAGAAAGTTTGAATGGAGAAAAACTGGATGAAGTGAAGTGTTTTAGATATCTGGGAGTGGATTTGTTGGCGGATGGAACCATGGAAGCGGAAGTGAATCACAGGGTGAGGGAGGGGGCAAAGGTTCTGGGAGCGTTGAACAATGTGTGAAAGGCGAGAGCATTATCTCGGAAAGCAAAAATGAATATGTTTGAAGGAAAAGTGTTCCAACAATGTTATATGGTTGCGAAGCATGGGCTCTAGATAGGGTTGTTCGGAAGAGGGTGGATGTGTTAGAAGTGAGATGTTTGACGACAATATGTGGTGTGAGATGGTTTGATCGAGTAAGTAATGAAAGGGTAAGAGAGATGTATGGTAATAAAATGAGTGCGTTTGAGAGAGCAGAAGAGGGTGTGTTGAAATGGTTTGATCACATGGAGAGAATGAGTGAAGAAAGATTGACAAACAGGATATATGTGTCAGAGGTGGAGGGAATGAGGAGAAGTGGGAGACCAAATCAGAGGTGGAAGGATAGAGTGAAAAAGATATTGAGCGATCGGGGCCTGAACATGCAGGAGGGTGAAAGGAATGCAAGGAATAGAATGAATTGGAACAATGTGGTATACCAGGATCGACATGCTGTCAATGGATTGAACCAGGGCATGCGAAGCGTTTTGGGTAAACCATAGAAAGTTTTGTGAGGCCTAGATGTGGAATGGGAGCTGCGGTTTCAGTGCATTATACGTGATAGCTAGAGACAGCGTGAACGAATGTGGCCTTTGTTGTCTTTTCCAAGCGCTACCTCGCGTGCGTGTGGGAGAAAGGGGTTGTCATTTCAAATGATGCGGGTAGGCGACGGGAATGAGTTAAGGTAGCAAATATGAATTATGTAATTCAGCACTGAAACCACAGCTCCCTTTCCACATCCAGGCCCCACACAACTTTCCCTGGTTTACCCCAGACGCTTCACATGCCCTGGTTCAATCCATTGACAGCACGTCGACCCCGATATACCACATCGTTCCAATTCACTCTATTCCTTGCACGCCTTTCACCCTCCTGCATGTTCAGGCCCCGATCACTCAAAATCTTTTTCACTCCATCTTTCCACCTCCAAGTTGGTCTCCCACTTCTTGTTCCCTCCACCTCTGACACATATATCATCTTGGTCAATCTTTCCTCACTCATTCTCTCCATGTGACCAACCCATTTCAAAACACCCTCTTCTGCTCTCTCAACCACACTCTTTTTATTACCACACATCTCTCTTACCCTATTATTACTTACTCGATCAAATCACCTCACACCACATATTGTCCTCAAACATCTCATTTCCAGAACATCCACTCTCCTGTACAAGTATGCAGTCTGTTGTGGATAAGAGAGCATGGGAAGTGAGTCAGTTGTTGTTCGCTGATGATGCAGCGCTGGTGGCTGATTCATGTGAGAAACTGCAGAAGCTAGTGACTGAGTTTAGTGAAGTGTGTGAAAGAAGAAAGTTGAGAGTAAATGTGAATACGAGTAAGGTTATTAGTTACAGTAGGGTTGAGGGTCAAGTAAATTGGGAAGTAAGTTTGAATGGAGAAAACCTGGAGGAAGTGAAGTGCTTTATATATCTGGGAGCGGATTTGGCAGCGGATGGAACCATGGAAGCGGAAGTGAGTCATAGGATGGGGGAGGGGGCGAAAATTCTGGGAGCCTTGAAGAATGTGTGGAAGTCGAGAGCATTATCTCGGAAAGCAAAAATGGGTATGTTTGAAGGAATAGTGGTTCTAACAATGTTGTATGGTTGCGAGGCGTAGGCTATGGATATATATATATATATATATATATATATATATATATATATACATATATATATATATATATATATATATATATATATATATATATCTTTTTTTCAAACTAT
>NC_092229.1:40387228-40604728 GCF_036320965.1 Panulirus ornatus
AGCCCCATAAAACTTTTCATGGTTTATCCCAGACACTTCACATGCCTTGGGTCAATCCATTGACAGCCCATCGTCCCTGGTATACCACTTTGTTCCAATTCACCCTATTCCTTGCACACCTTTCACCCTCCTGCATATTCAGTCCCCGATCATTCAAAATCTTTTCCCTCTATCTTTCCACCTGCAATTTGGTCTCCCACTTTTCCTTATTCCCTCCACCTCTGACGCATATATTCTCTTTGTCAATCTTTCCTCACTCATTCTCTCCATGTGACCAAACCATTTCAAAACACCCTCTTCTGCTCTCTCAATCATACTCTTTTTATTACCTCACATCTCTCTTACCCTTTAATTATTTACTCGATCATACCACCTCACACCACATATTGTCCTCAAACATCTCATTTCCAGCACATCCTCCCTCCTCCTCACAACTCTATCTATAGGCCACGCTTCACAACCATATAACATTGTTGGAACAACTATTCCTTCAAACATACCCATTTTTGCTTCCCA
The DNA here is from genome assembly GCF_036320965.1 of Panulirus ornatus. Taxonomy (NCBI): domain Eukaryota; kingdom Metazoa; phylum Arthropoda; class Malacostraca; order Decapoda; family Palinuridae; genus Panulirus; species Panulirus ornatus. The sequence continues at coordinate 40,387,745 of NC_092229.1, forward strand.
AGACAACGTTCCCGACTTCCACACTTTTTTCAATGCTCCCAGAACTTTCACCCCCTCCACCACCCTATGATTCATTTCTGCTTCCACGGTTCCATCCACTGCTAAATCCACTCCCAGATATCTTAAACACTTTACTTCCTCCAGTTTTTTCCATTCAAACTTACCTCCCAATTGATTTGTCCCTCAACCCTACTGTACCTAATAACCTTGCTCTTATTCACATTTACTCTCAGCTTTCTTCTTTGACACACTTTACCAAACTCAGTCACCAGCTTCTGCAGTTTCTCACCCGAATCAGCCATTAGCGCTGAATCATCAGCGAACAACAACTGACTCACTTCCCAAGCTCTCTCATCCACAACAGGCGGCATACTTGCCCCTCTTTCCAAAACTCTTGCATTCATCTCCCTAACAACCCCATCCATAAACAAATTAAACAACCATGGAGACAACATGCACCCCTTCTGCAAACCATCATTCACTGAAAACCAATCACTTTCCTCTCTTTCTACACGTACACATGCCTTATATCCTTGATAAAAACTTTTCACTGCTTCTAACAACTTGCCTTTCACACCATATATTCTTAATACCTTCCACAGAGCATCTCTATCAACCCTATCATATGCCTTCTCCACATCCATAAATGCTACATACAAATCCATTTGCTTTTCTAAGTATTTCTCACATACATTCTTCAAAGCAAACACCTGATCCGCACATCCTCTACCACTTCTGAAACCACACTGCTCTTCTCCAATCTGATGCTCTGAACATGCCTTCCCTCTCTCAATCAATACCCTCCCATATAATTTCCCAGGAATACTCAACAAAGTTATTCCTCTGTAATTTGAGCACTCACTTTTTTCGCCTTTGCCTTTGTACAATGGCACTCTGCAAGCATTCTGCCAACCCTCAGGCACCTCACCATGAGTCATACATACATTGAATAACCTTACCAACGAGTCAACAATACAGTCACCCCCTTTTTTGATAAATGCCACTGCAATACCATCCAAATCCACTGCCTTGCCGGCTTTCATCTTCCACAAAGCTTTTACTATGTCTTCTCTGTTTACCAAATTATTCTCCTTAACCCTCTCACTTTGCACACTACCTCGACCAAAACACCTTTTTCTGTCACTCTATCATCAAACATATTCAACAAACCTTCAAAATACTCACTCCATCTCCTTCTCACATCACCACTACTTGTTATCACCTCCCCATTAGCCCCCTTCACTGATGTTCCCATTTGTTCTCTTGTCTTAAGCATTTTGATTATCTCCTTCCAAAACATCTTTTTATTTTCCCTAAAATTTAATGATACTCTCTCACCCCAACTCTCATTTGCCCTCCTTTCTACCTCTTGCACCTTTCTCTTGACCTCCTGCCTCTTTCATTTATACATATCCCAGTCATTTGCATTATTTCCCTGCAAAAATCATCCAAATGCCTCTCTCTTCTCTTTCACTAATAATCTTACTTCTTCATCCCACCACTCAGCACTCTTTCTAATCTGCCCACTTCCCACGCTTCTCATGCCGCAAGCATCTTTTGCGGAAGCCATCACTGCTTCCCTAAGTACATCCCATTCCTCCCTCACTCCCCTTATGTCCTTTCTTCTCATCTTTTTCCATTGTCTACTCAGTCTCTCCTGGTACTTCCTCACACAAGTCCTTCTTCTCAAGCTCACTTACTCTCACCACTCTCCTCACCCCAATATTCTCTCTTCTTTTCTGAATACCTCTGCAAATCTTCACCTTCACCTCCACCCGATAATGATTAGACATCCCTCCAGTTGCACCTCTCAGCACATTAACATCCAAAAGTCTCTCTTTTGCGCGCCTATCGATTAACACGCAATCCAATAATGCTTTCTGACCATCTCTCCTACTTACATACGTATACTTATGATATCTCTCTTTTTAAGCCAGGTATTCCCAATCACCAGTCCTTTTTCAGCACATAAATCTACAAGCTCTTCACCATTTCCATGTACAACAATGAACACCCCATGTACACCAATTATTCCCTCAACTGCCACATTACTCACCTTTGCATTCAAATCACCCATCTCTGTAACCCAGTATCGTGCATCAAAACTACTAACACACTCACTCAGCTGCTCCCAAAACACTTGTCTCTCATGATCTTTCTTCTTATGCCCAGATGCATATGCACCAAAAATCACCCATCTCTCCATCTACTTTCAGTTTTACCCGTATATGTATTTTTTTTTCTGATGAATCCCATGTTTGTGGTGGTATCTTGGATGAGAAATGGGAACATAAGCTGCACTAATTTCTATTCTACATTCAAGAAGAGAATTCTAGGGTGCTGATGACCAGAGCCATGCCATACAAAACCTTAATCCCTAAAAGGTTTTATATATCCTTGCTTCCCCATAGAGCATAACCTTGAGCTGACCCTAGCCACTGAGCTAGAACATGGGTCATATCCAGACATCTTACATGTTCACACATGATATTACTAATGGGAGATGAGGGTTAGTCATCATTTCCCAACTACTAATGCAAGCCCATTACACTAACCCTAACTTAAGATCCCTAGTCTGCCTTTAGTACCAAAAGTCTTTCTCCTAAGAGCACTCCTCTATCAGACACTCCAACCTCTCTCACTGTTGTTTCTTCCAATGCACATTACTGTCATCTATTAAAGACTACCCAGAAGAATGTAAATGCTGTAACCACTCAGACAACAACTCCCAAAGCACCTTCTCACCTTCAGTAAAGACACACAACAAACAATATGACAGAATGCACACACTTGTTCTTCACAAACAAATCATTCCACTCCACAGAAACCCAATAACAAACTAGATACACTTCAACTCATTACCATTGGCATCAGAAGCAAACACAGAGAAGTACTGAACCACTTAGAGAATGCACTGTCCACATAACCCTCATCCAAGAAACCAGACTTGCACCTAGATCTGTACCCTGCATTTCTACAACTATAAAATTGTAAGAAGTGACAGACATCAAGGACAAAAAGGAGGACTCAGAACCCATGTCCACCAAGCCATACCTTTCTCCAACACCACTGACACTACAAAATAGCTCACAGACAATGACAACACCCTAGAAATATGATCCAGTAATTAAAACTTAACAGTCCCAGCTACAACATAATCAGTCTACATGCCTCCTCTTCTACAGCCCCACACACACACACACACACACACACACACACACACACACACACACACACACACACACACACACACCACACACACACACACACACACACACACACACACACACACTTACACACACACACACACACACACACACACACACACACACACACACACACACACACACACACACACACACACACACAGAGTTACACTTCCAACTTCAAAACCTCACCAGCATGCCCAGCATCTTTCTCTGGAGATTTCAGTACCCACTATTCCATTTGGCTTAACACTCACCCATGACCCACATAAACCAACTACAGGCACCTGACCTTCCAGACATCCTGTTCTGCTTACCAGCATTACACACAAGAACTAACTGGAAAACAGGATAATGTAGGTTTTGAAATTTGGGAAAAAAAATTTCTCTTGAGTTGGTGTTCTGCAAACACTTTTTCATTGATTCCTTTCCCAGATCTGCCTTCTCTCCTATTTCAAAATCCTTTCTCAATACCATTTGTTATAGCTTTTGGGTTGTTTACGATTTATGAATTCTGAATTGCCAGGCAGCTGAAAGTGAGTGGGTCAGTGATGTCATCTCTGCAGTGGCCTCAGAGCAATGTGTTGCTACCTAGTTGGGAGGTTAGTAACAGCTGGTGAAGCTGGTGTTTCCCCACAAAAAAGATAGTTAAAAGGTCCTGAGCCTGATTTTCCTAAAATCCATCCTAGAGAATCACTTGTTTTTATGGGATGCCACTTTGGAACAAGAGAGTTTTCAAATGTCATATACATTTTTAGCTGTTTCATGTCTTTAAGCATTATTTATTTTTATTTCAGATGGTTTGCAGAAGAGTTGTGTAACCATGGACTGAGCAGTCGTGAACATACACCTGTTGCTGCAAAGTTATTTGGCCTAATTGCTCACCATCAGGCTGGTGATTGTAAGATACTTACTTTCCTGATGAGACGTGTACAAGAAGAATATAACAGTAAGTTCATCAAGTACTATATGTAATGAAGCTTGCAAAAGAAAACTAACTTTATCTTTGTAGAATGTAATACCAATTAGAAATGTTTAGAGAAAGACTTAAAGGTTGTAGAATTAAGAGTTGGATATAAGGTTGTGAGATATAAGAATAAGTGGCTGGATGAAAGTAGCAATGCTGTAAGAAAAAAGAAAAAGGCATATGGTAGATTGAAAGGAATGTACCAGTGAAAGTTCAGCAAAAGAGGGTAGAATATAAATGTGTAAGTGAAATGTTAAGAGGCATATAGAGGAAAACAAAGAAAGAGCATATGAAGATTTTGGAAGAAAGTTGAGTGAAAAGTTTAGGGAAAATAAGAAATTATACTGGACTGAGGTGAAAAGGAAAGAGACAGATGTAAGAATGTAAATGTAAATGGGAGATGTAAGGAAGAGGAGTTGCTGAATTAAAAGGAGGAAGTAAAAGGAAGATGGGAAAAGTATTTTGAAAAATTAATGAATGTGGTAAATGAGGCAACACTTGTAATATGCATGGGTATGAAGGATGGAAGAGAAAGGATACAGATACAAGGTCTTGGCAGGAAGGGAGGTAAAAAGAGTGATTATAAGGTTGAAGGTAGGAGAGGCACCTGTTATGGATTGGATTATGACTGAAATGTTAAAGTATGGAGGAGAAAGTGTGACAGAGTGATTGGATGGATGAAGAAAGTTGTGCCTGAGGATTAGGTGAAAGATATTGATCCTTTTTCAAAGAAAAATGTGTTAAGGATGTATATAGCAATTTTAGGGGAATAAGTGTGTTAAGTATACTGGGAAAAGTGTACAGAAGAGTGTTGATTGATAGTGTGATAGAAGTGACTGAATGCAGAATTTATAAGAAGTAAAGGGGTGTGAGGAAAAGTAGGGGATCAGTGGATCAGATTTTTAAGGTTAGAATGACTGTGGAAAAGTATTTAACAAAAGGTAAGAAGCTGTATGCGTCATTCATGGATCTGGAGAAAATGTATAACAGAGTCGAGTGGAATGCTTAATGGAATGTGGTAGGGATATATACAGTAGGAGGAGAACTGTTGGATGGTGTGTAAGCCTTTTGTAGAGGATGAAAAGAAATGTAGTTGTAAGAGTGGACAGAGAGGTTGGTGAAGGTTTCAGTATACATGTAGGAGTGATACAGGGCTGTGCTACGCCACCGTGGCTTTTTGATATATATATATATATATATATATATATATATATATATATATATATATATATATATATATATATATATATATACATATATATATATATATATATATATATATATATATATATATATATATATATATATATATATATATATATTTTTTTTTTTTTTTTTTTTTTTTGCTTTGTCGCTGTATCCCACATTTCCCTCTTCTGCTCTCTCAACCACGCTCTTTTTATTTCCACACATCTCTCTTACCCTTACGTTACTCACTCGATCAAACCACCTCAGACCACACATTGTCCTCAAACATCTCATTTCCAGCACATCCATCCTCCTGCGCACAACTCTATCCATAGCCCACGCCTCACAACCATACAACATTGTTGGAACCACTATTCCTTCAAACATACCCATTTTTGCTTTCCGAGATAATGTTCTCGACTTCCACACATTTTTCAAGGCTCCCAGGATTTTCGCCCCCTCCCCCACCCTGTGATCCACTTCCGCTTCCATGGTTCCATCCGCTGCCAGATCCACTCCCAGATATCTAAAACACTTTACTTCCTCCAGTTTTTCTCCATTCAAACTTACCTCCCAATTGACTTGACCCTCAACCCTACTGTACCTAATAACCTTGCTCTTATTCACATTTACTCTTAACTTTCATCTTTCACACACTTTACCAAACTCAGTCACCAGCTTCTGTAGTTTCTCACATGAATCAGCCACCAGCACTGTATCATCAGCGAACAACAACTGACTCACTTCCCAAGCTCTCTCATCCCCAACAGACTTCATACTTGCCCCTCTTTCCAAAACTCTTGCATTCACCTCCCTAACAACCCCATCCATAAACAAATTAAACAACTATGGAGACATCACACACCCCTGCCGCAAACCTACATTCACTGAGAACCAATCACTTTCCTCTCTTCCTACACGTACACATGCCTCACATCCTCGATAAAAACTTTTCACTGCTTCGAGCAACTTGCCTCCCACACCATATATTCTTAATACCTTCCACAGAGCATCTCTATCAACTATATCATATGCCTTCTCCAGATCCATAAATGCTACATACAAATCCATTTGCTTTTCTAAGTATTTCTCACATACATTCTTCAAAGCAAACACCTGATCCACACATCCTCTACCACTTCTGAAACCACACTGCTCTTCCCCAATTTGATGCTCTGTACATCCTTCACCCTCTCAATCAATACCCTCCCATATAATTTACCAGGAATACTCAACAAACTTATACCTCTGTAATTTGAGCACTCACTCTTATCCCCTTTGCCTTTGTACAATGGCACTATGCACGCATTCCGCCAATCCTCAGGCACCTCACCATGAGTCATACATACATTAAATAACCTTACCAACCAGTCAGTAATACAGTCACCCCGTTTTTTAATAAATTCGACTGCAATACCATCCAAACCTGCTGCCTTGCCGGCTTTCATCTTCCACAAAGCTTTTACTACCTCTTCTCTGTTTACCAAATCATTTTCCCTAACCCTCTCACTTTGCACACCACCTCGACCAAAACACCCTATATCTGCCACTCTATCATCAAACACATTCAACAAACCTTCAAAATACTCACTCCATCTCCTTCTCACATCACCACTACTTGTTATCACCTCCCCATTTGCGCCCTTCACTGAAGTTCCCATTTGCTCCCTTGTCTTACGCACTTTATTTACCTCCTTCCAGAACATCTTTATATATATATATATATATATATATATATATATATATATATATATATATATATATATATATATATAAATCTTTTTCTTTTCTTTTAAACTATTCGCCATTTCCCGCGTTAGCGAGGTAGCGTTAAGAACAGAGGACTGGGCCTTTTTTGGAATATCCTCACCTGGCCCCCTCTGTTCCTTCTTTTGGAAAATTAAAAAAAAAAACGAGTGGGGAGGATTTCCAGCCCCCCGCTCCCTCCCCTTTTAGTCGCCTTCTACGACACGCAGGGAATACGTGGGAAGTATTCTTAATCCCCTATCCCCAGGGATAATATATATAAATATATATATATATATATATATATATATATATATATATATATATATATATATATATATATATATTTTTTTTTTTTTCATACTATTTGCCATTTCCCGCGTTAGCGAGGTAGCGTTAAGATCAAAGAACTGAACCTTAGAGGGAATATCCTCACCTGACCCCCTTCTCTGTTCCTTCTTTTGGAAAATTAAAAAAAACAAAAACAAGAAAGGGGAGGATTTCCAGCCACCCGCTCCCTCCCCTTTTAGTCGCCTTCTACGACACACAGGGAATACGTGGGAAGTATTCTTTCTCCCCTATCCCCAGGGATATATATATATATATATATATATATATATATATATATATATATATATATATATTTTTTTTTTTTTTTTTTTTTTACTTTGTCGCTGTCTCCCGCATTTGCGAGGTAGCGCAAGGAAACAGACGAAAGAAATGGCCCAACCCCCCCCATACACATGTATATACATACGTCCACACACACAAATATACATACCTACACAGCTTTCCATGGTTTACCCCAGACGCTTCACATGCCTTGATTCAATCCACTGACAGCACGTCAACCCCGGTATACCACATCGCTCCAATTCACTCTATTCCTTGCCCTCCTTTCACCCTCCTCCATGTTCAGGCCCCGATCACACAAAATCTTTTTCACTCCATCTTTCCACCTCCAATTTGGTCTCCCTCTTCTCCTCGTTCCCTCCACCTCCGACACATATATCCTCTTGGTCAATCTTTCCTCACTCATTCTCTCCATGTGCCCAAACCACTTCAAAACACCCTCTTCTGCTCTCTCAACCACGCTCTTTTTATTTCCACACATCTCTCTTACCCTTACTTGACTCACTCGATCAAACCACCTCACACCACACATTGTCCTCAAACATCTCATTTCCAGCACATCCATCCTCCTGCGCACAACTCTATCCATAGCCCACGCCTCGCAACCATACAACATTGTTGGAACCACTATTCCTTCAAACATACCCATTTTTGCTTTCCGAGATAATGTTCTCGACTTCCACACATTCTTCAAGGCCCCCAGAATTTTCGCCCCCTCCCCCACCCTATGATCCACTTCCGCTTCCATGGTTCCATCTGCTGCCAGATCCACTCCCAGATATCTAAAACACTTCACTTCCTCCAGTTTTTCTCCATTCAAACTCACCTCTCAATTGACTTGACCCTCAACCCTACTGTACCTAATAACCTTGCTCTTATTCACATTTACTCTTAACTTTCTTCTTCCACACACTTTACCAAACTCAGTCACCAGCTTCTGAAGTTTCTCACATGAATCAGCCACCAGCGCTGTATCATCAGCGAACAACAACTGACTCACTTCCCAAGCTCTCTCATCCCCAACAGACTTCATACTTGCCCCTCTTTCCAAAACTCTTGCATTTACCTCCCTAACAACCCCATCCATAAACAAATTAAACAACCATGGAGACATCACACACCCCTGCCGCAAACCTACATTCACTGAGAACCAATCACTTTCCTCTCTTCCTACACGTACACATGCCTTACATCCTCGATAAAAACTTTTCACTGCTTCTAACAACTTTCCTCCCACACCATATATTCTTAATACCTTCCACAGAGCATCTCTCTCAACTCTATCATATGCCTTCTCCAGATCCATAAATGCTACATACAAATCCATTTGCTTTTCTAAGTATTTCTCACATACATTCTTCAAAGCAAACACCTGATCCACGTTTCCTCTGCCACTTCTGAAACCACACTGCTCTTCCCCAATCTGATGCTCTGTACATGCCTTCACCCTCTCAATCAATACCCTCCCATATAATTTACCAGGAATACTCAACAAACTTATACCTCTGTAATTTGAGCACTCACTCTTATATATATATATATATATATATATATATATATATATATATATATATATATATATATATATATATATATATATATATATATATATTTTTCTTTTTTTTTTATTGCTGTCTCCCGCATTTGCGAGGTAGCACAACGAAACAGAAGAAAGAAATGGCCCAACCCACCCCCATACACATATATATACACACACGTCCACACACGCAAATATACATACCTATACATCTCAATGGCCACATATATATACACACACAGACACATACATATATACCCATGCACACAATTCACACTGTCTGCCGTTATTCATTCCCATCGCCACCTCGCCACACATGGAATACCATCCCCCTCCCCCCTCATGTGTGTGAGGTGGCGCTAGGAAAAGATAACAAAAGCCCCATTCGTTCACACTCAGTCTCCAGCTGTCATGCAATAATGCCCGAACCACAGCTCCCTTTCCACATCCAGGCCCCACACAACTTTCCATGGTTTACCCCAGACGCTTCACATGCCCTTCTACGACACGCAGGGAATACGTGGGAAGTATTCTTTCTCCCCTATCCCCAGGGATAATATATATATATATATATATATATATATATATATATATATATATATATATATATATATATATACATATATATATACATATATATATTTCAAGCTAGAAGTTTCAGTTTTCTAAATTGTTTCTTACATTTTTCATATGTATATATATGTATGTGTGTGTGTGTGTATATGTGCGTATGTATGTGTATGTGTGTGTATGTGTATATATATATATATATATATGTATATTATCCCTGGGGATAGGGGTGAAAGAATACTTCCCACGTATTCCTCGCGTGTCGTAGAAAGCGACTAGAGGGGACGGGAGCGGGGGGCCAGAAATCCTCCCCTCCTTGTATTAACTTTCTAAAAAAATGGGAAACAGAAGAAGGAGTCACGCGGGGAGTGCTCATCCTCCTCGAAGGCTCAGAGTGGGGTGCCTAAATGTGTGTGGATGTAACCAAGATGTGAAAAAAGGAGAGATAGGTAGTATGTTTGAGGAAAGGAACCTGGATGTTTTGGCTCTGAGTGAAACGAAGCTCAAGGGTAAAGGGGAAGAGTGGTTTGGGAATGTCTGGGGAGTAAAGTCAGGGGTTAGTGAGAGGACAAGAGCAAGGGAAGGAGTAGCAATACTCCTGAAACAGGAGCTGTGGGAGTATGTGATAGAGTGTAAGAGAGTAAATTCTCGATTAATATGGGTAAAACTGAAAGTTGATGGAGAGAGGTGGGTGATTATTGGTGCTTATGCACCTGGGCATGAGAAGAAAGATCAAGAGAGGCAAGTGTTTTGGGAGCAGCTGAATGAGTGTGTTAGTGGTTTTGATGCACGAGACCGGGTTATAGTGATGGGTGATTTGAATGCAAAGGTTAGTAATGTGGCAGTTGAGGGAATAATTGGTATACATGGGGTGTTCAGTGTTGTAAATGGAAATGGTGAAGAGCTTGTAGATTTATGTGCTGAAAAAGGACTGATGATTGGGAATACCTGGTTTAAAAAGCGAGATATACATAAGTATACTTATGTAAGTAGGAGAGATGGCCAGAGAGCGTTATTGGATTACGTGTTAATTGACAGGCGTGCGAAAGAGAGACTTTTGGATGTTAATGTGCTGAGAGGTACAACTGGAGGGATGTCTGATCATTATCTTGTGGAGGCTAAGGTGAAGATTTGTATGGGTTTTCAGAAAAGAAGAGTGAATGTTGGGGTGAAGAGGGTGGTGAGAGTAAGTGAGCTTGAGAAGGAGACCTGTGTGAGGAAGTACCAGGAGAGACTGAGTACAGAATGGAAAAAGGTGAGAACAATAGAAGTAAGGGGAGTGGGGGAGGAATGGGATGTATTTAGGGAATCAGTGATGGATTGCGGAAAAGATGCTTGTGGCATGAGAAGAGTGGGAGGTGGGTTGATTAGAAAGGGTAGTGAGTGGTGGGATGAAGAAGTAAGAGTATTAGTGAAAGAGAAGAGAGAGGCATTTGGACGATTTTTGCAGGGAAAAAATGCAATTGAGTGGGAGATGTATAAAAGAAAGAGACAGGAGGTCAAGAGAAAGGTGCAAGAGGTGAAAAAAAGGGCAAATGAGAGTTGGGGTGAGAGAGTATCATTAAATTTTAGGGAGAATAAAAAGATGTTCTGGAAGGAGGTAAATAAAGTGCGTAAGACAAGGGAGCAAATGGGAACTTCAGTGAAGGGCGCAAATGGGGAGGTGATAACAAGTAGTGGTGATGTGAGAAGGAGATGGAGTGAGTATTTTGAAGGTTTGTTGAATGTGTTTGATGATAGAGTGGCAGATATAGGGTGTTTTGGTCGAGGTGGTGTGCAAAGTGAAAGGGTTAGGGAAAATGATTTGGTAAACAGAGAAGAGGTAGTGAAAGCTTTGCGGATGATGAAAGCCGGCAAGGCAGCAGGTTTGGATGGTATTGCAGTGGAATTTATTAAAAAAGGGGGTGACTGTATTGTTGACTGGTTGGTAAGGTTATTTAATGTATGTATGACTCATGGTGAGGTGCCTGAGGATTGGCGGAATGCGTGCATAGTGCCATTGTACAAAGGCAAAGGGGATAAGAGTGAGTGCTCAAATTACAGAGGTATAAGTTTGTTGAGTATTCCTGGTAAATTATATGGGAGGGTATTGATTGAGGGGGTGAAGGCATGTACAGAGCATCAGATTGGGGAAGAGCAGTGTGGTTTGAGAAATGGTAGAGGATGTGTGGATCAGGTGTTTGCTTTGAAGAATGTATGTGAGAAATACTTAGAAAAGCAAATGGATTTGTATGTAGCATTTATGGATCTGGAGAAGGCATATGATAGAGTTGATAGAGATGCTCTGTGGAAGGTATTAAGAATATATGGTGTGGGAGGCAAGTTGTTAGAAGCAGTGAAAAGTTTTTATCGAGGATGTAAGGCATGTGTACGTGTAGGAAGAGAGGAAAGTGATTGGTTCTCAGTGAATGTTGGTTTGCGGCAGGGGTGTGTGATGTCTCCATGGTTGTTTAATTTGTTTATGGATGGGGTTGTTAGGGAGGTAAATGCAAGAGTTTTGGAAAGAGGGGCAAGTATGAAGTCTATTGGGGATGAGAGAGCTTGGGAAGTGAGTCAGTTGTTGTTCGCTGATGACACAGCGCTGGTGGCTGATTCATGTGAGAAACTGCAGAAGCTGGTGACTGAGTTTGGTAAAGTGTGTGGAAGAAGAAAGTTAAGAGTAAATGTGAATAAGAGCAAGGTTATTAGGTACAGTAGGGTTGAGGGTCAAGTCAATTGGGAGGTGAGTTTGAATGGAGAAAAACTGGAGGAAGTGAAGTGTTTTAGATATCTGGGAGTGGATCTGGCAGTGGATGGAACCATGGAAGCGGAAGTGGATCATAGGGTGGGGGAGGGGGCGAAAATCCTGGGGGCCTTGAAGAATGTGTGGAAGTCGAGAACATTATCTCGGAAAGCAAAAATGGGTATGTTTGAAGGAATAGTGGTTCCAACAATGTTGTATGGTTGCGAGGCGTGGGCTATGGATAGAGTTGTGCGCAGGAGGATGGATGTGCTGGAAATGAGATGTTTGAGGACAATGTGTGGTGTGAGGTGGTTTGATCAAGTGAGTAACGTTAGGGTAAGAGAGATGTGTGGAAATAAAAAGAGCGTGGTTGAGAGAGCAGAAGAGGGTGTTTTGAAGTGGTTTGGGCACATGGAGAGGATGAGTGAGGAAAGATTGACCAAGAGGATATATGTGTCGGAGGTGGAGGGAACAAGGAGAAGAGGGAGACCAAATTGGAGGTGGAAAGATGGAGTGAAAAAGATTTTGTGTGATCGGGGCCTGAACATGCAGGAGGGTGAAAGGAGGGCAAGGAACAGAGTGAATTGGAGTGATGTGGTATACCGGGGTTGACGTGCTGTCAGTAGATTGAATCAAGGCATGTGAAGCATCTGGGGTAAACCATGGAAAGCTGTGTAGGTATGTATATTTGCGTGTGTGGACCTATGTATATACATGTGTATGGGGGTGGGTTGGGCCATTTCTTTCGTCTGTTTCCTTGCGCTACCTCGCAAACGCGGGAGACAGCGACAAAGTATAAAAAAATATATATATATACATACATACATACATATATTATCCATATATTATCCATATATTATCCATACATACATATATTATATATACATATATATATATATATATATATATATATATATATATATATATATATATATATATATATATATATATATATATATACATACATTATTTATTATTATTATACTTTGTCGCTGTCTCCCGCGTTTGCGAGGTAGCGCAAGGAAACAGACGAAAGAAATGGCCCAACCCCCCCCATACACATGTATATACATACGTCCACACACGCAAATATACTTACCTACACAGCTTTCCATGGTTTACCCCAGACGCTTCACATGCCCTGCTTCAATCCACTGACAGCACGTCAACCCCGGTATACCACATCGCTCCAATTCACTCTATTCCTTGCCCTCCTTTCACCCTCCTGCATGTTCAGGCCCCGATCACACAAAATCTTTTTCACTCCATCTTTCCACCTCCAATTTGGTCTCCCTCTTCTCCTTGTTCCCTCCACCTCCGACACATATATCCTCTTGGTCAATCTTTCCTCATTCATCCTCTCCATGTGCCCAAACCACTTCAAAACACCCTCTTCTGCTCTCTCAACCACGCTCTTTTTATTTCCACACATCTCTCTTACCCTTACGTTACTCACTCGATCAAACCACCTCACACCACACATTGTCCTCAAACATCTCATTTCCAGCACATCCATCCTCCTGCGCACAACTCTATCCATAGCCCACGCCTCGCAACCATACAACATTGTTGGAACCACTATTCCTTCAAACATACCCATTTTTGCTTTCCGAGATAATGTTCTCGACTTCCACACATTCTTCAAGGCCCCCAGGATTTTCGCCCCCTCCCCCACCCTATGATCCACTTCCGCTTCCATGGTTCCATCCGCTGCCAGATCCACTCCCAGATATCTAAAACACTTCACTTCCTCCAGTTTTTCTCCATTCAAACTCACCTCCCAATTGACTTGACCCTCAACCCTACTGTACCTAATAACCTTGCTCTTATTCACATTTACTCTTAACTTTCTTCTTCCACACACTTTTCCAAACTCAGTCACCAGCTTCTGCATTTTCTCACATGAATCAGCCACCAGCGCTGTATCATCAGCAAACAACAACTGACTCACTTCCCAAGCTCTCTCATCCCCAACAGACTTCATACTTGCCCCTCTTTCCAAAACTCTTGCATTTACCTCCCTAACAACCCCATCCATAAACAAATTAAACTTACAGAGGTATAAGTTTGTTGAGTATTCCTGGTAAATTATATGGGAGGGTATTGATTGAGAGGGTGAAGGCATGTACAGAGCATCAGATTGGGGAAGAGCAGTGTGGTTTCATAAGTGGTAGAGGATGTGTGGATCAGGTGTTTGCTTTGAAGAATGTATGTGAGAAATACTTAGAAAAGCAAATGGATTTGTATGTAGCATTTATGGATCTGGAGAAGGCATATGATAGAGTTGATAGAGATGCTCTGTGGAAGGTATTAAGAATATATGGTGTGGGAGGCAAGTTGTTAGAAGCAGTGAAAAGTTTTTATCGAGGATGTAAGGCATGTGTACGTGTAGGAAGAGAGGAAAGTGATTGGTTCTCAGTGAATGTAGGTTTGTGGCAGGGTGTGTGATATACATACATACATACATATATTATCCCTGGGGACAGGGGAGAAAGATTACTTCCCACGCATTCCTCACGTGTCGTAGAAGGTGACTAAAGGGGATGGGAGCAAGGGGCTAGAAACCCTCCCCTCCTTGTATTTTAACTTTCTAAAAGGGGAAACAGAAGAAGGAGTCACACGGGGAGTGCTCATCCTCCTCGAAGGCTCAGATTAGGGTGTGTAAATGCGTGTGGATGTAACCAAGATGAGAAAAAGGAGAGATAGGTAGTATGTTTGAGGTAAGGAACCTGGATGTTTTGGCTCTGAGTGAAACGAAGCTTAATGGTAAAGGAGAAGAGTGGTTTGGGAATGTCTTGGGACATTCATGGGTTAGTGAGAGGACAAGAGCAAGGGAAGGAGGAGCACTACTCCTGAAACAGGAGTGGTGGGAGTATGTGATAGAGTGTAAGAAAGTAAACTCTAGATTGATATGGGTAAAACTGAAAGTTGATGGACAGAGATGGGTGATTATTGGGCATATGCACTTGGGCATGAGAAGAAAGATCATGAGAGGCAAGTGTTTTGGGAGCAGCTGAATGAGTGTGTTAGTAGTTTTGATGCGCGAGACCGGGTTATAGTGATGGGTGATTTTAATGCAAAGGTGAGTAATGTGGCAGTTGAGGGAATAATTGGTGTACTTGGGATGTTCAGTGTTGTAAATGGAAATAGTGAAGACCTTGTAGATTTATGTGCTGAAAAAGGACTGGTAATTGGGAATACCTGGTTTAAAAAGGGAAATATACATAAATATACGTATGTAAGTAGGAGAGATGGCCAGAGAGCGTCATTTAATTACGTGTTAATTGATAGGCACACGAAAGAGAGACTTTTGGATGTTAATGTGCTGAGAGGTGCAACTGGAGGGATGTCTGATCATTATCTTGTAGAGGCGAAGGTCAAGATTTGTAGAGGTTTTCAGAAAAGAAGGGAGAATGTTTGGGGTGAAGAGAGTAGTGAGAGTAAGTGAGCTTGGGAAGGAGACTTGTGTGAGGAAGTACCAGGAGAGACTGAGTACAGAATGGAAAAAGGTGAGAACAAAGGAGGGGTGGGGGAGGACAGGGATGTATTTAGAGAAGCAGTGATGGCTTGCGCAAAAGATGCTTGTGGCATGAGAAGCTTGGGAGGTGGGCAGATTAGAAAGGGTAGGGAATGGTGGGATGAAGAAGCAAGATTACTAGTAAAAGAGAAGAGAGAGGCATTTGGACGATTTTTGCAGGGAAATAATGCAACTGAGTGGGAGATATATAAAAAAAAGTGGCATCAGGTTAAGAGAAAGGTGCAAGAGGTGAAAAAGAGGGCAAATGAGAGTAAGAGTGAGAAAGTATCATTAAATTTTAGGGAGAATAAAACGATGTTCTGGAAGGAGGTGAATAAAGTGCGTAAGAGAAGGGAACAAATGGGAACCTCAGTGAAGGGGGTTAATGGGGAAGTGATAACAAGTAGTGTTGATGTGAGAAGGAGATGGAATGAGTATTTTGAAGGTTTGTTGAATGTGTTTGATGATAGACCGGCAGATATATGGTATTTTGGTTGAGGTGGTGTGCAAAGTGAGAGGGTTAGAGAAAATAATTTGGTAAACAGAGAAGAGGTAGTAAAAGCTTTGCAGAAGATGAAAGCCGGCAAGGCAGCGGCGTTGGATGGTATTGCTGTGGAATTTATTAAAAAGGCGGTGACTGTATTGTTGACTGGTTGGTAAGGCTATTTTTATGTATGTATGACTCATGGTAAGGTGCCTGAGGATTGGCGGAATGCCTGCATAGTGCCATTGTACAAAGGCAAAGGGGACAAAGGTGGGTGCTCAAATTACAGAGGTATAAGTTTGTTGAGTATTCCTGGTAAATTATATAGGAGGATATTGATTGAGAGGGTGAAGGCATGTACAGAGCATCAGACTGGGGAAGAGCAGTGTGGTTTCAGAAGTGGTAGAGGATGTGTGGATCAGGTGTTTGCTTTGAAGAATTTAGGTGAGAAATACTTAGAAAAGCAAATGGATTTGTATGTAGCATTCAGGGATCTGGAGAAGGCATATGATAGAGTTGATAGAGATGCTCTGTGGAAGGTATTAAGAATATATGGTGTGGGAGGCAAGTTGTTAGAAGCAGTGAAAAGTTTTTATCGAGGATGTAAGGCATGTGTACATGTAGGAAGAGAGGAAAATGATTGGTTTTCAGTGAATGTAGGCAGGGGTGTGTGATGTCTCCATGGTTGTTTAATTTGTTTATGGATGGGGTTTTTAGGGAGTTGAATGCAAGAGTTTTGGAAAGAGTGGCAAGTATACAGTCTGTTGTGGATGAGAAAGCTTGGGATGTGAGTCAGTTGTTGGTTGCTGATACAGCGCTGGTGGCTGATTCATGTGAGAAACTGCAGAAGCTGGTGACTGAGTTTGGTAAAGTGTGTGAAACAAGAAAGTAGAGAATAAATGTGAATAAGAGCAATGTTATTAGGTACATTAATATTGAGGGTCAAGTCAATTGGAAGGTAAGTTTGAATGGAGAAATACTGGAGGAAGTGAAGTGTTTTAAATATCTGGGAGTGGATCTGGCAGCGGATGGAACCATGGAAGTGGAAGTGAATCATAAGGTGGGGGAGGGGGCGAAAATTATTGGAGCATTGAAGAGTGCGTGGAAGTCAAGAACATTATCTCGGAAAGCAAAATGGGTATGTTTGAAGGAATAGTGGTTCCAACAATGTTGTATGGTTGTGAGGCGTGGGCTATGGATAGAGTTGTGCGCAGGAGGGTGGATGTGCTGGAAATGAGATGTTTGAGGACAATATGTGGTGTGAGGTGGTTTGATCGAGTAAGTAATTAAAGGGTAAGAGAGATGTGTGGTAAGAAAAAGAGTGTGGTTGAGAGAGCAGAAGAGGGTGTTTTGAAATTGTTTGGTCACATGGAGAGAATGAGTGAGTAAAGATTGACCAAGAGGATATATGTGTCAGAGATGGAGGGAATGAGGAGAAGTGGGAGACCAAATTGGAGGTAGAAAGATGGAGTGAAAAAGATTTTGAGTGATCGGGGCCTGAACATGCAGGAGGGTGAAAGGCATGCAAGGAATAGAGTGAATTGGAACGATGTGGTATACCGGGGCCGACGTGCTGTCAGTGGATTGAATCAGAGCATGTGAAGTGTCTGGGGTAAACCATGGAAAGTTCTGTGGGGCCTGGATTTGGAAATGGAACTGTGGTTTCGGTGCATTATTACATGACAGCTAGAGACTGAGTGTGAATGAATGGGGCCTTTGTTGTCTTTTCATAGCACTACCTCGCACACATGAGGGGGGAGGGGGTTGTTATTACATGTGTATGAGGTAGCGATTGGAATGAATAAAGGCAGACAGTATGAATTATGTACTTGTGTATTTATGTATATATCTATATGTGTATATTTATGAATACGTTGAGATGTATAGGTATGTATATTTGCGTCTGCGGACGTGTATGGGTATACATATGTATGTGGGTGGGTTGGGCCATTCTTTCGTCTGTTTCCTTGCACTACCTCGCTAACGCGGGAAGCAGCGACAAAGCAAAATATGAATATTAAAATATATATATATATATATATATATATATATATATATATATATATATATATATATATATATATATATAATATATATATATATATATATATATATATATATATATATATATATATATATATATATATATATTTATTTATTCATTTTTTATTTATTTTGCTTTGTCGCTGTCTCCCGCGTTTGCGAGGTAGCGCAAGTAAACAGACGAAAGAAAATGGCCCAACCCACCCTCATACACATGCATATACATAAACGTCCACACACGCAAATATACCTACCTATACATCTCAATGTACACATATATATACACACACAGACACATACATATATACCCATGCACACAATTCACACTGTCTGCCTTTATTCATTCCCATCGCCACCTCTCCACACATGTAATACCATCCCCCTAGCGAGGTAGTGCTAGGAAAAGACAACAAAGGCCCCATTCGTTCACACTCAGTCTCTAGCTGTCATGCAATAATGCCCGAAACCACAGCTCCCTTTCCACATCCAAGCCCCACACAACTTTCCATGGTTTACCCCAGACGCTTCACATGCCCTGATTCAATCCACTGACAGCACGTCAACCCCGGTATACCACATCGATCCAATTCACTCTATTCCTTGCCCGCCTTTCACCCTCCTGCATGTTCAGGCCCCGATCACTCAAAATCTTTTTCACTCCATCTTTCCACCTCCAATTTGGTCTCCCACTTCTTCTCGTTCCCTCCACCTCCGACACATATATCCTCTTGGTCAATCTTTCCTCACTCATTCTCTCCATGTGCCCAAACCATTTCAAAACACCCTCTTCTGCTTTCTCAACCATGCTCTTATTATTTCCACACATCTCTCTTACCCTTACATTACTTACTCGATCAAACCACCTCACACCACACATTGTCCTCAAACATCTCATTTGCAGCACAGCTACCCTCCTGCGCACAACTCTATCCATAGCCCACGCCTCACAACCATACAACATTGTTGGAACCACTATTCCTTCAAACATACCCATTTTTGCTTTCCGAGATAATGTTCTCGACTTCCACACATTCTTCAAGGCTCCCAGGATTTTTGCCCCCTCCCCTACCCTATGATTCACTTCTGCTTCCATGGTTCCATCCACTGCCAGATCCACTCCCAGATATCTAAAACACTTCACTTCCTCCAGTTTTTCTCCATTCAAACTTACCTTCCAATTGACTTGACCCTCAACCCTACTGTACCTAATAACCTTGCTCTTATTCACATTTACTCTTAACTTTCTTCTTTCACACACTTTACCAAACTCAGTCACCAGCTTCTGCAGTTTCTCACATGAATCAGCCACCAGCGCTGTGTCATCAGCGAACAACAAATGACTCACTTCCCAAGCTCTCTCATCCACAACAGATTTCATACTTGCCCCTCTTTCCAAAACTCTTGCATTCACATCCCTAACAACCCCATCCATAAACAAATTAAACAACCATGGAGACATCACACACCCCTGCCGCAAACCTACATTCATTGAGAACCAATCACTTTCCTCTCTTCCTACACGTACACATGCCAAGTTTTTATCCTCGATAAAAACTTTTCACTGCTTCTAACCACTTGCCTCCCACACCATATATTCTTAATACCTTCCACAGAGCATTTCTATCAACTCTATCATATGCCTTCTCCAGATCCATAAGTGCTACATGCAAATCCATTTCCTTTTCTAAGTATTTCTCATATACATTCTTCAATGCAAACACCTGATCCACACATCCTCTACCACTAATGAAACCACACTGCTCTTCCCCAATCTGATGCTCTGTACATTCCTTCACCCTCTCAATCAATACCCTCCCATATAATTTACCAACAAACTTATACCTCTGTAATTTGAGCACTCACTCTTATCCCCTTTGCCTTTGTACAGTGGCACTATGCACGAATTCCGCCAATCCTCAGGCACCTCACCATGAATCATACATACATTAAATAACCTTACCAACCAGTCAACAATACAGTCACCCCCTTTTTTTAATAGATTCCACTGCAATACCATCCAAACCTCCTGCCTTGCCGGCTTTCATCTTCTGCAAAGCTTTTACTACCTCTTCTCTGTTCACCAAATCATTTTCCCTAACCCTCTCTCTTTGCAGACTACCTCGACCAAAACACCCTATATCTGCCACTCCATCTCCTTCTCACATCACCACTACTTGTTATCACCTCCCCATTAGCGCCCTTCACTGAAGTTGCCATTTGCTCCCTTGTCTTACGCACTTTATTTACCTCCTTCCAGAACATCTTTTTATTCTCCCTAAAATTTAATGATACTCTCTCACCCCAACTCTCATTTGCCCTCTTTTTCACCTCTTGCACCTTTCTCTTGACCTCCTGTCTCTTTCTTTTATACATCTCCCACTCATTTGCATTTTTTCCCAGCAAAAATCGTCCAATTGCCTCTTTCTTCTCTTTCACTAATAATCTTACTTCTTCACCCCACCACTCACTACCCTTTGTAATCAACCCACCTCCCACGCTTCTCATGCCACAATCATCTTTTGCGCACTCCATCACTGATTCCCTAAAAACATCCCATTCCTCCCCCACTTCCCTTACATCCATTGTTCTCACCTTTCTCCATTCTGTACTCAGTCTCTCCTGGTACTTCCTCACACATGTCTCCTTCCCAAGCTCACTTACTCTCACCACTCTCTTCACCCCAACATTCTCTCTTCTTTTCTGGAAACCTCTACAAATCTTCACCTTCGCCTCCACAAGATAATGATCAGACATCCCTCCAGTTGCACCTCTCAGCACATTAACATCCAAAATGGAGTCTCTCTTTCGCACTCCTGTCAATTAACACGTAATTCAATAACGATCTCTAGCCATCTCTCCTACTTACATACGTATACTTATGTATATCTCGCTTTTTAAACCAGATATTCCCAATCACCAGTCCTTTTTCAGCACATAAATCTACAAGCTCTTCACCATTTCCATTTACAACACTGAACACCCCATGTATACCAATTATTCCCTCAACTGCCACATTACTCACCTTTGCATTCAAACCACCCATCACTATAACCCGGTCTAGTGCATCAAAACCACTAACACACTCATTCAGCTGCTCCCAAAACACTTGCCTCTCGTAGATTGAGATTGGGGTGCCTAAATGTGTGTGGATGTAACCAAGATGTGAAAAAAGGAGAGATAGGTAGTATGTTTGAGGAAAGGAACCTGGATGTTTTGGCTCTGAGTGAAACGAAGCTCAAGGGTAAAGGGGAAGAGTGCTTTGGGAATGTCTGGGGAGTAAAGTCAGGGGTTAGTGAGAGGACAAGAGCAAGGGAAGGAGTAGCAATACTCCTGAAACAGGAGTTGTGGGAGTATGTGATAGAATGTAAGAAAGTAAATTCTCGATTAATATGGGTAAAACTGAAAGTTGATGGAGAGAAGTGGGTGATTATTGGTGCATATGCACCTGGGCATGAAAAGAAAGATCATGAGAGGCAAGTGTTTTGGGAGCAGCTGAATGAGTGTGTTAGTGGTTTTGATGCACTAGACCGGGTTATAGTGATGGGTGGTTTGAATGCAAAGGTGAGTAATGTGGCAGTTGAGGGAATAATTGGTATACATGGGGTGTTCAGTGTTGTAAATGGAAATGGTGAAGAGCTTGTAGATTTATGTGCTGAAAAAGGACTGGTGATTGGGAATATCTGGGTTAAAAAGCGAGATATACATAAGTATACGTATGTAAGTAGGAGAGATGGCTAGAGATCGTTATTGAATTACGTGTTAATTGACAGGAGTGCGAAAGAGAGACTCCATTTTGGATGTTAATGTGCTGAGAGGTGCAACTGGAGGGATGTCTGATCATTATCTTGTGGAGGCTAAGGTGAAGATTTGTATGGGTTTTCAGAAAAGAAGAGTAAATGTTGGGGTGTAGAGGGTGGTGAGAGTAAGTGAGCTTGGGAAGGAGACCTGTGTGAGGAAGTACCAGGAGAGACTGAGAACAGAATGGAAAAAGGTGAGAACAATGGAAGTAAGGGGAGTGGGGGAGGAATGGGATGTATTTAGGGAATCAGTGATGGATTGCGCAAAAGATGCTTGTGGCATGAGAAGAGTAGGAGGTGGGTTGATTAGAAAGGGTAGTGAGTGGTGGGATGAAGAAGCAAGAGTATTAGTGAAAGAGAAGAGAGAGGCATTTGGACGATTTTTGCAGGGAAAAAATGCAATTGAGTGGGAGATGTATAAAAGAAAGAGACAGGAGGTCAAGAGAAAGGTGCAAGAGGTGAAAAAGAGGGCAAATGAGAGTTGGGGTGAGAGAGTATCATTAAATTTTAGGGAGAATAAAAAGATGTTCTGGAAGGAGGTAATAAAGTGCGTAAGACAAGGGAGCAAATGGGAACTTCAATGAAGGGCGCAAATGGGGAGGTGATAACAAGTAGTGGTGATGTGAGAAGGAGATGGAGTGATTATTTTGAAGGTTTGTTGAATGTGTTTGATAATTGAGTGGCAGATATAGGGTGTTTTGGTCGAGGTGGTGTGCAAAGTGAGAGGGTTAGGGAAAATGATTTGGTAAACAGAGAAGAGGTAGTGAAAGCTTTGCGGAAGATGAAAGCCGGCAAGGCAGCAGGTTTGGATGGTATTGCAGTGGAATTTATTAAAAAAGGGGGTGACTGTATTGTTGACTGGTTGGTAAGGTTATTTAATGTATGTATGACTCATGGTGAGGTGCCTGAGGATTGGCGGAATGCGTGCATAGTGCCATTGTACAAAGGCAAAGGGGATAAGAGTGAGTGCTCAAATTACAGAGGTATAAGTTTGTTGAGTATTCCTGGTAAATTATATGGGAGGGTATTGATTGAGAGGGTGAAGGCATGTACAGAGCATCAGATTGGGGAAGAGCAGTGTGGTTTCAGAAGTGGTAGAGGATGTGTGGATCAGGTGTTTGCTTTGAAGAATGTATGTGAGAAATACTTAGAAAAGCAAATGGATTTGTATGTAGCATTTATGGATCTGGAGAAGGCATATGATAGAGTTGAGAGAGATGCTCTGTGGAAGGTATTAAGAATATATGGTGTGGGAGGAAAGTTGTTAGAAGCAGTGAAAAGTTTTTATCGAGGATGTAAGGCATGTGTACGTGTAGGAAGAGAGGAAAGTGATTGGTTCTCAGTGAATGTAGGTTTGCGGCAGGGGTGTGTGATGTCTCCATGGTTGTTTAATTTGTTTATGGATGGGGTTGTTAGGGAGGTAAATGCAAGAGTTTTGGAAAGAGGGGCAAGTATGAAGTCTGTTGGGGATGAGAGAGCTTGGGAAGTGAGTCAGTTGTTGTTCGCTGATGATACAGCGCTGGTGGCTGATTCATGTGAGAAACTGCAGAAGCTGGTGACTGAGTTTGGTAAAGTGTGTGAAAGAAGAAAGTTAAGAGTAAATGTGAATAAGAGCAAGGTTATTAGGTACAGTAGGGTTGAGGGTCAAGTCAATTGGGAGGTGAGTTTGAATGGAGAAAAACTGGAGGAAGTGAAGTGTTTTAGATATCTGGGAGTGGATCTGGCAGCGGATGGAACCATGGAAGCGGAAGTGGATCATAGGGTGGGGGAGGGGGCGAAAATTCTGGGGGCCTTGAAGAATGTGTGGAAGTCGAGAACATTATCTCGGAAAGCAAAAATGGGTATGTTTGAAGGAATAGTGGTTCCAACAATGTTGTATGGTTGCGAGGCGTGGGCTATGGATAGAGTTGTGCGCAGGAGGATGGATGTGCTGGAAATGAGATGTTTGAGGACAATGTGTGGTGTGAGGTGGTTTGATCGAGTGAGTAACGTAAGGGTAAGAGAGATGTGTGGAAATAAAAAGAGCGTGGTTGAGAGAGCAGAAGAGGGTGTTTTGAAGTGGTTTGGGCACATGGAGAGAATGAGTGAGGAAAGATTGACCAAGAGGATATATGTGTCGGAGGTGGAGGGAACGAGGAGAAGAGGGAGACCACATTGGAGGTGGAAAGATGGAGTGAAAAAGATTTTGTGTGATCGGGGCCTGAACATGCAGGAGGGTGAAAGGAGGGCAAGGAATAGAGTGAATTGGAGCGATGTGGTATACCGGGGTTGACGTGCTGTCAGTGGATTGAATCAAGGCATGTGAAGCGTCTGGGGTAAACCATGGAAAGCTGTGTAGGTATGTATATTTGCGTGTGTGGACGTATGTATATACATGTGTATGGGGGGGGTTGGGCCATTTCTTTCGTCTGTTTCCTTGCGCTACCTCGCAAACGCGGGAGACAGCGACAAAGTATAATAAAAAAAAGAAATAAAAATATATTTATATATATATATATATATATATATATATATATATATATATATATATATATATATATATATATATATATATATCTTTCTTCTTTTTTTCAAACTATTTGCCATTTCCCACATTAGTGAGGTAGCGTTAAGAACAGAGGACTGGGCCTTTGAGGGAATACCCTCACCTGGCCCAATTCTCTGTTCCTTCTTTTGGAAAATTAAAAAAAAAACGAGAGGGGAGGATTTCCAGCCCCCCGCTCCCTCCCCTTTTAGTCGCCTTCTACGACACGCAGGGAATACGTGGGAAGTATTCTTTCTCCCCTATCCCCAGGGAATATATATATATATATATATATATATATATATATATATATATATCCCTGGGGATAGGGGAGAAAGAATACTTCCCACGTATTCCCTGCGTGTCGTAGAAGGCGACTAAAAGGGAAGGGAGTGGGGGGCTGGAAATCCTCCCCTCTCGTTTTTTTTTTTTTTCCAAAAGAAGGAACAGAGAAGAGGGCCAGGTGAGGATATTCCCTCAAAGGCCCAGTCCTCTGTTCTTAACGCTACCTCGCTATCGCGGGAAATAGCGAATAGTATGAAGAAAAAAAAAAATATATATATATATATATATATATATATATATATATATAAATATTATCCCTGGGGATAGGGTATTAAGAATACTTCCCATGTATTCCCTGCGTGTCGTAGAAGGCGATTAAAAGGGGAGGGAGCGGGGGGCTGGAAATCCTCCCCTCTCGTTTTTTTTTAATTTTCCAAAAGAAGGAACAGAGGGGGCCAGGTGAGGATACTCCGAAAAAGGCCCAGTCCTCTGTTCTTAACGCTACCTCACTAATGCGGGAAATGGCGAATAGTTTGAAAAAAAAAAATATATAAATATGTGTGTATATGTGTGTATATGTGTGTATGTGTGTGTGTATGTATATATATATTATTCCTGCGGATAGGTGTGAAAGAATACTTCCCACGCATTCCTCATGTGTCGTAGAAAGCGACTAGCGGGGGGCCAGAAATCCTCCCCTTCTTGTATTTTTAACTTTCTAAAAAATGGGAAACAGAAGGAGTCACGCGGGAAGTGCTCATCCTCCTCGTAGACTCAGGTTGGGGTGTCTAAATGTGTGTAGATGTAACCAAGATGTGAAAAAAGGAGAGATAGGTAGTATGTTTGAGGAAAGGAACCTGGATGTTTTGGCTCTGAGTGAAACGAAGCTCAAGGGTAAAGGGGAAGAGTGCTTTGGGAATGTCTGGGGAGTAAAGTCAGGGGTTAGTGAGAGGACAAGAGCAAGGGAAGGAGTAGCACTACTCCTGAAACAGGAGTTGTGGAAGTATGTGATAGAATGTAAGTAAGTAAATTCACGATTAATATGGGTAAAACTGAAAGTTGATGGAGAGAGATGGGTGATTATTGGTGCATATGCACCTGGGCATGAGAAGAAAGATCATGAGAGGCAAGTGTTTTGGGAGCAGCTGAATGAGTGTGTTAGTGGTTTTGATACACGCGACCGGGCTATAGTGAGTGGTGATTTGAATGCAAAGGTGAGTAAATTGGCAGTTGAGGGAATAATTGGTATACATGGGATGTTCAGTGTTGTAAATGGAAATGGTGAAGAGCTTGTAGATTTATGTGCTGAAAAAGGACTGATGATTGGGAATACCTGGTTTAAAAAGCGAGATATACATAAGTATACGTATGTAAGTAGGAGAGATGGCCAGAGAGCGTTATTGGATTACGTGTTAATTGACAGGCGCGCGAAAGAGAGACTTTTGGATATAAATGTGCTGAGAGGTGCAACTGTAGTGATGTCTGATCATTACCTTGTGGAGGCTAAGGTGAAGATTTATATGGGTTATCAGAAAAGAAGAGTGAATGTTGGGGTGAAGAGGGTGGTGAGAGTAAGTTAGCTTGGGAAGGAGACTTGTGTGAGGAAGTACCAGGAGAGACTGATTA
This sequence comes from Panulirus ornatus, assembly GCF_036320965.1. Classification (NCBI taxonomy): domain Eukaryota; kingdom Metazoa; phylum Arthropoda; class Malacostraca; order Decapoda; family Palinuridae; genus Panulirus; species Panulirus ornatus. Next base: position 40,414,590 of record NC_092229.1, read on the forward strand.
CAGAATGGAAAAAGGTGAGAACAATGGAGGTAAGGGGAGTGGGGGAGGAATAGGATGTATTTAGGGAATCAGTGATGGATTGCGCAAAAGATGCTTGTGGCATGAGAAGAGTGGGAGGTGGGTTGATTAGAAAGGGTAGTGAGTGGTGGGATGAAGAAGTAAGATTATTAGTGAAGGAGAAGACTGAGGCATTTGGACGAGTTTTGCAGGGAAAAAATGCAATTGAGTGGGAGATGTATAAAAGAAAGAGACAGGAGGTCAAGAGAAAGGTGCAAGAGGTGAAAAAGAGGGCAAATGAGAGTTGGGGTGAGAGAATATCATTAAATTTTAGGGAGAATAAAAAGATGTTCTGGAAGGAGGTAATAAAGTGCGTAAGACAAGGGAGCAAATGGGAACTTCAGTGAAGGGCGCAAATGGGGAGGTGATACCAAGTAGTGTTGAATGTGTTTGATGATAGAGTGGCAGATATAGGGTGTCTTGGTCGAGGTGGTGTGCAAAGTGAGAGGGTTGGGGAAAATGATTTGGTAAACAGAGAAGAGGTAGTAAAAGCTTTGCAGAAGATGAAAGCCGGCAAGGCAGCAGGTTTGGATGGTATTGCAGTGGAATTTATTAAAAAAGGGGGTGACTGTATTGTTGACTGGTTGGTAAGGTTATTTAATGTATGTATGACTCATGATGAGGTGCCTGAGGATTGGCAGAATGCATGCGTAGTGCCATTGTACAAAGGCAAAGGGGATAAGAGTGAGTGCTCAAATTACAGAGGTATAAGTTTGTTGAGTATTCCTGGTAAATTATATGGGAGGGTATTGATTGAGAGGGTGAAGGCATGTACAGAGCATCAGATTGGGGAAGAGCAGTGGGGTTTCAGAAGTGGTAGAGGATGTGTGGATCAGGTGTTTGCTTTGAAGAATGTATGTGAGAAATACTTAGAAAAGCAAATGGATTTGTATGTAGCATTTATGGATCTGGAGAAGGCATATGATAGAGTTGATAGAGATGCTCTGTGGAGGGTACTAAGAATATATGGTGTGGGAGGCAAGTTGTTAGAAGCAGTGAAAAGTTTTTATCGAGGATGTAAGGCATGTGTACGTGTAGGAAGAGAGGAAAGTGATTGGTTCTCAGTGAATATAGGTTTGTGGCAGGGGTGTGTGATGTCTCCATGGTTGTTTAATTTGTTTATGGATGGGGTTGTTAGGGAGGTGAATGCAAGAGTTTTGGAAAGAGGGGCAAGTATGAGGTCTGTTGGGGATGAGAGAGCTTTGGAAGTGAGTCAGTTGTTGTTCGCTGATGATACAGTGTTGGTGGCTGATTCATGTGAGAAACTGCAGAAGCTGGTGACTGAGTTTGGTAAAGTGTGTGAAAGAAGAAAGTTAAGAGTAAATGTAAATAAGAGCAAGGTTATTTGGTACAGTAGGGTTGAGGGTCAAGTCAATTGGGAGGTAAGTTTGAATGGAGAAAAACTGGAGGAAGTAAAGTGTTTTAGATATCTGGGAGTGGATCTGGCAGCAGATGGAACCATGGAAGTGGAAGTGAATCATAGGGTGGGGGAGGGGGCGAAAATCCTGGGAGCCTTGAAGAATGTGTGGAAGTCGAGAACTTTATCTCGGAAAGCAAAAATGGGTATGTTTGAAGGAATAGTGGTTCCAACAATGTTGTATGGTTGCGAGGTGTGGGCTATGGATAGAGTTGTGCGCAGGAGGGTGGATGTGCTGGAAATGAGATGTTTGAGGACAATGTGTGGTGTGAGGTGGTTTTATAGAGTAAGTAATGTAAGGGTAAGAGAGATGTGTGGAAATAAAAAGAGCGTGGTTGAGAGAGCAGAAGAGGGTGTTTTGAAATGGTTTGGGCACATGGAGAGAATGAGTGAATAAAGATTGACCAAGAGGATATATGTGTCAGAGGTGGAGGGAACGAGGAGAAGTGGGAGACCAAATTGGAGGTGGAAAGATGGAGTGAAAAAGATTTTGAGTGATAGGGGCCTGAACATTCAGGAGGGTGAAAGGCGGTCAAGGAATAGAGTGAATTGGATCGATGTGGTATACCGGGGTCGACGTGCTATCAGTGGAGTGAATCAGGGCATGTGAAGCGTCTGGAGTAAACCATGGAAAGTGCTGTGGGGCCTGAATGTGGAAAGGGAGCTGTGGTTTCAGGCATTATTGCATGACAGCTAGAGACTCAGGGTGAACGAATGGGGCCTTTGTTGTCTTTTCCTAGCGCTACCTCGCACACATGAGGGGGGAGGGGGATGTTATTCCATGTGTGGCGAGGTGGCGATGGGAATGAATAAAGGCAGACAGTGTGAATTGTGTGTACGTGTATATATGTATGTGTCTGTGTGTGTATATATATGTGTACATTGAGATGTATGGGTATGTATATTTGCGTGTGTGGATGTGCATGTATATACATGTGTATGGGGATGGGTTGGGCCATTTCTTTCGTCTGTTTCCTTGCTCTACCTCGCAAATGCGGGAGACAGCGACAAAGCAAAATAAATAAATAAATAAATATATGGGAAAATGTGTATATATGTGTATGTAAGTGAATGTTTCTTGATGCTACCTCTAACAAGGGAAATGGCAATCAAGTTTGATGATAACAATAGTAATGATAATGATGATAATGATGATAATAATAATGATGATAATAATTTATCCCTGAGGATAGGGGAGAAAGAATACTTCTCACGTATTCCCTGTATGTCGTAGAAGGCGACTGCAAGGGAAGGGATCAGGGCACTCAAAATCCTCCTCTCTTGTTTTTGATTTTCCAAAAGGTGGAGAGAAGGGGGCCAAGTGCAGATATTACCTCTAAGGCTCAGTCTTCTGTTCTTAATGTCACCTCGCTAATGCGGGAAATGGTGAATATGTATGAAAAAATTAAAAAGAAAATGATAATAGTAATGGTAATAATAATAATGATAATTATAATGATATGTATTTATTTATTTATTTTGCTTTGTCACTGTCTCCCGCGTTAGCGAGGTAGCGCAAGGAAACAGACGAAAGAATGGCCCACCCCACCCACATACACATGTATATACATACACATCCACACACGCAAATATACATACCTATACATCTCAACGTATACACACACAGACATATACATATATACACATGTACATAATTCATACTGCCTGCCTTTATTCATTCCCATCACCACCCCGCCACACATGAAATAACAACCCCCTCCCCCCTCATGTGCGTGAGGTAGCGCTGGGAAAAGACAACAAAGGCCACATTCGTTCACACTCAGTCTCTAGTTGTCACGTAATAATGCTAATAATAATAATAGTAATAATATGATAATGATTAATAATTATAATGATAATAATAGTAATGATAATGATTATAATAATGATTGATAGGCATGTGAAAGAGAGACTTTTGGATGTTAATGTGCTGAGAGGTGCAGCTGGAGGGATGTCTGATCATTATCTTGTGGAGGCGAAGGTGAAGATTTGTAGAGGGATTTCAGAAAAGAAGAGAGAATGTTGGGGTGAAGAGAGTGGTGAGAGTAAGTGAGGTTGGGAAGGACACTTGTGTGAGGAAGTACCAGGAGAGACTGAGTACAGAATGGAAAAAGGTGAGAACAAAGGACGTAAGGGGAGTGAGGGAGGAATGGGATGTATTTAGAGAAGCAGTGGTGGCCTGTGCAAAAGATGCTTGTAGCATGAGAAGCATGGGAGGTGGGCAGATTAGAAAGGGTAGTGAGTGATGGGATGAAGAAGTAAGATTTTTAGTGTAAGAGAAGAGAGAGGCATTTGGACGATTTTTGCTTGGAAATAATGCAAGTGAGTGGGAGATGTATAAAAGAAAGAGGCAGGAGGTCAAGAGAAAGGTGCAAGAAGCAAAAAAGAGGGCAAATGAGTATTGGGGTGAGAGAGTATCATTAAATTTTAAGGAGAATAAAAAGATGTTTTGGACGGAGGTAAATAAAGTGCATAAGACAAGGGAACAAATGGGAACATCAGTGAAGGGGGCTAATGGGGAGGTGATAACAAGTAATAGTGATGTGAGAAGGAGATGGAATAAGTATTTTGAAGGTTTATTGAATGTGTTTGATGATAGAGTGGCAGATATAGGGTGTTTTGGTTGAGGTGGTGTGCAAAGTGAGAGGGTTAGGGAGAATGATTTGGTAAACAGAGAAGAGGTAGTAAATGCTTTGCAGAAGATGAAAGCCAGCAAGGCAGCGGGTTTGGATAGTATTGCAGTGGAATTTATTAAAAAAAGAGGGTGGCTGTACTGTTGACTGGTTGGTAAGGTTATTTGATGTATGTATGACTCATGGTGAGGTGCTTGAGGACTGGCAGAATGCTTGCATAGTGCCATTGTAAAGGCAAAGGGGACAAAAGTGAGTGCTCAGATTACAGACGTATAAGTTTGTTGAGTATTCCTGGTGAATTATATGGGAGGGTATTGATTGAGAGGGTGAAGGCATGTACAGAGCATCAGATTGGGGAAGAGCAGTGTGGTTTCAGAAGTGGTAGAGGATGTGTGGATCAGGTGTTTGCTTTGAAAAATGTATGTGAGAAATACTTAGAAAAGCAAATGGATTTGTATGTAGCATTTATGGATCTGGAGAAGGCATATGATAGAGTTGATAGAGATGCTCTGTGGAAGGTATTAAGAATATATGGTGTGGGAGGTAAGTTGTTAGAAGCAGAGAAAAGTTTTTATCGAGGGTGTGAGACGTGTGCATGTAGGAAGAGAGGAAAGTGATTGGTTCTCAATGAATGTCAGTTTGCGGCAGGGGTGCATGATGTCTCCATGGTTGATTGATTTGTTTATGGATGGGGTTTGTTAGGGAGGTGAATGCAAGAGTTTTGGAAAGAGGGGCAAGTATGGAGTCTATTGTAGATGAGAGAGCTTGGGAAGTGAATCAGTTGTTGTTCGCTGATGATACAGCGCTGGTGCCTGATTCATGTGAGAAACTGCAGAAGCTGGTGACTGAGTTTGGTAAAGTGTGTGAAAGAAGAAAGCTGAGAGTAAATGTGAATAAGAGCAAGGTTATTAGGTACAGTAGGGCTGAGGAACAAGTCAATTGGGAGGTAAGTTTGAATGGAGAAAAACTGGAGGAAGTAAAGTGTTTTAGATATCTGGGAGTGGATTTGGCAGCAGATGGAACCATGGAAGCAGAAGTGAATCATGGCGGGGGGAGTTCTGGGAGCGTTGAAAACTGTGTGGAAGTCGAGAACGTTATCTTGGAAAGCAAAAATGGGTATGTTTGAAGGAATAGTGGTTCCAACAATGTTATATGGTTGGGAGGCATGGGCTATAGATAGAGTTGTGCGGAGGAGGATGGATGTACTGCAAATGAGATGTTTGAGGACAATATGTGGTGTGAGGTGGTTTGATCGAGTAAGTAATTAAAGGGTAAGAGAGATGTGTGGTAATAAAAAGAGTGTGGTTGAGAGAGCAGAAGAGGGTGTTTTGAAATGGTTTGGTCACATGGAGATAATGTGTGAGGAAAGATTGACAAAGAGGATATATGTGTCAGAGGTGGAGGGAACAAGGAGAAGTGGGAGACCAAATTGGAGGTGGAAAGATGGAGTGAAAAAGATTTTGAGTAATCGGGGCCTGAACATGCAGGAGGGTGAAAGGCGTGCAAGGAATAGAGTGAATTGGAACGATGTTGTATACCGGGGTCGATGTGCTGTCAATGGATTGAACCAGGGCATGTGAAGCGTCTGGGATAAACCATGGAAAGTTTTGTGGGACCTGGATATGGAAAGAGAGCTGTGGTTTCAGTGCATTATACATGACAGGTAGAGACTGAGTGTGAATGAATGTGGCCTTTGTTGTCTTTTCCTAGCACTACCTCGTGCACATGTGGGGGGAGGGGGTTGTCATTTCATGTGTGGCGGGGTGGCGATGGGAATGAATAAAGGCAGACAGTATGAATTATGTACATGTGTATATATGTATTTGTCTGTGTGTGTATATATATTCATACATTGAGATGTATAGGTATGTATATGTGCTGTGTGTGGATGTGCTTGTATATACATGTGTATGTGAGTGGGTTGGGCCATTCTTTCGTCTGTTTCCTTGTGCTACCTCGCTAACTCGGGAGACAGTGACAACGTATAATAAACAGATATAGATAATAATAATGATAATAATAATATTTCCTTTCAGAAAGGGATGATTTAATTCTTGAAGACCGTAGTCGATTTGTGACTTCAGCCTTGTTTTTAGGAGAGGTATACCATCATGTTAAGACAGAAAAAAAGTCTCCATTTCATGTAAGTAAACGGTCTTGCTAGTTTAGTGATTATCCTAATTATACTGTGTGATAAGTATTTAAATTGTCATGCTGTCTATACTCTTCCTTGATGAATGTGAATGCTCCAAAACTGACACTTGAAGACACCATTTTTGCATAGTGTGTTTTTGATACAAGTATCTCTTCATCCTGAATGTCCTCCATTGCTCTTCTGAATGCTTGCATGTCCCCTTCCAAAGGCACATTCATCAATAAACTCTTGACATCAAAACTTGCTAACTTTGTATTTTCAGAATTAATGCTTTTCATTCTTGCTATTACATCCATCAGATTATTCATATGTACTCCACTGATGATCCTAATGCATGAGACAGTGGCCTGCCCAGTCTGTGTAGTGCACTCCTCGTACCTGCATAATGTTATGGACCTCATTGGTTTACAGTAATACCCCAGTTAGTGCTACCTCATAGAATGCTGTTTTGTCATAGTTCTCTTGCATCTAGTTTTGCCAGAAAGTGATTACAAAGATCTGCAAAAAAAGAGTAGAAAATCTTTGAGCTTGAAGACTCATAACTTGCTGAAAGCAGCTCTCCTCGTAAAGTATACGCCTACTCTCACATCTTGTTAGTGGCAATCACTGTCCTCTGTTAGTTCAGTACAAACTTTGCTGCACTTACACTTTGGACATAGTTTTGCTGACTCACCAGTTTTTCCATATTATTTTGAATATATACTATAACCATCATGTCTGGAAAATGGCCAGTAAGTTGTATTGTTGCTAATGCATCTAAAGTGACTAGGAAAAGTCTTTTCCTTGGGTATAGAATTGCAAGTGTTACGGCAGTTGGAAGCTGGCATGCGTCAGGTCCATTGGTAATGCTTTCAAATTGGCTGTTACTGGTTGTAACCAATATTAAGAATGCAGTCAAGATAAAAGTTCCTGCAAATTAGACCATAAAGTTTACATAAAGAAAGATGACTCATTTATGGAGTGGTTTATTAGACAAAATGTGAGATAGGCTTAGCATAAGGGGAGTTGGCCAGATGCATCATATTATGCAATTAAGCCAAGATTTGTTATGGCAGGGAATACAGAGGCAATGAACTGTGGAGTGGTAGAGTGAATGTAATACCTTGAGGTGGTTTGCACATGTGGAAAAAAGTGGAAAATGGGGAGTTTACAAGAAAAGTGTGTGATAGTCCAATCAAAAGGGTTGATGTGAGAGGAAGACCACCTGTGACATGAGGAAATAATAGAGTGCAAGAGTACCAGAGGGAGGGGTATGGTGGTAGAATGCATGGAATGGTATATGAGATGGGAGCATGTAAGAGCGGGGATAAGGGAAGACTCTTTTGCCTTGGCCACCCATTTGTTGAGAGTTCCCAGAAGAGACAGGCATCAGAGACATAGATTTATAGATAGAAACCAACTCATCATCATGGAAAAAGAAACAAGGAGCATCTTCAGGCACATGGAGGAAGAAGGAGATGGTTTGGAAACATCTGTTTGATTGTTTCAAACAGATTGGTAATTTGCACAGAACAGTATCCAAATTTTTAGTGAAGCCTTGAGGGGAAGCACTGGCCCCTAGTAATTTCCAGCTATCCTGAAAGCTATCGTTAAGTGTGGTGTCTATCCTATACCCCAACTTTGAGTGTGACATATATCTTATACCCCATTGTTGATGAAACTGGCCTTCTCTGGAAAAGAATGTCATATCACACCTACGTATGTTGAGAAGAGAAGCACGCTTGCGGGTTCAAGGTTGCAAAATACTGTTTAACATTGCTGCTGGGGTTAGTGCTTCAGGAGACTTTGAGCTGGTCTGATACTCATCTGCCATTCTCAACCACAAACTATAAAGGGATTTTCAAAAGAGCATCTGCCTGTGATCTGCAAATCAAATAAGAAGACCTGGATGTCAGTTGATATTTTCAACTGTTGTATATGTCACATTCATGCCCAGCATTGAAACACTATAGGGAAAGAGAAAACTTTGAACCCAGAGCATTGTTGGTACTCAATAATGCCTTAGGCCACTCTGAGAATCTAAACACCCTTCGGACCTGCATACCTGTAAAAGTGGTTTGCTTTCCACTGAATACAACTTCCATGATCCAGCTAGTGGATCAGGAGGTCATATTAATTTCAAGGCCACTACCTTCATTGCACTGTCAAACAACTTGTAAAGAAAACAGGTGAAGATAAACAGTCTGTCGAAGAGTTTGGAAAAACTATCAAATCATGAAGGCCATAGATAATAATGGAGCACCCTAGGATGAAGTATCCAACAATTCCACGAGCAGAGTTTAGAAGTTATGGCTTGAAGCAAGTTAAAACTTCCTGGGGTCTGATGCAATACCAGCAATCATGACTGACATTATCAAGGTGCCAAGTGAAGTGGAATTGGGTGATGCTGATGTGGATAATGTGGAAGAGTTACAGCAGGTCTCATGATGACTGTCTTACTAATAATGAACATCGGGAATTGGCATGGCAAAGCATCCACTGAGGCTGAAGATTCTAATACAGAAGAGCCACAGACACCACCAGAGAAAAACCTCACCACAGCATTCTTTGGTGACAGCATCACCAAGATCACAGAGATCATGGACTGGTTTGCTGAGAATGACCCAGATTGGGAGCACAGCAGCAATGCAGAAAGAGGTGTTCTCGACTGATTTGCCAGGGAGCATTGTTTCATTGAGAGAAAACTCAAGAAAAGGTAGTCAGCCCTCGATGCATTTTTTAAGAAGCAGCTGAAATGCAAGGAGGAGCCATAGCTTTGACCCTCATCCCAAGAGAAACCTCTCATGCCTTACATCATCTCCCTCTGCTGTTGTGATGTGTTGCTTTTTTGGTGGTTTGTTAGTGAGTACCCATAACTACTGTTGACTGCTGAATATGTCTTAGTGAGTCAGCACTTCAGTAGTTGTTACGTTGCACTCCTCTAACCCAGGTAGTTGTCTTTTCTTTCTGCTCCATATATGTGGACTACTGGCATTCTGTCCACAAACATACAATCTCTTCTTGTTATCTTGTCATACATAACACTTGACAACACTTTAGCCACACAGCTCGTGCAGTGTAACTAGATTTTCCTGCGGTGAGCATGTGTTAGCCCAGCCTTTTCGTAAAATGTTAGGAGCAATAGATAGAAGCAGTAGGTAGGAACACTTAGGCAGGAGCATTACATGGAAACATTAGGTAGTAGTAGTAGTCGTAGTAGTAGATAGGAACATTAGGCGGGAGCATTAGGTAGAAATATTGTGGGTCCACCTTTGCCAGCTTTCGGGGCTGTAGAGTCCATGAGAGGCAGGCACATGCCAACTCCTTTCACCAGGAGCTGGCAACAAGGCACGTCTTGTCTAAGGCAAGATGGTCAGATAAGGAGATAAGAGCTCCTCGCAAGGGCAGAGGCGATGATGGCAGCTGGTCCCTCACTCGTTGCCAGACAGGGCCTGAACCAGCGGTTACAGGCCATTGTTCCATGCCGGACAGTCGAGGCAATCAAGGGCCTCAGACGGAAGGCATCGTATAAGACCTGCATTCAGGAGTTGATCCTGAACGTCAACCCTCACCACGAGAATGATGAGGGAGAGGTGGCGTATAGTGTGTCAGGTGTGAGACGTGTCCCAGCGACCACTAGAGGCAACATGTGGAGTGGCACCCTGGACGAGGCACCGCACGAGGAAAGGTTTGTGCATACCAACTCCGTTTGGGGAGGCTTCACCGGTACGGGAAAGGGGGCTGTCTTCAATAGGGGAGGGCCTGCTGCTCCTGGTGGTGGTGGAGAGTACCCCACGGTTATATCTGTTTCCGACACTCCGCGGTATCCCCAACCCCAATCCGTTGCCTCTTTTGTTGTAGAGACTGTCTTACTTTGACACACTAGGGCCAGGCCCTGCAAATCCTGTGTGGGGCGAGGAAGCATTAAATGGTGCCCTCGGTCAATTGCGCCAAGGGGATTGCCCCTCCACCATCAGGGTAGTCATAGAACACGCCAAAAAGTTGGTAAGTTCCTGTAGCTCACCCTCAGACCACCAGGATCATAGTGAGGGCAGAGCAGGTCAAGCAGGTGTGGGCAATGATCGCTGGACAGACAGGGCTCCTGTGCACGGGAATTGTCTGCACAGGGGACAATACAAGAAAGTATAGCAGCTGTATCACAAGGATAAGTCGCTGGCTGCTGGATAAGTCCTCAAGGGCAAGTTGGAGGTACCACTATCTATGGTTGGACCGGAAACCCTCTACCGCTTTTGGGGAACCCTCTTTTCGCGACCATCCGAACCAGACAGACATGCTATTACCAATTGCGACCAAATATGCAAAGCACTAGCTGAGGTTCTAACCATGGGCAAGGTAGCACACCACCTCAAAGCCACCAAAACATCAGCCCCCAGTCCCAATGGAATGCAGACAAGGCTCCTGAAGTCTATTCCTCTGCGGGTGCTCTGCAAGATGTTTGATCTGTGGATTGCCACCTCTACACTGCCTAAACCACTCAAGGCGAATAGGACAGTACTGATACCTAAGGTACCAAATCCAATACAGCCTAAGGACAACAGACCGATTACCATCTCGTGTGCTGTAGTCCAACTGCTACATTAAATCCTTATCAGCTGCATCTCGAGCCTCGTTCAGATCGATGGAGCTCAAAAGGCATTCGTCCCTGTTGACGGATGCCTTGAGAACCTCACAATCTTGGACGCGATCATTGGTTGTGTGCGGGCACAGTCCCATGCTGTGCACCTGGCATTCCTCAACATGGCCAAAGCATTCGATAGTGTTAATCATAGCACTGTCGAGCGGGCCATGTCATAGAAGAGCATTCCTGCTCCCGTCAGGTAATATATTATGTCGATGTATGACTAAGCCTTCACCCACATTGAAAGTAGCAGCAAGATGTAGGAAAAAATAAAAATGACTCTTGGGGTCAAACAGGGCGATCCCCTGCCACCCATTCTTTTTAACCCTGTGATCAACAAAGGATCGCAAGGGTTAAGGAATTGGATGTGGGGATCAGATTTGGCGACCATAAGGTACCAGTGCTTGCTTTCGCCAGTGACTTGGTTCTGGTGGCGCAGACAGCGGGCGGTCTGCAGAAAGCAATAGACATCAGGGCGGAGGCTTTTGTGGGGGTAGCTTTCAGGTGAACCCGTGGAAATGTCGGTCCCTCAGCATGGAGATCGATGGCAAGCACAAAACTTGGTGTCAACAAAAACAGGACGTTCCAAGTCTTGGGCAGCGCTATCGGCTCCATGGAAGCTGAGGACGATTATAAGTACCTCGATGTTCTTGTCAGGGCAGGGGGTGGGCAAAATTCTTGCAGTGCCCTGCAAGAAGAGGGGCTAGCCAACATCACCAGGGCCTCTCTAAAACCTCAGGAGAGGATTACAATCCTCATCGACCACTTCGTACCCAAGCTAATGCATTGCCTGGTGCTGAGGAGGTTTATATGATGCAGCTCATGCACATGGACAGGCAGAGGAGAGTGGGAGTTCACCGTTGGCTTCGCCTGCCCCATTAAGCGCCATGCGCTTACTTCCACACAGCAGCAGGGGATGGTAGTTCTTCAGGGTGCACAGGACTTAACCGGCAAAGACACCATGTGCATGACATCTGCCACACTGAATTGGCGAGGCGCATGGTGTTAAGATAGTGCGAGTGCTCTCAGAGGGTCAGGGTTTTCATACCGGGACCTAGAGGTGTGCCGCGTGAAAGCCATAACCTAGACCCATGCCCTTTACAGGATGTGGTCCAAGAGCACAGGTTAACAATCGGTTGCCTGCCTCACAGCATCTGGTGTCGACCCTCGGGCTGGCTTGGGTGCCCCCCCCCCCTCCTTGTGCGCTTGTGGGTGACGGTTGGCTGTTCTTCTCCCAAAGGCTCTCATGGTGGGTACCAGTTCCCCATGGCTGTTTGGCGTGGCGGGGGTGTAGGCGTCTTGGCAGGATGAGCCTGCTACTCCTGTCTGTCAGGCTGCACTAGATGGTGTGCAGTGCTTAGGGTTGGATTATAGCACAAGTTCAATTGGGTAAGTTAAGGTACCCAACCACTTTTCTTACTGCCCTTGTCTCATCTTGCCTCTACCTTTGCTTTCTGCAGTCTGACCTGTTGTCTTCCTCTTGTTGATCTACACACCTCTGACTAACAACCTCTTCTTTTACTGTCTAATTTTGTAAATACCCCCATACCTTTTAATTGGTTGTACACAGTAGTTAGCCTCAGCACTGGTACTAATAATTGGGAATGATTTAAAAGAAATAGTAGTAGTAGATAGGAACGTTTAGGCAGGAGCATTAGGTAGAAACTTTAGGTAGTAGTAGTAGGTAGGAACATTTGGCAATAGGTAGAAGTAGTCAGTGGGAACATTAGGTAGGAGCCTTTGCAAACACTGTGTTAGAGTTGCCCTCTGCCAGCGGCCTGTTAAGGGTGAGGCACTGAAGACTAAGAAGTGGCACTGGAGTTCACTGGCTATGGAGACACTGTTGATGTGGCTACCCCTTGAGGGAGTTCCAGTTAGGAACAGGCATCAGAGATACAGATAGATATATAGGTTATGCGTAGGTCTAATTGTTTGACATGAAATTGTGTGTGATTAACTGAAGCACAAATGCATGGTAGCAGATGTGGTGGTAGGTTGAAAGTCAGTTGTTGAGTTGCACTTGGCAACACACCTGATGCATGTTACCACTCCCTTAAACTCCATCCCTTTTATCACCCCCACCTATCTGCTTTATAACTCCAAATATTAAGTGCTGGGTAATGCAGTGTTGAAGGGTTACAACATTACTCATACTTGCACTCAGTTTTGTGAGTAGTTGTCAGCTGTCCAGTAGTGTCTTGCTGTGCTCTGTCCTATTGATATCAAAGTAACTGTTAAAGCATCACCTCATCAGCAGAGATGGATTAGCTTCAGCCAGAGCAGAACTATGCAATATCTACTGCCTCCCGCCTCGCACCTCCTCCCACCCATTACATTTCACCGACATGATGCTTCTACCTCAGTCATCACTATTCATCAAATGAATGTCATTCATGATTCAATATTGTACCTTGTTTATTTGTTAATTCATTATTTAGTAAGGATACATTGCTGTAATAGTCTGTTTTTAGTAATACCTTTAACCCTCATTTAGAAAACTGTATATATCTCATATGAAATTAATAATAACGTCAGCATTGGTATAAGGGAATCAGAAGAAGGAGTCAAGCGAGGAGTACTCATCCTCCCCGAAGGCTCAGACTTGGGTGTCTGAATGTGTGTGGATGTAACCAAGATGAGAAGAAAGGAGAGATGGGTAGTATGTTTGAGGAAAGAAACCTGGATGTTCTGGCTCTGAGTGAAATGAAGCTCAAGGGTAAAGGGATGAGTGGTTTGGGAAAGTCTTGGGAGTAAAGTCAGAGGTTGGTGAGAGGACAAGAGCTAAGGAAGGAGTAGCGCTACTCCTGAAGCAGGAGTTGTGGGAATGTGTGATAGAGCGTAAGAAAGTAAATTCTAGATTGTTGTGGGTAAAACTGAAAATGAATGGAGAGAGATGGGTGATTATTGGTGCTTATGCACCTGGTCATGAGAAGAAAGATAATAAGATGCAGGCTGAGTCAGTGTGTCAGCAGGTTTCTTGCATGAGACCGGGTTTTAGTGATGGGTGATTTAAGTGCAAAGGTGAGTAATTTGGTGGTTAAGGGTATAATTGGTGTATGCGGAGGTATTCAGTGTTGTGAATGGAAATGGTGAAGACCTTGTGTATTTGTGTTGAAAAAAGACTGGTGATTGGGAATACCTAGTTTCAGAAGAGAGATATACATAGGTATACATATGTGAGTAGGAGAGATGGTCAAAGGGCATTATGGGATTACATGTTAACTGGTAGGCGTATAAAAGAGAGACTTTTGGATATCAATATGCTGAGAGGCGGCTGGTTTCAATGGTATTGAAGTAGAATTTGTTTTAAAAAAGGGGGTGACTGTGTTGTTGATTGGTTGGTAAGGATTTTCACTGTATAGATGGATCATGGTGAAGTGCCTAAGGATTGGCAGATTGCATGTATAGTGTTATTGTACAAAGGCAAAGAGGGTAAAGGTGAGTGTTCAAACTACAGAGGCATTCCTAGGAAATTATATGGGAGTGTATTGATTGAGAGGGTGAAGGCATGTACAGAGCATCAGATTGGGAAGAGCAGTGTGGCTTCAGAAGTGGTAGAGGATGTGTGAGTCAGGTGTTTGCTTTGAAGAAGTGTTTGAGAAATATTTGAAAAAGAACAGGCGGATTTGTACGTATCATTTATGGATCTGGAGAAAGCATATGACAGGGTTGATAGGGATGCTTTCTGGAAGGGCTTAAGAGTGTATGGTGTGAGAGATAAGCTGTGAGAAGCAGTAAAAAGTTTTTACCAAGGAAGTAAGGCATGTGTACGAATAGGAAGAGAGGAGAGTGATTGGTTCCCAGTGAATGTTGGTCTGCAGCAGGGGGGTGTGATGTCCCCATGGCTGTTTAATTCATTTATGGATGAGGTGGTTAGGGAGGTAAATGCAAGAGTTTTGGAGAGAGGGGCACGTATGTGGTCTGTTGTGAAAGTCAGGGCCTGGGAGGTGAGTCATTCGTTTCATCGATACAGCTCCAGTAGAAGTTGGTGACTGACTTTGGAAAGTGTGTGAAAGCAGAAAGTTGAGAGTAAATGTGAATAAGACCAAGATTATTAGGTTCAGTAGGGTAGAGGGCGAAGTTAATTAGGATGTAAGTTTGAATGGAGAAAAATTGGAAGTGTTTTAGATATCTGGGAGTGGACTTAGCAGCGAATGGAACCATGGAAATGGAAGTGAGTCACAGGATGGAGGAGGGGGGTGAAGGTTCTGGGAGCGATGAAGAATGTGTGGAAGGCAAGAACAATATCTCGGAGCACAAAAAATGGGTATGTTTGAAGGTATAGTAGTTCCAACAATGCTATATGGTTGTGAGGCATGGGTGATAGATAGTGTTGTGCAAAGGAGGGTGGATGTGTTGGAAATGAAATGTTTGAGGACAGTATGTGGTGTGAGGTGGTTTGATCAATTAAGTAATTAAAGGGTAAGAGAAATGTGCAGAAATAAAAAGAGTATGGTTGAGAGAGCAGAAGAGAGTGTGTCGAAGTGATTTGGACATATGGAGAGAATGAATGAGGAAAGATTGACAAAGAGGATATATATGTCAGAGGTGGAAGGAATAAGGAGAAACGAGAGGCCAAATTGGAGGTGGAAAGATGGAGTGAAAAAGGATTTGAGCAATCGGGGCCTGAACATGTAGGAGGGTGAAAGGTGGGCAAGGAATAGTGAATTGAAATGATGTGGTATACCGGGATTGACGTCTGGGGTAAACCATGGAAAGGTCTGTGGGGCCTGGATGTGGTTAGGGAGCTGCAGTTTGGTTGCATTACACATGACATCGAGAGACTGAGTGGGAACGAATTAGGCCTTTTTTGTCTGTTTTCCTGGTGCTACCTCGCTGAAGCATGGGATAGCGATGCTGTTCCTGTGGGGCTGGTTAGCGCCAGGAATGGATGAATGCAAGCAAGTATGAATATGCACATACATGTGTATATATGTATATGTCTGTGTATATGTGTGTATATGTATGTATATGTGCGGGTATGGGCGTGTGTGTGTGTATTTTCTATATATTTATTTTTCAAACTATTCGCCATTTCCCGCGTTAGCAAGGTAGTGTTAAGAACAGAGGACTGGACCTTTGAGGGAATATCCTCACCTGGCCCCCTTCTCTGTTCCTTCTTTTGGAAAATTAAAAAAAAACGAGAGGGGAGGATCTCCAGCCCCCCGCTCCCTCCCCTTTAAGTCACCTTTTACGACACGCAGGGAATACGTGGGAAGTATT
This sequence comes from Panulirus ornatus, assembly GCF_036320965.1. Taxonomy (NCBI): domain Eukaryota; kingdom Metazoa; phylum Arthropoda; class Malacostraca; order Decapoda; family Palinuridae; genus Panulirus; species Panulirus ornatus. The sequence continues at coordinate 40,430,693 of NC_092229.1, forward strand.
CTTTCTCCCCTATCCCCAGGGGAGATATATATATATATATATATATATATATATATATTCTTTCTTTTCTTTTTCGTACTATTCGCCATTTCCCGCATTAGCGAGGTAGCGTTATCAACAGAGGACTGGGCCTTAGAGGGAATATCCTCACCTGGCCCCCTTCTCTGTACCTTCTTTTGGAAAATTAAAAAAAAAACGAGAGGGGAGGATTTCCAGCCACCCGCTCCCTTCCCTTTTAGTCGCCTTCTACGACACGCAGGGAATACGTGGGAAGTATTCTTTCTCCCCTATCCCCAGGGATATATATATATATATATATATATATATATATATATATATATATATATATATATATATATATATATATAATATATATATTATTATTATTATTATTATTATTATTTTGCTTTGTCGCTGTCTCCCACATTTGTGAGGTAGTGCAAGGAAACAGACGAAAGAAATGGCTCAACCCACCCCCATACACATGTATATACATACACGTCCACACTTGCAAATATACATACACATACATCTCAATGTACACATATATATACACACAGACACATACATATATACACATGCACACAATTCTTTCTCCCCTATCTCCAGGGGATATATATATATATATATATATATATATATATATATATATATATATATATATACATTTTTTTTTTTTTTTTTGCTTTGTCGCTGTCTCCCGTGTTTGCGAGGTAGCGCAAGGAAACAGACGAAAGAAATGGCCCAACCCACCCCCATACACATGTATTTACATACGTCCACACACGCAAATATACATACCTACACAGCTTTCCATGGTTTACCCCAGACGCTTCACATGCCTTGATTCAATCCACTGACAGCACGTCAACCCCGGTATACCACATCGCTCCAATTAACTCTATTCCTTGCCCTCCTTTCACCCTCCCGCATGTTCAGGCCCCGATCACACAAAATCTTTTTCACTCCATCTTTCCACCTCCAATTTGGTCTCCCTCTTCTCCTCGTTCCCTCCACCTCCGACACATAGATCCTCTTGGTCAATCTTTCCTCACTCATTCTCTCCATGTGCCCAAACCATTTCAAAACACCCTCTTCTGCTTTCTCAACCACGCTCTTTTTATTTCCACACATCTTTCTTACCCTTACGTTACTTACTCGATCAAACCACCTCACACCACACATTGTCCTCAAACATCTCATTTCCAGCACATCCATCCTCCTGCGCACAACTCTATCCATAGCCCATGCCTCGCAACCATACAACATTGTTGGAACCACTATTCCTTCAAACATACCCATATATATATATATATATATATATATATATATTATTATTATTATTATTATTTTGCTTTGTCGCTGTCTCCCGCGTTTGCGAGGTAGCGCAAGGAAACAGAAGAAAGAAATGGCCCAACCCACCCCCATACACATGGATATACACACACGTCCACACACGCAAATATACATACCTATACATCTCAATGTACACATATATATATACACACAGACACATACATATATAGCCATGCACACAATTCACACTGTCTGCCTTTATTCATTCTCATCGCCACCTTGCCACACATGGAATACCATCCCCCTCCCCCCTCATGTGTGCAGGGTAGCGCTAGGAAAAGGCAACAAAGGCCTCATTCGTTCACACTCAGTCTCTTGCTGTCATGCAATAATGCCCGAAACCACAGCTCCCTTTCCACATCCAGGCCCCACACAGCTTTCCATGGTTTACCCCAGAAGCTTCACATGCCCTGATTTAATCCACTGACAGCACGTCAACCCCGGTATACCACATCGATCCAATTCACTCTATTCCTTGCCCGCCTTTCACCCTCCTGCATGTTCAGGCCCCGATCACTCAAAATCTTTTTCACTCCATCTTTCCACCTCCAATTTGGTCTCCCACTTCTCTCGTTCCCTCCACCTCCGACAAATATATCCTCTTGGTCAATCGTTCCTCACTCATTCTCTCCATGTGCCCAAACCATTTCAGAACACCCTCTTCTGCTCTCTCAACCACGCTCTTTTTATTTCCACACATCTCTCGTACCCTTACATTACTTACTCGATCAAACCACCTCACACCACACATTGTCCTCAAACATCTCATTTCCAGCACATCCACCCTCCTCCGCACAACTCTATCCATAGCCCACGCCTCGCAACCATACAACATTGTTGGAACCACGATTCCTTCAAACATACCCATTTTTGCTTTCCGAGATAATGTTCTCGACTTCCACACATTTTTCAAGGCTCCCAGGATTTTCGGCCCCTCCCCCAACCTATGATCCACTTCCGCTTCCATGGTTCCATCCGCTGCCAGATCCACTCCCAGATATCTAAAACACTTTACTTCCTCCAGTTTTTCTCCATTCAAACTTACTTCCCAATTGACTTGACCCTCAACCCTACTGTACCTAATAACCTTACTCTTATTCACATTTACTCTTAACTTTCTTCTTTCACACACTTTACCAAACTCAGTCACCAGCTTCTGCAGTTTCTCACATGAATCAGCCACCAACACTGTATCATCAGCGAACTACAACTGACTCACTTTACAAGCTCTCTCATCCACAACAGACTTCATACTTGCCCCTCTTTCCAAAACTCTTGCATTCACCTCCCTAACAACCCCATCCATAAACAAATTAAACAACCATGGAGACATCACACACCCCTGCCACAAACCTACATTCACTGAGAACCAATCACTTTCCTCTCTTCCTACACGTACACATGCCTTACATCCTCGATAAAAACTTTTCACTGCTTCTAACAACTTGCCTCCCACACCATATATTCTTAATACCTTCCACAGAGCATCTCTATCAACTCTATCATATGCCTTCTCCAGATCCATAAATGCTACATACAAATCCATTTGCTTTTCTAAGTATTTCTCACATACATTGTTCAAAGCAAACACCTGATCCACACATCCTCTACCACTTCTGAAACCACACTGCTCTTCCCCAATCTGATGCTCTGTACATGCCTTCACCCTCTCAATCAATACCCTCCCATATAATTTACCAGGAATACTCAACAAACTTATACCTCTGTAATTTGAGCACTCACCCTTTGCCTTTGTACAATGGCACTATGCAAGCATTCCGCCAATCCTCAGGCACCTCACCATGAGTAATACATACATTAGATAACCTTACCAACCAGTTGATAATACAGTCACCTCCTTTTTTAATAAATTCCACTGCAATACCATCCAAACCTGCTGCCTTGCCGGCTTTCATCTTCCGCAAAGCTTTTACTACCTCTTCTCTTTTACCAAATCATTTTCCCTAACCCTCTCACTTTGCACACCACCTCGACCAAAACACCCTATATCTGCCACTCTATCATCAAACACATTCAACAAACCTTCAAAATACTCACTCCATCTCCTTCTCACATCACCACTACTTGTTATCACCTCCCCATTTGCGCCCTTCACTGAAATTCCCATTTGCTCCCTTGTCTTACGCACTTTATTTACCTCCTTCCAGAACATCTTTTTATTCTCCCTAAAATCTAATGATGCTCCCTCACCCCAACTCTCATTTACCCTCTTTTTCACCTCTTGCACCTTTCTCTTGACCTCCTGTCTCTTTCCTTTATACATCTCCCACTCAACTGCATTTTTTCCTTGCAAAAATCGTCCAAATGTCTTTCCCTTCTCTTTCACTAATAATCTTACTTCTTCATCCCACCACTCACTACCCTTTCTAATCAACCCACCTCCCACGCTTCTCATGCCACAAGCATCTTTTGCGCACTCCATCACTGATTCCCTAAATACATCCCATTCCTCCCCCACTCCCCTTACTTCCATTGTTCTCACCTTTCTCCATTCTGTACTCAGTCTCTCCTGGTACTTCCTCACACAAGTCTCGTTCCCTCACCTCATGTGAGGTGTTTTGGGAGCAGCTGAGTAAGTGTGTTAGTAGTTTTGATGCAAGAGACCGGGTTATAGTGATGGGTGATTTGAATGCAAGGGTGAGTAATGTGACAGTTGAGGGAATAATGGGTGTCCATGGGGTGTTCACTGTTGTAAATGGAAATGGTGAAGAGCTTGTAGATTTATGTGCTGAGAAAGGACTAGTGATTGGGAATACCTGGTTTAGAAAGAGTAAGTAGGAGAGATGGCCAGAGAGCATTATTGGATTACGTGTTAACTGATAGGCACGCAAGAGAGACTTTTGGATGTTAATGTGCTGAGAGGTGCAACTGGAGGGATGTCTGATCATTATCTTGTGGAGGCGAAGGTGAAGATTTGTAGAGGTTTTCAGAAAAGAAGAGAGAATGTTGGGGTGAAGAGAGTGGTGAGAGTAAGTGAGCTTGGGAAGGAGACATGTGTGAGGAAGTACCTGGAGAGATTGAGTACAGAATGGAAAAAGGTGAGAACAAAGGATGTAAGGGGAATTGGGGTGGAATGGGATGTGTATAGGGAAGCAGTGATGGCTAGTGCAAAAGATGCATGTGGCATGAGAAGTGTGGGAGGTGGGCAGCTTAGAAAGGGTTGTGAGTGGTGGGATGAAGAAGTAAGATTATTAGTGAATGAGAAGAGATAGGCATTTGGACAATTTTTGCAGGGAAATAATGGAAATGACTGGGAGATGTATAAAAGAAAGAGACAGGAGGTCAAGAGAAAGGTGCAAGGTGAAAAAGAGGGTAAATGAGTTGCGGTGAGAGAATATCATTAGATTTTAGGGAGAATAAAAAGCTGCATTGGAAGGAGGTAAATACAGTGCGTAAGACAAGGGAACAAATGGGAACATCATTGAAGGGGGCTAATGGGCAGGTGAAAACAGGTAGTGGTGATGTGAGATGGAGTGAGTATTTTGAAGGTTTGTTGAATGTGTTTGATAATACAGTGGCAGATATAGGGTGTTTTGGTGGAGGTGGTGTGCAGAGTGAGAGGGTTAGGGAAAATGATTTGATAAACAGAGATGATGTAGTAGAAGCTTTGCCGAAGATGAAAGCTGGCAAGGCAGTGGGTTGGGCAGTATTGCATTGAAATTTATTAAAAAAGGGGGTGACTGTATTGTTGACTGGTTGTTAAGATTATTTAATATATGTATCACTCATGGTGAGGTGCCTGAGGATTGGCAGAATGCTTGCATAGTGCCATTGTACAAAGGCAAAGGGAATAAAAGTGAGTGCTCAAATTACAGAGGTATAAGTTTGTTGAGTATTACTGGTAAATTATATGGGAGGGTATTGATTGAGAGGGTGAAGGCATGTACAGAGCATCAGATTGGGGAAGAGCGATGTATTTTAAGAAGTGGTAGAGGATATGTGGATCAGGTGTTTCCTTTGAAGAATGTATGTGAGAAATACTTAGAAAAGCAAATGGATTTGTATGTAGCATTTATGGATCTGGAGAAGGCATATGATAGGACCTGATAGAGATGCTCTGTGAAAGGTATTACGAATATATGGTGTGGGAGGCAAGTTGTTAGAAGCAGTGAAAAGTTTTTATCGAGGATGTAAGGCATGTGTACGTGTAGGAAGAGAGGAAAGTGATTGGTTCTTAGTGAATGTAAGTTTGCAGCAGGGGTGTGTGATATCTCTATTGTTCTTTACTTTGTTTATGGATGGGGTTGTTAGGGAGGTGAATGCAAGAGTTTTGGAAAGAGGGGCAAGTATGTAGTTTGTTGTGGGTGAGAGAGCTTGGGATGTGAGTAGTTGCTGTTAGCTGATGATACAGCGCTGGTGGCTGATTTGTGTGAGAAACTGCAGAAGCTGGTGACTGAGTTTGGTAAAGTGTGTGAAAGAAGAAAGTTGAGAGTAAATGTGAATAAGAGCAAGAATATTAGGTACAGTAGGGCTGAGAGACAAGTCAATTGGGAGGTAAGTTTAAATGGAGAAAAACTGGAGGAAGTGAAGTGTTTTAGATATCTGGGAGTGGATTTGGCAGCGGATAGAACCATGGAAGCGGAAATGAATCATAGAGTGGGGGAGGGGGCGAAAATTCTGGGAGCATTGAAGAATGTGTGGAAGTCGAGAACATTATCTCGGAAATCAAAATTGGTTATGTTTGAAGGAATAGTGGTTCCAACAATGTTATATGGTTGCGAGGCTTGGGCTATGAATAGAGTTGTGCGGAGGAGGATGGATGTGCTGGAAATGAGATGTTTGAGGACAATGTGTGGTGTCAGGTGGTTTGATCGAGAAAGTAATAATAGGGTAAAAGAGATGTGTGGTAATAAAAAGAGTGTGGTTGAGAGAGCAGAAGAGGGTGTTTTGAAATGGTTTGGTCACATGGAGAGAATGAGTGATGAAAGATTGACCAAGAGGATAATGTGTCAGAGGTGGAGGGAACGAAGAGAAGTGGGAGACCAATTTGGAGGTGGAAAGATGGGATGACGGGGATTTTGAGTGATCAGGGGCCTGAACATACAGGAGGGTGAAAGGTGTGCAAGGAATAGAGTGAATTGGAACGATGTGGTATACCGGGGTCGATGTGCTTTCAAGTGATTGAACCAGGGCATGTAAAGCGTCTGGGTTAAACCATGGAAAGTTCTGTGGGATCTGGATGTGGAAAGGGAGCTGTGTTTTCGGTGCATTATTACATGGCAGCTAGAGACTGAGTGTGAACGAATGTGGCCTTTGTTGCCTTTTCCTAGTGCTACCTCGTGCACATGAGGGGGAAGGGGGTTGTTATTTCATGTGTGGCAGGATGGCAATGGGAATGAGTAAAGGCAGACAGTATGAATTATGTACATGTGTATATATGTATATGTCTGTGTGTGTATATATATGTATACGTTGAGATGTATAGGTATGCATATTTGCGTGTGTGGACGTGTATGTATATACTTGTGCATGGGGGTGGGTTGGGCCATTTCTTTCGTCTGTTTCCTTGCGCTACCTCGCTAACACGGGGACAGCGACAAAGCAAAATATATATATATATATATATATATATATATATATATATATATATATATATATATATATATTTTTTTTTTTTTTTTCATACTATCCGCCATTTCCCGCAACAGCGAGGTAGCGTTAAGAACGGAGGACTGAGCCTTTGAGGAAATATCCTCACCTTGCCCTCTTCTCTGTTCCTTCTTTTGGAAAATTAAAAAAAGAAAAAAAACGAGAGGGGAGGATTTCCAGCCCCCCCACTCCCTTCCTTTTAGTCGCCTTCTACGACACGCAGGGAATACTTGGGAAGTATTCTTTCTCCCCTATCCTCTATATATATATATATATATATATATATATATATATATATATATATATATATATATTATTATTATTATTTTTATTGTTATTTTGCTTTGCCGCTGTCTCCCGCGTTTGCAAGGTAGCGCAAGGAAACAGACGAAAGAAATGGCCCAACCCACTCCCAGATATCTAAAACACTTTACCTCCTCCAGTTTTTCTCCATTCAAACTTACCTCCCAATTGACTTGACCCTCAACCCTACTGTACCTAATAACCTTGCTCTTATTCACATTCACTCTTAACTTTCTTCTTTCACACACTTTATGAAACTCAGTCACCAGCTTCTGCAGTTTCTCACATGAATCAGCCACCAGCGCTGTATCATCAGCGAACTACAACTGACTCACTTCCCAAGCTCTTTCATCCCCAACGGACTGCATACTTGCCCCTCTTTTCAAAACTCTTGCATTCACCTCCCTAACAACCCCATCCATAAACAAATTAAATAACCATGGAGACATCACACACCCCTGCCGCAAACCTACATTCACTGAGAACCAATCACTTTCCTCTCTTCCTAGACGTACACATGCCTTACATCAACGATAAAAACTTTGCGGAAGATGAAAGCCGGCAAGGCAGCAGGTTTGGATGGTATTGCAGTGGAATTTATTAAAAAAGGGTGTGACTGTATTGTTGACTGGTTGGTAAGGTTATTTAATGTGTGTATGATTCATGGTGAGGTGCCTGAGGATTGGCGGAATATTTGCATAGTGCCATTGTACAAAGGCAAAGGGGATAAGAGTGAGTGCTCAAATTACAGAGGTATAAGTTTGTTGAGTATTCCTGGTAAATTATATGGGAGGGTATTGATTAAGAGGGTGAAGGCATGTAAAGAGCATCAGATTGGAGAAGAGCAGTGTGGTTTCAGAAGTGGTAGAGGATGTGTGTGTCAGGTGTTTGCTTTGAAGAATGTATGTGAGAAATACTTAGAAAAGCAAATGGATTTGTATGTAGCATTTATGGATCTGGAGAAGGCATATGATAGAGTTGATAGAGATGCTCTGTGGAAGGTACTTAGAATATATGGTGTGGGAGGCAAGTTGTTAGAAGCAGTGAAAAGTTTTTATCGAGGTTGTAAGGCATGTGTACATGTAGGAAGAGAGGAAAGTGATTGGTTCTCAGTGAATGTAGGTTTACGGCAGGGGTGTGTGATGTCTCCATGGTTGTTTAATTCGTTTATGGATGGGGTTGTTAGGGAGGTGAATGCAAGAGTTTTGGAAAGAGGGGCAAGTATGCAGTCTGTTGGGGATGAGAGAGCTTGGGAAGTGAGTCAGTTCGCTGATGATACAGCACTGGTGGTTGATTCATGTGAGAAACTGCAGAAGTTGGTGACTGAGTTTGGTAAAGTGAGTGTAAGAAGAAAGTTAAGAGTAAATGTGAATAAGAGCAAGGTTATTAGGTACAGTAGGGTTGAGGGTCAAGTCAATTGGGAGGTAAGTTTGAATGGAGAAAAACTGGAGGAAGTAAAGTGTTTTAGATATCTGGGAGTGGATCTGGCAGCAGATGGAATCATGGAAGTGGAAGTGAATCATAGGGTGGGGGAGGGGGCGAAAATCCTGGGAGCCTTGAAGAATGTTTGCAAGTCGAGAAGATTATCTCGGAAAGCAAAAATGGGTATGTTTGAGGGAATAGTGGTTCCAACAATGTTGTATGGTTGCGAGGCGTGGTCTATGGATAGAGTTGTGCACAGGAGGGTGGATGTGCAGGAAATGAGATGTTTGAGGACAATATGTAGTGTGAGGTGGTTTGATCGAGTAAGTAATTTAAGGGTAAGAGAGATGTGTGGAAATAAAAAGAGCGTGGTTGAGAGAGCAGAAGAGGGTGTTTTGAAATGGTTTGGGCACATGGATAGAATGAGTGAGGAAAGATTGACCAAGAGGATATATGTGTCAGAGGTGGAGGGAACGAGGAGAAGTGGGAGACCAATTTGGAGGTGGAAAGATGGAGTGAAAAAGATTTTGAGTGATTGGGGCCTGAACATGCAGGAGGGTGAAAGGCGTGCAAGGAATAGAGTGAATTGGATCAATGTGGTATACCGGGGTCGACGTGCTGTCAATGGATTGAATCAGGGCATGTAAAGCGTCTGGGGTAAACCATGGAAAGTTCTGTGGGGCCTGGATGTGGAAAGGGAGCTGTGGTTTCGGGCATTATTACACGACAGCTGGAGACTGAGTGTGAACGAATGGGGCCTTTGTTGTCTTTTCCTAGCGCTACCTCGCACACATGAGGGGTGAGGGGGATGTTATTCCATGTGTGGCGATGTGAATGAATAAAGGCAGACAGTATGAATTATGTACATGTGTATATATGTATATGTCTGTGTGTGTATATATATGTGTACATTGAGATGTATAGGTATGTGTATTTGAGCGTGTGGACATGTGTGTATATACATGTGTATGTGGGTGGGTTGGGCCATTTCTTTCATCTGTTTCCTTGTGCTACCTCGCAAATGCAGTAGACAGCGACAAAGCAAAAAAAAAAAATATATGTATATTATACTCAGTTGCTGTCTCCTGTGTTAATGAGGTAACACAAGAAAACAGAAGAAAGAATGGCCCAATCCACCCACATACACATGTATTTATATAAACGCACACACATGCACATATACATACCTCTACATTTCAATGTATATATGCATATACATACACAGACATGTACATATTCATACTTGCTGCCTTCATCTATTCCTGCTGCCACCCCACCACTCATGAAATCACACACACACACACACACACACACACACACACACACACACACACACACACACACACATACACACACACACCAGTAAGGTAATGCTAGGAAAAGACAAAGAAGGCCACATTAGTTCACATTCATTGTCTAGCTGTCATGTGTAATGCACCAAAACCACAGCTTCCTTTACACATCCAGGCCCCACATATCTTTCCATGGTTTACCCCAGATGCTTCACATGCACTGGTTCAATCCATTGATAGCTCGTCAACCCCGGTATACTACATCATTCCAATTCAATCTTTTCCTTGCACACCTTTCACCCTCCTGCATGTTCAGGCCCCGATCGCTCAAAATGTTTTTCACTCCATCCTTCCACCTCCAATTTGGTCTCCCACTTCTCCTCATTCCCTCTATCTCTGACACATATATCCTCTTTGTCAATCTTTCCTATATCATTCTCTCCATATATATATATATATATATATATATATATATATATATATATATATATATATATATATATATATATATATATATATATATATTATGTGTGAGTGTGTGTGCATGTGAATTTGTGAATTGGCCATTCTTTTTCTGTTTCCAGGCGCTACCTCTGACTCCAGAAATGACGATTATGTATAATAGATAAATAAAATAACTAGATTTACGAGACATAATTTAATCTTTTTCTGGTACCCTTAGTGGCTATTTTACCGAACATATCCTTTTCCACATACATGAATGTGATTCTTATGTTACCCAGCAGACAGTCTGGCTCTTTCTCAGGACTCATGGTGTTTAGCTTTGTTAACAGATTAGGGAGAGTGTCAATCCTTGAATCCCTTTCACTCACACACTGCTGTAATTTATGTTTGACTGGGTGGTAATCATACCAAACCTTTCTTCTTTCTCCTGATCGTTACCATGCATGTTCTTGGATTATCTCATCATCCGTTTATCTGACCAGTTTGTTCAGGTCATCTAGGCTGATGCAATCCTCATCTCTCTTTATTTTTCTCATTATCTTGGCATCAGTTGCAAACATGCTTGGATACAATTCCCACCCATAAGGCAAGTTATATATGTCTGCCAAGAATGGCAGCAAGCCCAAGGCTGATCCCTGTGGCATTCCACTTGTGGTACCCACTCACTTTGAGGATACTGCTCTTACCTGCATCCTTTGTTTCCTCCCAGTAAGTTAATCTGTCCATTGTAGGAGTTCATCCTATGCTCCTGCCTGTGGTTCTAGCATCTCTGTAAATCTCTGATAGAGGACAGTGTTAAAGGCTTTCTGGCAATTTAAGAACACATGGTCTACTTGTCGCTCATTCTGGTCTGAGGTAGAGTCCACCTTATAGAAATGAGATGATTGATTATGCATACCTCCTTTCCCTGAAACTGTATTGCTACCTGATAAGAGAGATTTACCTTTGCAGTGTCATTCAGTTGCATTATCATCCTTTCCAGCATTTTACAAACTGCACACGTTAGTGAGACTGGCTTAAAGTTTGATGAAATTTCCCCAAGTACTTTTCTTGATTATAGGGAATATGTGGGGAACTACTCTTTCCTTTAATTAGTTATTGAACAGTGTTTCCATTGGTCTAATGAGTGCCTCCATTAGCATGAATAGAGAAACTTCATGAGGACTACAGGCTTTATATGGGTCAAGTTGTTTTAGTAACTGGATTGCATCATTTATGTCACTTATTATACTTTCCAATACTTCATCCCCCTCCCACCTTGGTAATACTAGTGCATTACTCTCCACAATGAAAACACTCTTGAATTTGTCATTTATCTCTTTCCTCATCATCCATAGAGAATTCTTCCAAGTCACTGAGCTTGATTAGCTGCTCATTGATTAATAGTGTGTCCCTAACAAACTTCTGAAAAAGTTTTGCTTTGCCTTTTGCTCTTTCCACAGTGCTCTCTTCAAGATCTCTCTACTCCTACCTCCTTACTTTGCAGTAATCATTTCTTGCTCTTCTGTATCCTTATATAATAAAAGACAATGCAGCTCATAAAGCTGCATCGTCTTATATTATATTGTTCGTAATACATCCCTGTGTCTTTTATAGCATTGTCCATATTACATCCATGAGCTCTCTTGCTTTATGACGTATTCTCTTGAGCTACATATCTCTACATTTTGATCCTCCCCCTTTATTGGCCATCAGGGGTATCCATATCCTGACCTGTTTAGTGTTGATTTCACAGAACCTTCTATAGCATTCGTCCATACTCTTTCAGTTAATACTCTCAAAGAACTTGATTAGTTCAATGAAATTGCCTTAATTGTGCTTCCTCTCTGGGTTCTGTGTGTCCCAGTGTTCTCCTCCACCACTTACGATAAACTCTCGATTTAACAGAATAATCATGGGAAGGGGATGTCCGTTAATGCCAAAAGTCTTTTAAATTGAGAATGTAATCTGTGGGCCGTTTTTTAATACAGTAGACAGTAATACAATACACAATTCACACACTTTGTTTTAACTCCTCTATCACTTGATGCCATTTTGAATTATAAGGATTGCAATGAATAAAGTCACAATTTCCATATACAATCTGACCACATAGTAGCTTGAGGCAGACTGAGACCAAAACAAAGTGAGTATACCGCACACTACCAAAAACAAGTGCGATATGAAATGTACATTGTGTGGTATTTGAGATTTTTTTTTTTAATCATTATTAATGTATTATTATTTGCCTGGTCCATTAAATCCAAAATCCATTAAATTGGGGTCCATTGAATCAAGGGTTTACTGTATTTGAAAACATGCACTACATGATTGTTCTTTCCAACAGCATTATCAATATTTTTTCCATTTTTTTATGATAGATGCTCCAGTCATAAACAAATACAGAGAGGTTAATGACAGGGAAAGAAGAAGATGCAAGGGAAAGCATTCACAAATTTTGGAGGAGGTGAAAAACATGTCCTCTAAAATGTGCCAGATCATAGTTATTGGGAAAGACATGAGAGATAGAGAATTCCAAAGCTTTGAGGTGTAGGGGAAGAAACAGTTACCAAAATGGTCAACCCTTCAGTTGCCAACAGCCACACAGTGATCATGTGATGCAGCTGTTTGCCAAGTAGTGCAAGGCCTTGCTAGTGGTGGGAGTACACATGCAGCCAGCTTTTGGCAGCAAAACCAAAGTAATACCTGTAGAAGAGAGAAATGAACCAACATTGTGGCATATGGCAAGTGGGTCAAGTTTTGAAGTTAGCCTGGGAAAGTTGATAAGTTGGAGTGCTTTCAGCTCAACTCTATCAAGTAAGGATGCAAAGCTAGGATTGCTCCTGACATGAGAGCGGTACTTCATACAAGGAGGGATCAATCTTTTGTATGATTGGAGCAATTATTCAGAAAAAAAGAAATTTTGACTAAACAGGACTCCTAGTTTCTTAGAGGCAGACTTAGGTACTTCTGTAATGTAAGGTTTCCAAGATAAAGTTGATGTTGCAATGATGAAAAGTATGTTCACTGAGGTAGGAGGTGGAATTACAGAACGTTAAAGGAGAGAGGAGTGATGTGAGGAATTTTCAATACAGAGATGGGCAGAAACTGGATCTTAAAGGGATTAGACTTAACCAGATTTTATCTACCCCACTAAGATATCCTGTCCAACTCTGAGTTTACTGAGGAAGTTGTAACAAGATGAGATGCAGATCAAGTAAGAGAAGGAGCAGAATTGAGTTCTATGAAGAAATGCAGCATTGAATCATCTGCATATGAGTGCATCTGGTTGTTTGTAGAAGAAAGGATATTGTTGATAAGAAGGAGAAAAAGTGTATGAGACAGGACAGTTTCTTGAGGGACACTGCTGTTGATGGAGAATGGGGGAGAGGCTGATCCATCTACAATGATAGAGATAGATCAACTTGAGAAGCTAGATATGAGGGAGCAAAGTGAAGGAGGGAAGCCAAAAGAGGGGAGCTTAGAGATGGGACTCTGATGCCTCCCCATGTCAAAAGCCTTGAATATATCAAGGGCAACTACATAGGAGTCCTTGAATCTTTCAGGGATGATGACCAAACATTAATAGAATAAGAAAGAATAGCACCAGTGGATCTTGTTTTATGAAAGCTCTACTGGTGATCAGAGAGAAGTTTGTGAGATTCAAGATGGGTGAGGTTATGGGAGCTGAGGAGGGATGCAAATGCTTTGGAAATGTTGGATGTCAAAGCAACAGAATGATAGAGGGTTTAAACAGTCACCCTTATTAGGGATGGGATGTGCCAATGCATGCCTCAGAGAAGGAGGAAAAATTCTAGTGTTTAAAAGAAACAGAACAGACAAGCAAATACAGGTGCAAGGCACACTCTTTGAACACATGGGGATGGATGCCATGATATCCATAATCCTTGCTTTTGTCCACAGAGAGAAGCACTTTTTGTAGAATTCAATATGAGATTATGGGGAGGGGCATAGGATTGGTATGAGGAGCATCATGGGGTAAAGAAATGTTATTGTCATCCAAGTTAGAGTTAGAGGAGAAATGGGAACCAGTGTTGCTTTGTCTTCAGGAGAGACAGCTATGGTGCTGTCAGAATGGAAAAGTGAAGGAGAAGTAGGGTGACATAATTTGGTTATTGTTAGTGATGCCCTGTGCTAAAGATCAGAAAGACCTATCAGGGGATGAAGACTAGAGGTTATCACATTTCATATGAATAAATGAACAGTTCACCTCCTAGATAAGATATTTTTTTTTTTTTTTATTAACTTTGTCGCTGTCTCCCGCGTTTGCGAGGTAGCGCAAGGAAACAGACGAAAGAAATGGCCCAACCTCCCCCCCCATACACATGTATATACATACGTCCACACACGCAAATATACATACCTACACAGCTTTCCATGGTTTACCCCAGACGCTTCACATGCCTTGATTCAATCCACTGACAGCACGTCAACCCCGGTATACCACATCGCTCCAATTCACTCTATTCCTTGCCCTCCTTTCACCCTCCTGCGTGTTCAGGCCCCGATCACACAAAATCTTTTTCACTCCATCTTTCCACCTCCAATTTGGTCTCCCTCTTCTCCTCGTTCCCTCCACCTCCGACACATATATCCTCTTGGTCAATCTTTCCTCACTCATTCTCTCCATGTGCCCAAACCACTTCAAAACACCCTCTTCTGCTCTCTCAACCACGCTCTTTTTATTTCCACACATCTCTCTTACCCTTACGTTACTCACTCGATCAAACCACCTCACACCACACATTGTCCTCAAACATCTCATTTCCAGCACATCCATCCTCCTGCGCACAACTCTATCCATAGCCCACGCCTTGCAACCATACAACATTGTTGGAACCACTATTCCTTCAAACATACCCATTTTTGCTTTCCGAGATA
The DNA here is from genome assembly GCF_036320965.1 of Panulirus ornatus. NCBI lineage: Eukaryota > Metazoa > Arthropoda > Malacostraca > Decapoda > Palinuridae > Panulirus > Panulirus ornatus. The sequence continues at coordinate 40,446,022 of NC_092229.1, forward strand.
ATGTTCTCGACTTCCACACATTCTTCAAGGCCCCCAGAATTTTCGCCCCCTCCCCCACCCTATGATCCACTTCCGCTTCCATGGTTCCATCCGCTGCCAGATCCACTCCCAGATATCTAAAACACTTCACTTCCTCCAGTTTTTCTCCATTCAAACTCACCTCCCAATTGACTTGACCCTCAACCCTACTGTACCTAATAACCTTGCTCTTATTCACATTTACTCTTAACTTTCTTCTTCCACACACTTTACCAAACTCAGTCACCAGCTTCTGCAGTTTCTCACATGAATCAGCCACCAGCGCTGTATCATCAGCGAACAACAACTGACTCACTTCCCAAGCTCTCTCATCCCCAACAGACTTCATACTTGCCCCTCTTTCCAAAACTCTTGCATTTACCTCCCTAACAACCCCATCCATAAACAAATTAAACAACCATGGAGACATCACACACCCCTGCCGCAAACCTACATTCACTGAGAACCAATCACTTTCCTCTCTTCCTACACGTACACATGCCTTACATCCTCGATAAAAACTTTTCACTGCTTCTAACAACTTTCCTCCCACACCATATATTCTTAATACCTTCCACAGAGCATCTCTATCAACTCTATCATATGCCTTCTCCAGATCCATAAATGCTACATACAAATCCATTTGCTTTTCTAAGTATTTCTCACATACATTCTTCAAAGCAAACACCTGATCCACACATCCTCTACCACTTCTGAAACCACACTGCTCTTCCCCAATCTGATGCTCTGTACATGCCTAGATAAGATAACTGCAATTATTATGTGCTATGATGACTGCTGAAAGGAAGTCAGAGAAAGGAGAGTTTTTCCAAGCCAGAATAGCTTCAGAACAGGAACAATTGAACTATGGATTGGAAAAAGAGGTCGTCTTGGAGGAAGGGGCATTAATACCTCCATCCTTGCAGCAATGACTTCTGCAAAGCGTTTGGCAGAGACAGAAGTATCACTGTAAGAAACAGTGATTTTCTAAAGATAGTCGGAAAAAGATCTTTTGTAACTTATTCCAGTCAGCTTTGTTGAGGTGCCAATATTTATGTTTAGAAGGGGCTGCTGGAGGGGTGATACCATTAGAATAGATATATTATTGAGTGTGTGATCAGGTGAACCAATTGCAGGCAAGATTCTGTAACTACAGCACGAAGGATTGGAGGTGTAAAACAGAACCAGAGTACAAGCTCTCCCCTGCTTACGATCTATGTACCTTATGACCATCCATACATACAACTAGAGAAAAAATTTAAGCTACAAAATAAAAATAATGAGATATGAACTAAAGAATTTTAGATAAAAGGTAAAAAGAAACTACAGAATCATTTGATAAAGCTGGTTAGTAGAAATAACAAGATAATCATGATAGGAAATGAGTAGGATAAAAGATTGTTGTACAGGTATATGAATTCTACATGCCTTGCTGACATGTCCGACTTCAGTCCATTTCAAGATCTGAGCAGTTGGTCAAAACAGAACTTAGATGTATGTTGGGGAGGGGCTGTACTAAGAGAATGGTTGCAGCCGTCAGAATTATGGTTGTGGTGGATGATAATTTGCTCTAGATCATTGAAAGTGGAGAATGTGAGAGCTTCAATCCCCTCACCATTTGTATGGGAGGAAACCAATCATTCCCTTTGGTGAACATTGAAATCCCCCAAGGTAGAGGATCTTGGCTTGTGGATGAGTGGATGTCACAGCTGCATGGCAGGAGTTAAAATAGGCAAAAATATTTAGGAGAGTAATAGTCGAAAAAGAGGAAAAGTGTTGTGGTCGGGGGACACACTTTAAGCCAGATAACATCACAGATTAAGGACTTAATTTTCCTCGAGGCATGCAATTGGTCTATTGATGTTGGAATAAGCACATGCATCACTTGTGAACTGAAACTATGATTAGAAATTATAGTTGGGTATAAGAAAGGGGCTAATTTGAGCATTATTAGACATTTGGGTCCCAGAGAGAAGTCAGATATTAGGTGAGGCACTAAACAGATGGTGTTTAACAGAATATAGGCTACTAGAGAGACTATAAATGTTAGTATAGAGAACAGAAAAAGAGGCAGGTCTATCAGAGTAGGAAAAGTCCTGGGAGGGTCCTGTACAACAACTATCTGAGCATTCCCTTTCATTGGCAGTACAAGGAGGGAGGAAACTGGAGATTCTTAGCACCCTGTGATGATGGGGACAAGGGGACATAGGTTTGTTGGACTCTATCATGATTACATGTAAAAACAATTGTGCAGACAGGATGTGACAAGAGAACTTATATGAGGTTTGAGTAGGTGTATGGTGCTTGTAAGAAGGTAGCAGGACTAGCCCAGGAGTCCCATTTTGATGAAATTAGACAGTTAAGACCAGAAGTTTAACATGGAGAGTTCCAAGCACTACTTTAAGGTTCGTGAGTCAGGACAGCATTACCACCATAGCGGCTGCTGTCAGTAGCCAACTACCTATACGTGCTTCATATGCTCTTATTTCCATTCTATAGTGTGTTGGAACAAAGTCAGGTATAGATGGTGTATCATTCATCCTAGTTTTTGTATGCTCTCTCATGTGTTGATATAGGAAATTCTCTCATGTACTTTCAAGAAATTTGCTTCTCCATGATTCATCATACCAATGGGAATCAGATTTTTCAGACTGTCTTCCTGTAATTGAAATCCCCCATTATGCTTATGGAAAATGGGAGTTTTTCAAGCATTTCTTTCATGGTGTTAAAGAACATCATAAACAACAAAGAAACAAGTGAAATAGGACTCAAAATACTCTTGAAAACATAAAGAAATTACAGCAGACGCATAATGCCGAGCCAGTGATGACCAACATATAGCTTAGCCCTTACAATATGTCTCTTCACTGCTGTTACTGTACTGACATCCACTTCATCAGTATGAGAATCTTTTACAGATCCACTTTAGTTATTATTAAATAAACATATCTGAATCAATTAAGTCTTCATTATTAGGAAGCATTTATCGCTCAGTTTCATATGTGGTCAACAGTTTATTGCGATATCCTTTTCATACATAATTGAAGTCACAGGGGCCTTAAAGGCCTCCCATATCAGTGCCACTGTCCATCAGAAATACTTCCCTGGCATGAAGGGAAAGACAATTGATCTGCATGAGGTCCTTTCTTCTGAAGATTGAAGATTGTAAGTCTAGGTGAGGTTTGCTTAATAGATTAAGCTAATTTTGCTATTTTATATGTAAAGGCCTTGGAAATCAGTTGTAAGGGCCTAGTTAACAAGTAGAGTGGGATATCCCATCTACTTTAGGTTAACCCAGTCTGCCTCTGCTTGGCAGGGTCATGGAACCTGACCTCACACCACTTGACCAGAGTATGGAGGGATGGTAAATCCTGTGCAACTGGAACTGGTTAGTGACCACTAATAATCTGTTTATTATTACCCATTTGTACTGCTTTTGGGGGGAGGAGGAGTTTTAAACTTGTGGGGTCCTATCTCCTGAACGTTCTCTACAGTCATTCAACTTCTTAAATTTATGTATGCTGGAGCCCATACCTTTAGGCAAGTCATTTACACAGAACATGAAGAATGATAATCCCATAATAGAATCCAGTGTCTGCTGGTTACTTTGACCCATTTAGAGAAGACTCCTTTAACATGCATCCTCTTGTTCCCTTCACTTAGGTAACCAGTCCACTGAAGGATGAATTACTCCTGCCAGTTGGACCAGTTCAATCATCCTCCCAAGTGGTTTGGTGTCAAATGCACTCTGACAGTCCAGATACAAATAGTCCAACCAGCCTTCCCTTTGGCTAAGACTGAGCTCCTCTCATAGAACCCAAAGTGGCTTATTACACATGCCCTCCTTTCCCAAAGACCATGCTTTATCACACTTTGGTAATTTTTCCCCTGAAGACAGTGTCTGACCCAACCCACCCTTGTTGGAAAAGCCCACAATACTTTATCCCATACTGCCATGAATTGCTGCATTGCTTTTCTCTGGTGTGCTGGTTTTGTAACTAATCTTTTAATATTGAATTTGATATATGTCATCCTCTACCAAAACTCAGCCTAAGCAGATTTTCCTCATTCTGTTTAGATGGAAACCACCCCTTCTGTAGAGGCTTGTCTCTCTTAACTTGATATGAAAACATTTTTCTCCTTTTTACAGAAAGACTTAACTACTTATACCTAACATTCTACTGAGGGGTAGGTGAATTTGTGTCAATATTGGGCAGTAATCTTGATACAGCTAGTACCCTATAGATCTCTTTGAGCTTAGAGATTTCTACCTGCCTATAATTTCCTTTCATCTGCCTCAGATTACATTATTGATTCCCTCCAGTTCAGCAAATGTCATTTTACTATAAGTGTTTGAGACATTAATCATACTTCCTCATCATATCATTTACTTTAGCCCCAGGATACCATGAACTTTTTCTCCCAGTGCAGAACCTGTTTTCATCACATATATGCAAGTCATTTTCCCACCCCTATATTAGCATTGCTTATGTGCTGAGATTTCTGCTTCTTTTTTTCATTTAGTGTTTTAGGCTGTTGCTTATTGTCCTTCCAGGTGCTGCCACTGAATGCATCAGTTTATTGAAATATATTGTAGATGGAGGTTGTATGCCTTGAGAAACAGAAATGCTATGAGAATTTAGCTTACATGATGATGATAAAAACACCTTTGATACCATTCTAAGTGTAAAGATGAATGAATAAGACGCATACCAGCTTTATTCATCAACAGAAAGTGATATTTATGAAATGAAAACAGGCACAGATTCATGTACTAGCTGTGATTTCTTCCAATATCCAGAACTCTCAGGACCCAAATATATACTTTAGCATTGGAACTAGAAAAAGTTTATTTTGCTTTGTCGCTGTCTCCCGCATTAGCGAGGTAGCGCAAGGAAACAGACGAAAGAATGGCCCAACCCACCCACATACACATGTATATACATACACATCCACACACGCAAATATACATACCTATACATCTCAACGTATACATATATATACACACACAGACATATATATATATACACATGTACATAATTCATACTGTCTGCCTTTATTCATTCCCATCGCCACCTCGCCACACATGAAATAAGAACCCCCTCCCCCTCATGTGTGTGAGGTAGCGCTAGGAAAAGACAACAAAGGCCCTATTCATTCACACTCAGTCTCTAGCTGTCATGTAATAATGCACCAAAACCACAGCTCCCTTTCCACATCCAGGCCCCACACAACTTTCCATGGTTTACACCAGATGCTTCACATGCCCTGGTTCAATCCATTGACAGCACGTCAACCCCAGTATACCACATCGTTCCAATTCACTCTATTCCTTGCACGCCTTTCACCCTCCTGCATGTTCAGGTCCCGATCACTCAAAATCTTTCTCACTACATCTTTCCACCTCCAATTTGGTCTCCCACTTCTCCTCGTTCCCTCCACCTCTGACACATATATCTCTTGGTCAATCTTTCCTCACTCATTCTCTCCATGTGACCAAACCATTTCAAAATACCCTCTTCTGTTCTCTCAACCACACTCTTTTTATTACCACACATCTCTCTTACCCTATTATGACTTACTCGATCAAACCACCTCACACCACATATTGTCCTCGAACATCTCATTTCCAGCACATCCACCCTCCTGCGCACAACTCTATCCATAGCCCATGCCTCGCAACCATATTTATTTAGATCACATTAATACACTTGTGTATACAGAAAACATTTTAATTACATGAGTGGGACATGTTTGAATCAGTTCACATCATTAGATATAGATGATCATAGATTATCACTTACATAGAAGAGGTAATGGTTCTTAGGGAACTTCATTTATTTTTTTTTTTCTTTTTGCTTTGTCGCTGTCTCCCGCGTTTGCAAGGTAGCGCAAGCAAACAGACGAAAGAAATGGCCCAACCCACCCCCATACACATGTATATACATACGTCCACACACGCAAATATACATACCTACACAACTTTCCATGGTTTACCCCAGACGCTTCACATGCCTTGATTCAATCCACTGACAGCACGTCAACCCCGGTATACCACATCGCTCCAATTCACTCTATTCCTTGCCCTCCTTTCACCCTCCTGCATGTTCAGGCCCCGATCAAACAAAATCTTTTTCACTCCATCTTTCCACCTCCAATTTGGTCTCCCTCTTCTCCTCGTTCCCTCCACCTCCGACACATATATTCTCTTGGTCAATCTTTCCTCACTCATTCTCTCCATGTGCCCGAACCATTTCAAAACACCCTCTTCTGCTCTCTCAACCACGCTCTTTTTATTTCCACACATCTCTCTTACCCTTACGTTACTTACTCGATCAAACCACCTCACACCACACATTGTCCTCAAACATCTCATTTCCAGCACATCCATCCTCCTGCGCACAACTCTATCCATAGCCCACGCCTCGCAACCATACAACATTGTTGGAACCACTATTCCTTCAAACATACCCATTTTTGCTTTCCGAGATAATGTTCTCGACTTCCACACATTCTTCAAGGCTCCCAGAATTTTCGCCCCCTCCCCCACCCTATGATCCACTTCCGCTTCCATGGTTCCATCCGCTGCCAGATCCACTCCCAGATATCTAAAACACTTCACTTCCTCCAGTTTTTCTCCATTCAAACTCACCTCCCAATTGACTTGACCCTCAACCCTACTGTACCTAATAACCTTGCTCTTATTCACATTTACTCTTAACTTTCTTCTTTCACACACTTTACCAAACTCAGTCACCAGCTTCTGCAGTTTCTCACATGAATCAGCCACCAGCGCTGTATCATCAGCGAACAACAACTGACTCACTTCCCAAGCTCTCTCATCCCAACAGACTTCATCCTTGCCCCTCTTTCCAAAACTCTTGCATTCACCTCCCTAACAACCCCATCCATAAACAAATTAAACAACCATGGAGACATCACACACCCCTGCCGCAAACCTACATTCACTGAGAACCAATCACTTTCCTCTCTTCATTTATTTAGGTCACATTAATACACTTGTGTATACCGAAAACATTTTAATTACATGAGTGGGACATGTTTGTATCACTAATTCACATCAGTAAATATAGATGATCATGAATTATCATTTACATAGAAGAGGTAGGTAATGGCTCTTATCTGGGAACTTTATTTATTTAGGTCACATTAATACTCTTGTGTAAACAGAGAACATTTTGATTACATGGGTATTTCTCACATACATTCTTCAAAGCAAACACCTGATCCACACATCCTCTACCGCTTCTGAAACCACACTACTCTTCTCCAATCTGATGCTCTGTACATGCTTTCACCCTCTCAATCAATACCTTCTCATATAATTTCCCAGGAATACTAAACAAACTTATACCTTTGTAATTTGAACACTCACCTATATCCCCTTCCCTTTGTACAATGGCACTATGCATGCATTCCCGCCAATCCTCAGGCACTTCACTATGAACCATACATACAGATGGATTTGTATGTAGCATTTATGGATCTGGAGAAGGCATATGATAAGAGTTGATATAGAGATGCTTTGTGGAAGGTATTAAGAATATATTGTGTGGGTGGTAAGTTGTTAAAAGATGTGAAAATTTTTTATCGAGGATGTAGAAAAAGTTGTAACGCATAAACACTGCGTGGGAATTTTTTTCTTCAGATAATGAAAATAAAAACAGCCAAATTTCCGACTTCATATAACTACAGATACAATACATGACACATCAAATGAGTTTATTTAAAGGCACATGCAACCGTAGTGACCTGGCTCAGACCATCCAGTATGCAAGCACCCTCTGATGAATCCAAGTAGTAAGGTTTTAAGTTGTATTACATTATTCATCCACAATTGTTCCTAGTGGTGATGCACTAATGCAGAAAATGGCGATCAATTGTGAAAGAAAAAAGAAAGAAGAAAAATTATATATATGATGGGTGATTTGAATGCAAAGGTGAGTAATGTCGCTGTTGAGGGTATAATTGGTGTGCATGGAGTGTTCATTAATGTAAATGGAAATGGTGAAGAGCTCGTAGATTTGTGTGCTTAAAAAGACTGATGATTGGGAACACCTGGTTTAAAAAGAGAGATATACATAAGTATAATTATGTAAGTAGGAGAGATTGCCAGAGAGCATTATTTGATTACGCATTAGTTGACATGCACATGAAAGAGACTTTTGGATATTAATGTGCTGAGAGGGGCAACTGGAGAGATGTCTGACATTATCTTGTGGAGGCAAAGGTGAAGACTTATAGAGGATTTCAGAAAAGAAGAAAGAATGTTGGGGTGAAGAGAGTGGTGAGAGTAAGTGAGCTTGGAAAGGAGACTGGTGTGAGGAAGTATCAGGAGAGATTGAGTACAGAATAGAAAAAGGTGAGGGCAAAGGACGTAAGGGGAGTGGGAGTGGAATCGGATGTATTGAGAGAAGCACTGATGGCTAGTGCAAAAGATGCATGTGGCATGAGAAAGGTAGAAGGTGGGCAGATTAGAAAAAGGTAGTGAGTGGTGGGATGAAGAAGTAAATTGTTAGTGAAAGAGAAGAGAGGGCGTTGGGACGATTTTTGCAGGAAAGTAGTGCAAATGACTGGGAGATGTATGAAAGAAAGAGGCAGGAGGTCGAGAGAAAGGTGCAAGAGGTGAAAAGAGGGCAAATTAGAGTTGGGGTAAGAGTATCAATAAATTCTAGGGAGAATAAAAGGAAAGATGTTTTGGAAGGAGGTAAATAAAGTGTGTAAGACAAGGAAACAAATGGAAACATCAGTGAAGGGGACAAATGGGGAAGTAGTAACAAGTAGTGGTGAAGTGAGAGGGTCAGGGAGGATGGTTTGGATAAGAGAAGAAGTAGTGAAAGTTTTGTGGAAGATAAAAGCCGGCAAGGCTTTGGGTGGCATTCCATTGGAATTTATTAAAAAAGGGATGAGTGTGTTGGTGACTGGTTGGTAAGGATATTCATTGTATGTATAGTTCATGGTGAAGTGCCTAAGGATTGGTGGAATGCATGCATAATGCCATTGTATAAATGCAAAGGGGATAAAGGTGAGTGTTCAGATTACTGAGGTATAAGTTTGTTAAGTATTCTTGGGAAATTATATGGGAAGGTTTTTATTGAGAGGGTGAAGGCATATACAGAGCAGCAGATTGGGGAAGAGCAGTGTGGTTTCAGAAGTGGCAGAGGATGTGTGGATCAGGTGTTTGCTTTAAAGAATGTATGTGAGAAATACTTAGAAAAACAGATGGACTTGTATGTAGCATTTATGAATCTGGAGAAGGCATTTGATAGAAGAGTATGTGATGTGGGAGATAAGTAGATAGAAGAAGTGAAAAGTTTTGTCGAGGATGTAAGGCATGTGTTTGAGTAGGAAGAGAGGAAAATGATTGGTTCTCAGTGAATGTCGGTTTACGGCAGGGGTGCGTGATGTCTCCGTGGTTGTGTGATTTGTTTATGGATGGGGGGGTTGTTTGGGAGGTGAATGCCCGAGTTTTGTAGAGAGGGGCAAGTATGCAGTCTATTGTGGATGAGAGGGTTTGGAAAGTGAGTCAGTTGTTGTTCACTGATGTTACATCACTGGTGGCTGATTCGGATGAGAAACTGTAGAAGTTGGTGACTGAGTTTGGTAAAGTGTGTGAAAGAAGAAAGTTGAGAGTGAATGGGAATAAGAGCAAGGTTATTAGGTTCAATAGGGTTGAGGGACAAGTTAATTGGGAGGTAAGTTAGAATGGAGAAAAACTGGAGGAAGTGAAGTGTTTTAGGTATCTGAGGGTGGATTTAGGAGCAGATGAAACCTTGGAAGTGGAAGTGACTTACAGGGTGGGGGAGGGGGCAAATGTTCTGGGAGCATTGAAGAATGTATAGAAGGCAAGAACTTTATCTTGGAGGGCAAAAATGGGTATGTTTGAAGGAATAGTGGTTCCAGCAATGTCATATGGTTGTGAGGCGTGGGCTATAGATAGGGTTGTGTGGAGGAGGGTGGATGTGTTGGAAATGAGATGTTTGAGGACAACATGTGGTGTGAGGTGGCTTGATCGAGTAAATAATGAGAGAGTAAGAGAGATGTGTGGTAACAGAGTGTGGTTGAGAGAGTAGAAGAGGGTGTATTGAAATGGTTTCATCGCATGGAGAAAATTAGTCAGAAAAGATTGACAAAGAGGATATATGTGTCAGAGGTGGAGGAAATGAAAAGAAGTGGGAGACCAAATTGGAGGTGGAAGGATAGAGTGTAAAAGATTTTAAGCGATTGGGGCCTGAACATACAGGAGGGTGAAAGGTGTGCAAGGATATAGTGAATTGGAACAATGAGCTATACTGGGGTCGACGTGCTGTCAGTGGATTGAACCAGGGCATGTGAAGCTAATAAGGTAAACTGTGGAAAGTTTTTTGGAGCTTGGATGTGGAAAGGGAGCTGTGGTGTTGGTGCATTGCACATGACAGCTAGAGTCTAAGTGTGGATGAATGTGGCCTTTGTTGTCCTTCCCTAGCACTACCTCGCATGCAGGCGGGGGAGGGGGGTCTCATTTCATTTGTGGCGGGGTGGTGGCAGTAATGGTTGAAGGCAGCAAGTATGAATATGTGCATGTGTATATATGTATATGTCTGTGTATGTATATGTTGAAATGTATAGGTATGTATATGTGTGTGTTTAGGCGTGTTGTATATACATGTATATGTGAGTTGGTTGGGCCATTCTTTTGTCTGTTTCCTTGTGTTACCTCACTATCGTGGGGGACAGCAACAAAGTATAATAAATAAGAATATATATGTATACCCCTGGGGATAGGGAAGAAAAACTACTTCCCATGCGTTCCCACCATGTTGTAGAAGGCGACTTAAAGGGACGGGAGCGGGGCACTAGAAACCCTCCCCTCCTTGTATTTTAACTTTCTGAAAGGGGAAACAGAAGGAGTCACATGGGGACTGCTCATCTTCCTCGAAGGCTCAGATTGGGGGTCTAAATATGTGTAGATGTAACCAAGATGAGAAAAAAGGAGAGATAGGTAGTATGTTTGAGGAAAGGAACCTGGATATTTTGGCTCTCAGTGAAACGAAGCACAAGGGTTAAGGGGAAAAGTGGTTTGGGAATGTTTTGGGAGTAAAAACAGGGGTTGGTGAGAAGACAAGAGCAAAGGAAGGAGTAGCACTACTCCTGAAACAGGAGTGGTGGGAGTATGTGATAGAGTGTAAGAAAGTAAGCTCTTGATTGATATGGGTAAAACTGAAAGTGGATGGAGAGAGATGGGTCATTATTGGTGGCATGAGAAGAAAGATCATGAGAGGCAAGTGTTTTGGGAGCAGTTGAGTGAGTGTGTTAGTAGTCTTGATGCACGAGACCGGGGTATATTGATGGGTGATTTGAATGCAAAGGTGAGTTATGTGGCAGTTGAGAGAATAATTGGTGTACATGGGGTGTTCAGTGTTGTAAATGGAAATGGTGAAGAGCTTGTAGATTTGGGTCCTGAATTAGGACTGGTGATTGGGAATACCTGGTTTAAAAAGAGAGATATACATAAGTATGCATATGTAAGTAGGAGAGATGATGAGAGAGCATTATTGGATTACGTGTTAATTGATAGGCACGTGAAAGAGAGACTTTTGGATGTTAATGTGCTGAGAGGTGCAACTGGAGGGATGTCTGATTATTATCTTCTGAAGGCAAAGGTGAAGATTTGTAGAGGTTTTCAGGAAAGAAGAGAGAATGTTGGGGTGAAGAGAGTGGTGAGAGTAAGTGAGCTTGGGAAGGAGACTTGTGTGAGGAAGTACCAGGAGAGACTGAGTGAAGAACGGAAAAAGGTAAGAGCAAAGGACATAAGGGGAGTGGGGGAGCAGTGATGGCTTGTGCGAAAGATGCTTGTGGCATGAGAAGCGTGGGAGATGGGCAGATTAGAAAGGGTAGTGAGTGGTGGGATGAAGAAGTAAGATTATTACTGAAAGAGAAAAAAAGGCATTTCGATGAGTTTTGTATGGAAATAGTGCAAATAACTGGGAGATGTATAAAAGAAAGAGGCAGGAGGTCAAGAGAAAGTTGCAAAAGGTGAAAAAGATGGCAAATGAGAGTTGGGGTGAGTGTATCATTAGATTTTAGGGAGAATAAAAAGATGTTTTGGAAGGAGGTAAATAAAGTGTGTAAGACAAGAGAACAAATGGGAACATCATTGAAGGGGGTTAATGGGGAGGTAATAACAAGTAGTGGTGATGTGAGAAGGAGATGGATTGAGTATTTTGAAGGTTTGTTGAATGTTAGATGATAGAGTGGCAGATATAGGGTGTTTAGTTCGAGGTGGTGTGCAAATTGAGGGGGTCAGGGAGAATGATTTCTTAAACAGAGAAGAGTGGAATTTATTAAAACAGAGGTGACTATGTTGTTGAGTAGTTGGTGAGGATATTCAATATATGTATTGTTCCTAGTGAAGTACCTGAGGATTAGCGGAATGCATGCATAGTGCCATTGTACAAAGGCAAAGGGGATAAAGGTGAGTGCTCAAATTACAGAGGTATAAGTGTATTGAATATTCTTGGGAAATTTTATCGGAGAGTATTGATTGGGAGGGTGAATTCATGTGCAGGGCATCAGACTGGGGAACAACAGTTTGGTTTCAGAAGTGGGAGAGGATGTGTTGATCAGGTGTTTGCTTTGAAGAATGTATGTGAGAAATGAATTTGTATGTAGCATTTATTGATCTGGAGAAGGCATATGATAGAGTTGATAGAGATGCTCTGTGGAAGGTATTAAGAGTATATGGTGTGGGAGGGAAGTTGCTAGCAGCAATGAAAAGTTTTTATTGAGGATGTAAGCATGTGTACGAGTTGGAAGAGAGGAAAGTGATTGGTTCTCAGTGAATGTCGGTTTGCGGCAGGGGTGTGTGATGTCTCTGTGGTTGTTAAATTTGTTTATGGATGAGGTTCTTAGGGAGGTGAATAGAAGAGTTTTGGAGGGAGGGGCAAGTATGCAGTCTGTTGTGTATGGGAGGGCTTGGGAAGTGAGTCACTTGTTCACTGATGATACAGTACTGTTGGCTGATTCAGATGAGAAACTGCAGAAGCTGGTGAATGAGTTTGGTAATGTGTGTGATAGAAGAAAGCTGAGAGTAAATGTGAATAAGAACAAGGTTATCAGGTACAGTAGGGTTGATTGACAAGTCAATTGGAGGTAAGTTTGAATGGAGAAACACTGGAGGAAATGAAGTGTTTTAGATATCTGGGAGTGGATTTAGCAGTGGATGGAACCATGGAAGTGGAAGGTGAGTCACAGGATAGGGGAGGGGGTGAAAGTTCTAGAAGCATTAAAGAATTTGTTGAAGGTGAGAACATTATCTTGGAAAGCAAAAATGGGTATGCTTGAAGGAATAGCGATTCCAACAATGTTGTATGGTTGCGAGGCATGGGCTATAGATAGGGTTGTGCGGAGGAGGGTGGATGTGTTGGAAATGAAATGTTTGAGGACAATATATGTTGTGAGGTGGTTTGATCAAGTATATAATGAAAGGGTAAGAGAGATGTATGGTAATAAAAAGAGTATGGTTGAGAGAGCAGAAGAGGGTGTATTGAAATGGTTTGGTCACTTGGAGAGAATGAGTGAGGAAAGATTGACAAAAAGGATATATGTGTCAGAGTTGGAGGGAACGAGGAGAAGTGGGAGACCAAATTGGAGGTGGAAGGATGGAGTGAAAAAGATTTTGAACGATCCTGGCCTGAACATGCAGGAGTGTGAAAGTCATGCAAGGAAAAGAGTGAATTGGAACAATGGGGTATACCGGTGTCGGCGTGCTGTCAATGGATTGAACCAGGGCATGTGAAGCATATGGGGTAAACTATGGAAAATTTTTGGGGGGGCCTGCATGTGGAAAGAGAGCTGTGGTTTTGGTGCATTACACATGACAACTAGAGACTGAGTGTGAACGAATGTGGCCTTTGTAGTCTTTTCCTAGTGCTACTTCGCACACGTGCGGGGTGAGGGTGGGTGTTATTTTGTGTGTGGCAGGGTGGCAATGGAAATGAATAAAGGCAGCAAGTATGAATTATGTACATGCGTGTATATGTATATGTCTGTGTTTGTATATATATGTAGCGTTGAAATGTTTTATTATTATTATTTATTTTACTTTATCGCTGTCTCCCGCATTTGCAAGGTAGCGCAAGGAAACAGACGGAAGAAATGGCCCAACCCACCCCCATACACATGTATATAAATACACGTCCACACATGCAATTATACATACCTATACATCTCAATTACACATATATATACACATACAGACACATACATATATACCCATGCACACAATTCACACTGTCTGCCCCATTCGTTCACACTCAGTCTCTAGCTGTCATGCAATAATGCCCGAAACCACAGCTCCCTTTCCACATCCAGGCCCCACACAACTTTCCATGGTTTACCCCAGACGCTTCACATGCCCTGATTCAATCCACTGACAGCACGTCAACCCCGGTATACCACATCGATCTAATTCACTCTATTCCTTGCCCGCCTTTCACCCTCCTGCATGTTCAGGCCCCGATCACTCAAAATCTTTTTCACTCCATCTTTCCACCTCCAATTTGGTCTCCCACTTCTCCTCGTTCCCTCCACCTCCGACACATATATCCTCTTGGTCAATCTCTCCTCACTCATTCTCTCCATGTGCCCAAACCATTTCAAAACACCCTCTTCTGCTCTCTCAAGCACGCTCTTTTTATTTCCACACATCTCTCTTACCCTTACATTACTTACTTGATCAAACCACCTCACACCACACATTGTCCTCAAACATCTCATTTCCAGCACATCCACCCTCCTGCGCACAACTCTATCCATAGCCCACGCCTCGCAACCATACAACATTGTTGGAACCACTATTCCTTCAAACATACCCATTTATGCTTTCCGAGATAATGTTCTCGACTTCCACACATTCTTCAAGGCTCCCAGGATTTTCGCCCCCTCCCCCACCCTATGATTCACTTCCGCTTCCATGGTTCCATCCGCTGCCAGATCCACTCCCAGATATCTAAAACACTTTACTTCCTCCAGTTTTTCTCCATTCAAACTTACCTCCCAATTGACTTGACCCTCAACCCTATTGTACCTAATAACCTTGCCCTTATTCACATTTACTCTTAACTTTCTTCTTTCACACACTTTACCAAACTCAGTCACCAGCTTCTGCAGTTTCTCACATGAATCAGCCACCAGCGCTGTACCATCAGCGAACAACAACTGACTCACTTCCCAAGCTCTCTCATCCACAACAGACTTCATACTTGCCCCTCTTTCCAAAACTCTTGCATTCACCTCCCTAACAACCCCATCCATAAACAAATTAAACAACCATGGAGACATCACACACCCCTGCCGCAAACCTACATTCACTGAGAACCAATCACTTTCCTTTCTTCCTACATGTACACATGCCTTACATCCTCGATGAAAAGTTTTCACTGCTTCAAACAACTTGCCTCCCACACCACATATTCTTAATACCTTCCACAGAGCATCTCTATCAACTCTATCATATGCCTTCTCCAGATCCATAAATGCTACGAACAAATCCATTTGCTTTTCTAAGTATTTCTCACATACATTCTTCAAAGCAAACACCTGATCCACACATCCTCTACCACTTCTGAAACCACACTGCTCTTCCCCAATCTGATGCTCTGTACATGCCTTCACCCTCTCAATCAATACCCTCCCATATAATTTACCAGGAATACTCAACAAACTTATACCTCTGTAATTTGAGCACTTACTCTTATCCCCTTTGCCTTTGTACAATGGCACTATGCACGCATTCCGCCAATCCTCAGGCACCTCACCATGAGTCATACATACATTAAATAACCTTACCAACCAGTCAACAAGACAGTCACCCCCTTTTTTAATAGATTCCACTGCAATACCATCCAAAAGTGCTGCCTTGCCGGCAATGTATAGGTATGTGTATTTGCGTGTGTGGACGTGTATGTATATACATGTGTATGTGGGGGGGTTGGGCCATTGTTTCATCTGTTTCCTTGCGCTACCTCGTTAACGCGGGAGACAGCGACAAAGACAGCATGTTGACCCTGGTATACCACATCATTCCAATTCACACTATTTCTTGAACACCTTTCACCCTCCTGTATGTTCAGGCATCGATCACTCAAAATCTTCACTCCATCCTTCCACTTCCAAGTTAGTCTCCTACTTCTCCTTGTTCCCTCCACCTGTCACAAATATATCCTCTTTGTCAATCTTCCCTCACTCATTCTCTTCAAAGGACCAAACCATTTCAATACACCCTCTTCTGCTCTCACAACCACACTCTTTTTATTACCACTTATCTCTCTTACCCTTTTATTATTTACTCGATCAAACCACCTCACACCACATATTATCCTCAAACATTTCATTTCCAACACATCCACCCTCCTCCGCACAACCCTATCTATCGCCCATGCCTTACAGCCATTAACATTGTTGGAACCACTATTTCTTCAATATACCCAGTTTTGCTTTCCAAGATATTGTTCATGCCTTCCACACAGTCTTCAATGCTCCCAGAGCCTCCACCCCCTCCCCCCACCCTGTGACTTACCTTCCACTTCCATGGTTTCATCCGCCGCAAAATTCACTCCCAGGTATCTAAAGCACTTCCTCCAGTTTTTCTCCTTTCAAACGTACCTCCCAATTGACTTGTCCCTCAACCCTACTGAACGTAATAACATTACTCTTATTCACATTTCCTCTCAGCTTCCATGGTTCCATCTGCTGCAAAACCCACTCCCAGATATCTAAAACACTTCACTTCCTCCAGTTTTTCTCCATTCAAACTTGCCTTCCAATTGACTTGTCCCTTAACCCTACTGAACCTAATAACCTTGCTCTTATTCACATTTCCTCTCAGCTTTCTTCTTTCATACACTTTAGCAAACTCAGTCACCAACTTCTGCAGTTTCCCATCCAAATCAGCCAACAGTGCTGTATCATCTGTGAAAAACAACTGACTCACTTCCCAAGCCCCCACATCCCCAACAGAATGCATACTTGCTCCTCTTTCCAAAACTCTTGCATTCACCTCCCTAACAACCCTTCCATAAACAAATTAACTATGGAGACATCATGCACCCCTGCCGCAAACCGACAGTCACGGGAACCAATCACTTTCCTCTCTTCCTACTCGTACATATACCTTACATCCTCGATAAAAACTTTTCACTGCTTCTAGCAACTTGCCTCCCACACCATATACTCTTAATACCTTCCACAGAGCATCTCTATCAACTCTATCATATGCCTTCTCCAGATCCATAAATGCTACTTAGAAATCCATTTGTTTTTCTAAGTATTTCTCACATACATTCTTCAAAGAAAACACCTGATCCACACATCCTCTACCACTTCTGAAACCACACTGTTCTTCCCCAATCTGATGCTCTGTACATGCCTTTGCCGTCTCAATCAATATCTTCCCATATAATTTCCCAGGAATACTCAACAGACTTATACCTCTGTAATTTGAACACTCACCTTTATCCCCTTTGTCTTTGTACAATGGCACTATGCATGCATTCCGCCAATCCTCAGGTACTTCACCATGAGCCATACATAATACACTGAATATCTTCACCAACCAGTCAACAACACAGTCACTCCCTTTATTAAAAAATTCCATTGCAATACCATCCAAACCCGCTGCCTTCCCGGCTTTTATTTTCTCTTTACCAAATCATTCTTCCTGACCCTCTCACTTCACACACTTCACACCCTATATCTGCCACTCTATCATCTAACGCAGTTAACGAACTTTCAAAATACTCACTCCATCTTCTCACATCACCACTACTTGTTATTACCTCCCCATTAGCCCCCTTCACCGATGTTCCCATTTGTTCTCTTGTCTAACGCACTTTATTTACCTCCTTCTAAAACATCTTTTTATTCTCCCTAAAATCTAATGATACTCTCTCACCCCAACTCTCATTTCGCCTCTTTTTCACCACTTGCACCTTTCTCTTGACCTCCTGCTTTTTTCTTTTATACATCTCCCAATCATTTGCACTATTTCCCTGCAACAATCATCCAAATGCCTCTCTCTTCTCTTTCAGTAATAATCTTACTTCTTCATCCCACCATTCATTACCCTTTCTAATCTGCCCACCTCCCACGCTTCTCATGCCACAAGCATCTTTTGCGCAAGCCATCACTGCTTCCCTAAATACATCCCACCCCTCCCCACTCCCCTTATGCCCTTTGCTCTCACCTTTTTCCATTCTGCACTCAGTCTCTCCTGGTATTTCCTCACACAAGTCTCCTTCCCAAGCTCACTTACTCTCACCACTCTCTTCACCCTAGCATTTTCTCTTCTTTTATGAAAACCTTTACAAATCTTCACCTTCGCCTCCAGAAGATATTGATCAGACATCCCTCCAGTTGCACTTGTCAGCACATTATTATCTAAAAGTCTCTCTTTCAGATTCCTACCAATTAACACGTAATCCAATAATGCTCTCTGGAGAGAAGGAGTGAGGAAAGATTGACAAAGAGGATATATGTGTCATAGGTGGAGGGAATGAGAAGTGGGAGACCAAATTGGAGGTTTAGAAAGATGGAGTGAAAAAGATTCTGAGTGATCGGGTACTCAACATGCAGGAGGGTGAAAGGCGTGCAAGGAATAGAGTGAATTAGAACGATGTGGTATACCGGGGTCGACGTGCTGTCAATGGATTGAACCAGGGCATGTGAAGCGTCTGGGGTAAACCATGGAAAGTTCTGTGGGTCCTGGATGTGGAAAGGGAGCTGTGGTTACAGTGCATTATACATGACAGCTAGAGACTGAGTATGAACGAATATGGCCTTTGTTGTCGTTTCCTAGCGATATCTCGCGCAAAGGCGGGGGAGGGAGTTGTCATTTCATGTGTGGCAGGGTGGCGACGGAAATGAATAAGGGCAGACAGTATGAATTATGTGCATGTGTATATATGTATATGTCTGTGTGTGTATATGTTTGTATATGTTGAGATGCCTTACATCCTCGATAAAAACTTTTCACTGCTTCTAACAACTTGCCTCCCACACCATATATTCTTAATACCTTCCACAGAGCATCTCTATCAGCTCTATCATATGAATTCTCCAGATCCATAAATACTACATACAAATCCATTTGCTTTTCTAAGTATTTCTCACATACGTTCTTCAAAGCAAACACCTGATCCACACATCCTCTACCACTTTTGAAACCACACTGCTCTTCCCCAATCTGATGCTCTGTACATGCCTTCACCCTCTCAATCAATACCCTCCCATATAATTTATGAGGAATACTCAACAAACTTATACCTCTGTAATTTGAGCGCTCACTCTTATCCCCTTTGCCTTTGTACAATGGCACTATGTAAGCATTCCGCCAATCCTCAGGCACCTCACCGTGAATCATACATTCATTAAATAACCTTACCAAACAGTCAACAATACAGTCACCCCCTTTTTTAATAAATTCCACTGCAATACCATACAAACCTGCTGCCTTGACGGGTCTCATCTTGCGCAAAGCTTTCACTATCTCTTCTCTGTTTACCAAATCATTTTCCCTAACCCTCTCACTTTGCACACCACCTCGACCAAAACACCCTATATCTGCCACTCTATCATCAAACACATTCAACAAACCTTCAAAATACTCACTCCATCTCCTTCTCACATCACCACTACTTGTTATCACATCCCCATTATCCCCCTTCACTGAAGTTTCCATTTGCTCCCTTGTCTTACGCACTTTATTTACCTCCTTCCAAAACATCTTTTTATTCTCCCTAAAATTTAATGATACTCTCTCACCCCAAATCTCATTTGCCCTCTTTTTCACCTCTTGCACCTTTCTCTTGACCTCCTGCCTCTTTCTATTATACACTCCCACTCATTTTCATTATTTCCCTGCAAAAATCGTCCAAATGCCTCTCTCTTCTCTTTCACTAATAATCTTACTTCTTCATCCCACCACTCACTACCCTTTCTAATCAGCCCACCTCCCACACTTCTCATGCCACAAGCATCTTCTGCGCAAGCCATCACTGCTTCCCTAAATACATCCCATTCCTCCCCCACTCCCCTTACCTCCTTTGTTCTCACCTTTTTCCATTCTGTATTCAGTCTCTCCTGGTATTTCCTCACACAAGTCTCCTTGCCAAGCTCACTTACTCTCACCACTCTCTTCACCGTAGCATTTTCTCTTCTTTTATGAAAACCTTTACAAATCTTCACCTTCGCCTCCAGAAGATAATGATCAGACATCCCTCCAGTTGCACCTCTCAACACATTAACATCCAAAAGTCTCTCTTTCGCACGCCTATCAATTAACACGTAATCCAATAACGCTCTCTGGCCATCTCTCCTACTTACATACATATACTTATGTATATCTCGCATTTTAAACCAGGTATTCCCAATCACCAGTCCTTTTTCGGCACATAAAGCTACAAGCTCTTCACCACACCAGAGTTGTGCGCAGGAGGGTGGATGTGCTGGAAATGAGATGTTTGAGGACAATATGTGGTGTGAGGTGGTTTGATCGAGTAAGTAATGTAAGGGTAAGAGAGATGTGTGGAAATAAAAAGAGTGTGGCGAGAGAGCAGAAGAGGGTGTTTTGAAAGAATGAGTGAGGAAAGATTGACCAAGAGGATATATGTGTCGGAGGTGGAGGGAACGAGGAGAAGTGGGAGACCAAAT
Organism: Panulirus ornatus; assembly: GCF_036320965.1. NCBI lineage: Eukaryota > Metazoa > Arthropoda > Malacostraca > Decapoda > Palinuridae > Panulirus > Panulirus ornatus. The sequence continues at coordinate 40,466,749 of NC_092229.1, forward strand.
TGGAGGTGGAAACATGGAGTGAAAAAGATTTTGAATGATCGGGGCCTGAACATGCAGGAGGGTGAAAGGCGTCCAAGGAATAGAGTGAATTGGATCGATGTGGTATACCGGGGTCGACGTGCTGTCAGTGGATTGAATCAGGGCATGTGAAGCGTCTGGAGTAAACCATGGAAAGTTGTGTGGGGCCTGGATGTGGAAAGGGAGCTGTGGTTTCGGGCATTATTACATGACAGCTGGAGACTGAGTGTGAATGAATGGGGCCTTTGTTGTCTTTTCCTAGCGCTACCTCGCACACATGAGGGGGGAGGGGGATGTTATTCCATATGTGGCGAGGTGGCAATGGGAATAAATAAAGGCAGACAGTATGAATTATGTACATGTGTATATATGTATATGTCTGTGTGTGTATATATATGTGTACATTGAGATGTATAGGTATGTATATTTGCGTGTGTGGACGTGTATGTATATACATGTGTATGGGGGTGGGTTGGGCCATTTCTTTCGTCTGTTTCCTTGCGCTACCTCGCAAATGTGGGAGACAGCGACAAAGCAAAATAAAAATAAAAAAATATATATATATATATATATATATATATATATATATATCATCCCTGGGGATAGGGGATTAAGAATACATCCCACGTATTCCCTGCGTGTCGTAGAAGGCGACTAAAAGGGGAGGGAGCGGGGGGCTGGAAATCCTCCCCTCTCTCTTTTTTTTTTTTTTAATTTTCCAAAAGAAGGAACAGAGGGGGCCAGGTGAGGATATTCCAAAAAAGGCCCAGTCCTCTGTTCTTAACGCTACCTCGCTATCGCGGGAAATGGCGAATAGTATGAAAAAAAAAATATATATATATATATATATATATATATATATATATACATATATATATATATATATATATATATATATATATATATATATATATTTTTTTTTTCATACTATTCGCCATTTCCCGCGATAGCGAGGTAGCGTTAAGAACAGGGGTGTGTGATGTCTCCATGGTTGTTTAATTTGTTTATGGATGGGGTTGTTAGGGAGGTAAATGCAAGAGTCCTGGAAAGAGGGGCAAGTATGAAGTCTGTTGGGGATGAGAGAGCTTGGGAAGTGAGTCAGTTGTTGTTCGCTGATGATACAGCACTGGTGGCTGATTCATGTGAGAAACTGCAGAAGCTGGTGACTGAGTTTGGTAAAGTGTGTGGAAGAAGAAAGTTAAGAGTAAATGTGAATAAGAGCAAGGTTATTAGGTATAGTAGGGGTGAGGGTCAAGTCAATTGGGAGGTGAGTTTGAATGGAGAAAAACTGGAGGAAGTGAAGTGTTTTAGATATCTGGGAGTGGATCTGTCAGCGGATGGAACCATGGAAGCGGAAGTGGATCATAGGGTGGGGGAGGGGGCGAAAATTTTGGGAGCCTTGAAAAATGTGTGGAAGTCGAGAACATTATCTCGGAAAGCAAAAATGGGTATGTTTGAAGGAATAGTGGTTCCAACAAGTGTGTAATGGTTGCGAGGCGTGGGCTAAGGATAGAGATGTGCGCAGGAAGGTGGATGTGCGGAAATGAGATGTTTGAGACAATGTTTGGTGTGAGGTGTTTAGATCGAGTAAGTAACGTTAAAGGGTAAGAGAGATGTGTGGAAATATAAAAGAGCGTGTTGAGAGAGCAGAAGAGGGTGTTTTGAAATGGTTTGGGCACATTGGATGGAGAGAATGAGTGAGGAAAGATTGACCAAGAGGATATATGTGTCGGAGTGGAGGGAAAAGAGGAGAAGAGGAGACCAAATTGGAGGTTGGAAAGATTGGAGTGAAAAAGATTTTGTGTGATCGGGGCCTGAACATGCAGGAGGGGGGAAAGGAGGCAAGGAATAGAGTGAATTGGAGCGATTGGTATACGGGTTGACGTCTTTTCAGTGGTTTGAATGGGGGCTTTAAAAGCTCGGGGGAAAACCCAAGGAAAGTGTTTTGTATGTTATTTGCGTGTGTGGACGTCTGAATTACATGTTAGGGGGGGGGGTTTTGGGCCATTTTTTTCGTCTGTTTTTTTCCTACCTCGCAAACGCGGGGGGACAGCGACAAATAAAAAAAAAAAAAAAATATATTATATATATTTTAGGAAAAAGGGGAAAAAGAATACTTCCAGTAATTGGTTCCTGGAAAAAAGGGGGAGTGAGGGGGGGGAAACCTTTCCTTTTTTTTTAATTTTTAAAGAAAAACGGGGGGGGCCAGGTGGGGAAAATTATAAAGGTTTTTTTCTTTGAAAAAAGGGGAAATGGCGAATTTAAAAGAAAAAGTTTATTAATTATATTAAATATATAAAATAAATCTTTTAAATATTAAAAATATTATGGTGTGGGAGGAAGTTGTTAGAAAAGCAGTGAAAAGTTTTTATGAGGATGTAAGAAAGTGACTTAGGAAGAAAAGGAAAGTTTTTGGTTTCAGTGAATGTAGGTTTGCATTGGGGTGGGATGTCTCCTGTGTTAATTTGTTTAGGGAAAGGGGGTTTAAAGGGAGGGAATGCAAATTTTTGGGAAAAGAGGGGGAAATATGAATCTTTTGTGGATGGAGAGCTTGGGAAGTGAGTCTTTGTTTTTCCCCCTGATGATACAGGCTGTGGCTGATTCATGTGAGAAATGCAGAAGCGGGTGACTGATTTTGGGGTAAAGTGTGTGAAAGACGAAGTAAGAGTAAATGTGATAAGAGCAAGTATTAGGTACAGAAAGGTTTTAGGAAACCCATTGGAGGTAATTTGAATGGAGAAAAACTGGGGAGTAAAGTGTTTTAGATATCTGGGAGGGGAAATGGCGGGGAATTGGAAACCCAAAGGAAGCGGAAGTAACATAGTGGGGGAGGTGCGAAAACCCTGTGCTTGAAGAGTTGGAAGCGAGAACATTATCTGGGAAAGAAAAAAGGTATGTTGAAGGAAAGTGGTTCCACAATGTTGTATGGTTGGAGGCGGGGAGGGAAATCGAGTTGTGTGCAGAGGGTGGAGGCGAAATGAGATGTTTGAGGACAAATGTGTGGGGTAGGGGTTTTGATGAGTAAGTAATTAAGGGTAGGAAAATTTGGGGGAAAATAAAAGAGCGTGGTTGAGAGACGAAAAGGGTGTTTTGAAATGGTTGGCACTGGAGGAATGAGAGGAAAATTTGCCAAGAGATAAAAGTGTCGGAGGTGGAGGGAACGAAAGTGGAGCCCAAAATTTGGAGGTGGAAAGATGGAGTGAAAAAGATTTTGATGGATGGGCCAAACATGCAGAGGGAAAAAGGGGGAAAGGAATAGATTTGAATTGATTCAAAGTGTATCCCGGGGTTGACGGCTTCGGGATTAAATCAGGGCATTGAAGCCTGGGGTAAACCGAAAGTGTGTGGGGCCGGATGTGGAAAGGGAGCTGGGGTTTTCCCGCATTATTGCATGACAGTTTGAACTAAGTTGTTGGAAATGGGCTTGGTGTATATTATTGACAATGAGGATGGGTGGATGCATGTGTGGAGTGTGGATATAAAGGTTGGAGTGGGTTTGGGATATTTTTTTCCCGTTTTGTATTTATTTTTTTTTTTTTTTCTTTTTTTGGGAGGAGAAATTCCCTGGTGGGGTTTTGGCCATCCCCCTTGTTAAACCGCTGCCCCGCAAGCGGGAAAGGCAACATTTAAAAAAGAAAAAAATATATATATATATATATATATAATATATATATATATATATAATATATATAAAAATATAAATAATATTAATAATATAATGGTGTGTGTTGATTAGAAAGGTAGTGAGTGGTGGATAAGAGTAAGAAATTTAATTTAAAAGAGAGAAAAGGGATTTGGACGATTTTTGCAGGAAAAAATGCAATTTGAGTGGGTGTAAAAAAAAAAGACGGAGGTCAAGGAAAGGTGCAGAGGTGAAAAAAGGGCAAATGGAGTTGGGGTGAGAGAGTTCATTAAAATTTTTGGGAGAATAAAAAAATGTCCCCGAAGGAGAAATAAAGGCGTAAGCAAGGGAGCAAATGGAACTTCGTAAGGGCGCAAATGGGGAGTTGATAACAAGTATTTGGGGATGTGAGAAGGAGATGGAGTGAGTAAAAAATTTTAAGGTTTGTGAATGTGTTTGATGATAGAGGGCAGATAAAGGGTGTTTTGGTCGAGGTGGTGTGCCCAAAAATGAGAGGGTTAGGGGAAAAAGATTTGGTAAAAGAGAAGAGTATAAGCTTTGAGAAGATGAAAACCGCAAGGCAGCAGGTTTATGGTATTGCAGTGGAAATTTTTTAAAAAAGGGGTGCTGTTTGTTGACTGGTTGGTAAGGTTAAATTTTAAAGTATGTATGGAAACTCAAAGGTGAGGTGCTGAGGATTGGCGGAAAAAGGGGTCATATGCCCTTGCAAAGGCAAGGGGATAAGAGTGAGGGGCTCAAATTACAGAGGTAAATTTTTGAGTTTTCCCGGTAAATTTAAAGGGAGGGTATTGATTTAGAGGTGAAAGCATGTACAGAGCATCAATTTGGGGGAAAAGCATGTGGTTTTTAGAAGTGGTAGGGATGTGTGGATCGGTGTTTTTCTTTGAAGAAGTATGTGAGAAATACTAGAAAACAATGGATTTGTATGTTACATTTATGGATCTGAGAAGGATATGATAGAAATTTTATAGAGATGCTCCCGTGGAAGGTATTAAGAATTATGGTGTGGGAGGAAAATTGTTGAACAGTGAAAAGTTTTTATCGAGAGTAAGCATGTGTACGTGTAGGAAGGAGAAAATGATTGGTTTAGTGAATTTAGGTTTGCGGCAGGGTTTTGATGTCCCCAGGTTTTTAATTTGTTTATGATGGGGTTGTTAGGGGGGTAAAATGCAAGATTTTTTGAAAGAGGGGAAGTATAATCTGTTGGGGATGAGAAGTTTGGGGAAGTGGTCTTTGTTGTTGTGATGATACACGCTGGTGGCTGTTCTTAGAAACTAGAAGTGGTGACTGATTTTGGGTTTAAAAGTGTGTGGAAGAAGAAATTTTAAGAGAAAAAGTGAATAAGAAAAGGGTTTATTAGGTACGTAGGGTTGGGGGTCAAGTCAATTTGGGGAGGTTTTTTGAATGGAGAAAAAAATGGAGGAAGTAAAGTGTTTTAGTATCGGGATGACTGGCAGCGGAGGGAAAACCCGGGAAAGCGGAAGTGAATCATGGGGTGGGGGAGGGGGGCGAAAATCCTGGGACCCTTGAAAAAATGGTGAAGTCGAGAACATTATCCGAAAGCAAAAATGGGTATTTTTGAAGGAAAAGTGGTTCCAACAATGTTGTATGGTTGCGAGGCGTGGGCTATGGATAGAGATGTGCGCAGGAGGATGGATGTGCTGGAAATGAGATGTTGAGGACAATGTGTGGTGTGAGGTGGTTTGATCGAGTAAGTAACGTAAGGGTAAGAGAGATGTGTGGAAATAAAAAGAGCGTGGTTGAGAGAGCAGAAGAGGGTGTTTTGAAATGGTTTGGGCACATGGAGAGAATGAGTGAGGAAAGATTGACCAAGAGGATATATGTGTCGGAGGTGGAGGGAACGAGGAGAAGAGGGAGACCAAATTGGAGGTGGAAAGATGGAGTGAAAAAGATTTTGTGTGATCGGGGCCTGAACATGCAGGAGGGTGAAAGGAGGGCAAGGAATAGAGTGAATTGGAGCGATGTGGTATACAGGGGTTGACGTGCTGTCAGTGGATTGAATCAGGGCATGTGAAGCGTCTGGGGTAAACCATGGAAAGCTGTGTAGGTATGTATATTTGCGTGTGTGGACGTCTGTATGTACATGTGTATGGGGGGGGGTTGGGCCATTTCTTTCGTCTGTTTCCTTGCGCTACCTCGCAAACGCGGGAGACAGCGACAAAGTATAAAAAAAAGAAAAAAAAATATATATATATATATATATGTATATATATTATCCCTGGGGATAGGGGAGAAAGAATACTTCCCACGTATTCCCTGCGTGTCGTAGAAGGCGACTAAAAGGGGAGGGAGCGGGTGGCTGGAAATCCTCCCCTCTCGGTTTTTTTAATTTTCCAAAAGAAGGAACAGAGAAGGGGGCCAGGTGAGGATATTCCCTCAAAGGCCCAGTCCTCTGTTCTTAACGCTACCTCACTAACGCGGGAAATGGCGAATAGTATGAAAGAAAAGATATATATATATATATATATATATATATATATATATATATATATATATATATATATATATATATATATATATATATGGTGTGGGAGGCAAGTTGTTAGAAGCAGTGAAAAGTTTTTATCGAGGATGTAAGGCATGTGTACGTGTAGGAAGAGAGGAAAGTTATTGGTTCTCAGTGAATGTAGGTTTGCATTAGGGGTGTGTGATGTCTCCATGGTTGTTTAATTTGTTTATGGATGGGGTTGTTAGGGAGGTGAATGCAAGAGTTTTGGAAAGAGGGGCAAGTATGAAGTCTGTTGTGGATGAGAGAGCTTGGGAAGTGAGTCAGTTGTTGTTCGCTGATGATACAGCGCTGGTGGCTGATTCATGTGAGAAACTGCAGAAGCTGGTGACTGAGTTTGGTAAAGTGTGTGAAAGAAGAGAGTTAAGAGTAAATGTGAATAAGAGCAAGGTTATTAGGTACAGTAGGGTTGAGGGACAAGTCAATTGGGAGGTAAGTTTGAATGGAGAAAAACTGGAGGAAGTAAAGTGTTTTAGATATCTGGGAGTGGATCTGGCAGTGGATGGAACCATGGAAGCGGAAGTGAATCATAGGGTGGGGGAGGGGGCGAAAATCCTGAGAGCATTGAAGAATGTGTGGAAGTCGAGAACATTATCTCGGAAAGCAAAAATGGGTATGTTTGAAGGAATAGTGGTTCCAACAATGTTGTATGGTTGCGAGGCGTGGGCTATGGATAGAGTTGTGTGCAGGAGGGTGGATGTGCTGGAAATGAGATGTTTGAGGACAATGTGTGGTGTGAGGTGGTTTGATCGAGTAAGTAATATAAGGGTAAGAGAGATGTGTGGAAATAAAGAGAGCGTGGTTGAGAGAGCAGAAGAGGGTGTTTTGAAATGGTTTGGGCACATGGAGAGAATGAGTGAGGAAATATTGACCAAGAGGATATATGTGTCGGAGGTGGAGGGAACGAGAAGTGGGAGACCAAATTGGAGGTGGAAAGATGGAGTGAAAAAGATTTTGAGTGATCGGGGCCAAAACATGCAGGAGGGTGAAAGGAGGGCAAGGAATAGAGTGAATTGGATCGATGTGGTATACCGGGGTTGACGTGCTGTCAGTGGATTGAATCAGGGCATGTGAAGCATCTGGGGTAAACCATGGAAAGCTGTGTGGGGCCTGGATGTGGAAAGGGAGCTGTGGTTTCCGGCATTATTGCATGACAGCTGGAGACTGAGTGTGAACTAATGGGGCCTTTGTTACCTTTTCCTAGCGCTACCTCACACACATAAGGGGGGAGGGGGATGGTATTCCATGTGTGGCGAGGTGGCAATGGGAATGAATAAAGGCAGGCAGGGTGAATTGTGTGCATTGGTATATATGTATGTGTCTGTGTGTGTATATATATGTGTACATTGAGATGTATGGGTGTGTATGTTTGCATGTGTGGACGTGTGTGTATATAAATGTGTATGGAGGTGGGTTGGGCCATTTCTTTCTTCTGTTTCCTTGTTTTTTTTTTTTTTTTTTTTTTTTTTTTTTCCAAAAGAAGGAACAGAGAATTGGGCCAGGTGAGGGTATTCCCTCAAAGGCCCAGTCCTCTGTTCTTAACGCTACCTCGCTAATGCGGGAAATGGCGAACAGTTTGAAAGAAAGAAAAAGAATATATATATATATATATATATATATATATATATATATATATATATATATATATATATATATATATATATATATATATATATATATGTGTGTGTGTTGATTAGAAAGGTAGTGAGTGGTGGGATGAAGAAGTAAGAGTATTAGTGAAAGAGAAGAGAGAGGCATTTGGACGATTTTTGCAGGGAAAAAATGCAATTGAGTGGGAGATGTATAAAAGAAAGAGACAGGAGGTCAAGAGAAAGGTGCAAGAGGTGAAAAACAGGGCAAATGAGAGTTGGGGTGAGAGAGTATCATTAAATTTTAGGGAGAATAAAAAGATGTTCTGGAAGGAGGTAAATAAAGGTCGTAAGACAAGGGAGCAAATGGGAACTTCAGTGAAGGGCGCAAATGGGGAGGTGATAACAAGTAGTGGTGATGTGAGAAGGAGATGGAGTGAGTATTTTGAAGGTTTGTTGAATGTGTTTGATGATAGAGTGGCAGATATAGGGTGTTTTGGTCGAGGTGGTGTGCAAAGTGAGAGGGTTAGGGAAAATGATTTGGTAAACAGAGAAGAGGTAGTGAAAGCTTTGCAGAAGATGAAAGCCAGCAAGGCAGCAGGTTTGGATGGTATTGCAGTGGAATTTATTAAAAAAGGGGGTGACTGTATTGTTGACTGGTTGGTAAGGTTATTTAATGTATGTATGACTCATGGTGAGGTGCCTGAGGATTGGCGGAATGCGTGCATAGTGCCATTGTACAAAGGCAAAGGGGATAAGAGTGAGTGCTCAAATTACAGAGGTATAAGTTTGTTGAGTATTCCTGGTAAATTATATGGGAGGGTATTGATTGAGAGGGTGAAAGCATGTACAGAGCATCAGATTGGGGAAGAGCAGTGTGGTTTCAGAAGTGGTAGAGGATGTGTGGATCAGGTGTTTGCTTTGAAGAATGTATGTGAGAAATACTTAGAAAAGCAAATGGATTTGTATGTAGCATTTATGGATCTGGAGAAGGCATATGATAGAGTTGATAGAGATGCTCTGTGGAAGGTATTAAGAATATATGGTGTGGGAGGAAAGTTGTTAGAAGCAGTGAAAAGTTTTTATCGAGGATGTAAGGCATGTGTACGTGTAGGAAGAGAGGAAAGTGATTGGTTCTTAGTGAATGTAGGTTTGCGGCAGGGGTGTGTGATGTCTCCATGGTTGTTTAATTTGTTTATGGATGGGGTTGTTAGGGAGGTAAATGCAAGAGTTTTGGAAAGAGGGGCAAGTATGAAGTCTGTTGGGGATGAGAGAGCTTGGGAAGTGAGTCAGTTGTTGTTCGATGATGATACAGCGCTGGTGGCTGATTCATGTGAGAAACTGCAGAAGCTGGTGACTGAGTTTGGTAAAGTGTGTGGAAGAAGAAAGTTAAGAGTAAATGTGAATAAGAGCAAGGTTATTAGGTACAGTAGGGTTGAGGGTCAAGTCAATTGGGAGGTAAGTTTGAATGGAGAAAAACTGGAGGAAGTAAAGTGTTTTAGATATCTGGGAGTGGATCTGGCAGCGGATGGAACCATGGAAGCGGAAGTGAATCATAGGGTGGGGGAGGGTGCGAAAATCCTGGGAGCCTTGAAGAATGTGTGAAGTCGAGAACATTATCTCGGAAAGCAAAAATGGGTATGTTTGAAGGAATAGTGGTTCCAACAATTTTGTATGGTTGCGAGGCGTGGGCTATGGATAGAGTTGTGTGCAGGAGGGTGGATGTGCTGGAAATGAGATGTTTGAGGACAATGTGTGGTGTGAGGTGGTTTGATCGAGTAAGTAACGTAAGGGTAATAGAGATGTGTGGAAATAAAAAGAGTGTGGTTGAGAGAGCAGAAGAGGGTGTTTTGAAATGGTTTAGGCACATGGAGAGAATGAGTGAGGAAAGATTGACCAAGAGGATATATGTGTCGGAGGTGGAGGGAACGAAGAGAAGTGGGAGACCAAAGTGGAGGTGGAAAGATGGAGTGAAAAAGATTTTGTGTGATCGGGGCCTGAACATGCAGGAGGGTGAAAGGCGGGCAAGGAATAGAGTGAATTGGATCAATGTGTATACCGGGGTTGACGTGCTGTCAGTGGATTGAATCAGGGCATGTGAAGCGTCTGGGGTAAACCATGGAAAGCTGTGTAGGTATGTATATTTGCGTGTGTGGACGTGTATGTATATACATGTGTATGGGGGTGGGTTGGGCCATTTCTTTTGTCTGTTTCCTTGCGCTACCTCGCAAACGCGGGAGACAGCGACAAAGCAAAAAAAAAAAAAGAAAAATATATATATATATATATAAATATTTTTTTTTTTTTTTTTTTTTTTATACTTTGTCGCTGTCTCCCGCGTTTGCGAGGTAGCGCAAGGAAACAGACGAAAGAAATGGCCCAACCCCCCCCATACACATGTATATACATACGTATATATATATATATATATATATATATATATATTTTTTTTTTTTTTTTTTTTTTTTTTTTTTTATACTTTGTCGCTGTCTCCCGCGTTTGCGAGGTAGCGCAAGGAAACAGACGAATGAAATGGCCCAACCCCCCCCCCCCATACACATGTACATACACACGTCCACACACGCAAATATACATACCTACACAGCTTTCCATGGTTTACCCCAGACGCTTCACATGCCTTGATTCAATCCACTGACAGCACGTCAACCCCTGTATACCACATCGCTCCAATTCACTCTATTCCTTGCCCTCCTTTCACCCTCCTGCATGTTCAGGCCCCGATCACACAAAATCTTTTTCACTCCATCTTTCCACCTCCAATTTGGTCTCCCTCTTCTCCTCGTTCCCTCCACCTCCGACACATATATCCTCTTGGTCAATCTTTCCTCACTCATTCTCTCCATGTGCCCAAACCATTTCAAAACACCCTCTTCTGCTCTCTCAACCACGCTCTTTTTATTTCCACACATCTCTCTTACCCTTACGTTACTTACTCGATCAAACCACCTCACACCACACATTTTCCTCAAACATCTCATTTCCAGCACATCCATCCTCCTGCGCACATCTCTATCCATAGCCCACGCCTCGCAACCATACAACATTGTTGGTACCACTATTCCTTCAAACATACCCATTTTTGCTTTCCGAGATAATGTTCTCGACTTCCACACATTTTTCAAGGCTCCCAAAATTTTCGCCCCCTCCCCCACCCTATGATCCACTTCCGCTTCCATGGTTCCATCCGCTGACAGATCCACTCCCAGATATCTAAAACACTTCACTTCCTCCAGTTTTTCTCCATTCAAACTCACCTCCCAATTGACTTGACCCTCACCCCTACTGTACCTAATAACCTTGCTCTTATTCACATTTACTCTTAACTTTCTTCTTCCACACACTTTACCAAACTCAGTCACCAGCTTCTGCAGTTTCTCACATGAATCAGCCACCAGCGCTGTATCATCAGCGAACAACAACTGACTCACTTCCCAAGCTCTCTCATATATATATGATTATATTAGTGGATGGGCCATCCTTCATATTTTTCCTGGTTCTCCCTCACTGATGTGGGAAATGGCGATCAAGTATGATAGAATATAGAAATAGTACACATGTGCTCTACACTCACATATTCATAAATATATCTTCATACACATGATTACCCATGCACATACATATACATTAAAAGAGGTTACAGTATTTGCAGAGAAGCCTGAGGAAATGAAACACAATGTCCACATGCGTAATTTTGTGTAATTATCATATTGTCAGGGGAGGTACAAGAATGAGATAGAACATGTTTTAGCAATCAGTTGATATATAAGTGAGAGATAAAGCTAAGAAGCTGTTGGTTAACAAGCATTACTGGATGGTGGTGTCAGGTTTAGCATCATGCCTCTCATGAAATTTTTATTATTTGGACAGGAAAGGGAGCTATTCAGTTTGCATAGACTTTCACTAATATTAATGTTACCATTCTTTGTGTAATTGATAGTGGAAGATTCAGTGATATTTCTTGTGGTCATGACTTTTAACATGATTAAACAAAGCATTTGATTTCTTTCCTGTTCTTTACTATATTTATGTTGCTTAAGGAAGTGAAGTGTTTTAGATATCTGGGTGTGGATCTGGCAGCGGATGGAACCATGGAAGCGGAAGTGGATCATAGGGTGGGGGAGGGGGCGAAAATTCTGGGAGCCTTGAAGAATGTGTGGAAGTCGAGAACATTATCTCGGAAAGCAAAAATGGCTATGTTTGAAGGAATAGTGGTTCCAACATTGTTGTATGGTTGCGAGGCGTGGGCTATGGATAGAGTTGTGCGCAGGAGGATGGATGTGCTGGAAATGAGATGTTTGAGGACAATGTGTGGTGTGAGGTGGTTTGATCGAGTAAGTAACGTAAGGGTAAGAGAGATGTGTGGAAATAAAAAGAGCGTGGTTGAGAGAGCAGAAGAGGGTGTTTTGAAATGGTTTGGGCACATGGAGAGAATGAGTGAGGAAAGATTGACCAAGAGGATATATGTGTCGGAGGTGGAGGGAACGAGGAGAAGAGGGAGACCAAATTGGAGGTGGAAAGATGGAGTGAAAAAGATTTTGTGTGATCGGGGCCTGAACATGCAGGAGGGTGAAAGGAGGGCAAGGAATAGAGTGAATTGGAGCGATGTGGTATACCGGGGTTGACGTGCTGTCAGTGGATTGAATCAAGGCATGTGAAGGGTCTGGGGTAAACCATGGAAAGCTGTGTAGGTATGTATATTTGCGTGTGTGGACGTATGTATATACATGTGTATGGGGGTGGGTTGGGCCATTTCTTTCGTCTGTTTCCTTGCGCTACCTCGCAAACGCGGGAGACAGCGACAAAGCAAAAAAAAAAAAAAAAAAAAGGCTAACATAAAGATCTTTACCAGTCTGCCCAAAATAGAACACTTTATGGCTTTTACAAGGGATTCTGTAAACACAGCCCACAGAATTTTCTGTGAGTATTTTATTATTAAGTTACTCCTTGTAGTAATGTTATTTTCTACTAAATGTACAATGAGACTTGTATAACTAAGATGAGTTGTCCCAGTCAGTAGCCTTACCCTCATTTTGATTGGAAAAACTTTTCTTTGTTATATAAGTGTCTTTGTACCTTTAGCAGAAAAATAATAGAATCTGCTATCATTAGCTCTACCCCTAATTTCAACCTGTCTTATGGGCACTGGTCATCTGATCTGATTATGGCTTCTGTCATTCAGAGGATTATCCACAACCTTTCCTCAGGTTAGTGGGTGGGTCATATGTCAGCCATCTTAGGTCAAGGGTTGGGCTCTGTGACTTGTCCCTCAAGCCTCATGGCTGGTAATGTGACCTAACTTTTGGCCTTGTCTGTCCATTCATTTCAGTAGGCTGAAAAGGGTCCTAGACTCTGGACCAAAATATACTAGCTCTTCTATTTTATGTTTTCTTTTTCAATGTTGAACATTCCTTTTACATTTACCAGTGTATTATTACACAGTGGAATACTTCCCATATAGTCTCCGCACATCATAGAAGGCAACTAAAGGGGGCATGAGTGGGGTGGCTGGAAACCCTACCCTCCATGTATTTCAGTTTCTAAAAGGAGAAACAGGAGTCAAGTGAGGAGTGCTCATCCACCTCGAAGGCTCAGATTGGAGTGTCTGAATGTGTGTGGATGTAACCAAGATGAGAAGAGAGGAGAGATAGATAGTATGTTTAAGGAAAGAAACCTGGATTTTCTGGTTCTGAGTCAAGCAAAGCTTAAGGGTAAAGGGGAAAAGTGATTTGGAAAAGCTTTAGGAGTAAAGTCAGGGGTTGGTGAGAGGACAAAAGCTAAGGAAGCAGTAGCACTACTCCTGAAGCAGGAGTTGTGGGAGTGTGTGGTGGAGTGTAAGAAAATAAACTCTAGATAGATGTGGGTAAAACTGAGAGTGGATGGAGAGATAGGTGATTAATGGTGCTTATGCTTCTGTTCATGAGAAGAAAGATCATGAGAGGCAAGTGTTTTGGGAGCCACTGAGTGAGTTTGTTAGCAGCTTTGATGCACAAGACCGGGTTATAGCGATGGGTGATTTAAATATGGAGGTGAGTAATGTGGCAGTTGAGGTTACAATTGGATTACGTGGGGTATTCAGTGTTGTGAATGGAAGCAGTGAAGATTTTGTGGATTTGGGTGCTGAAAGAAGACTAGTGATTAGGAATACCTGGTTTAAAAAGAGAGATATACATTATATGTATGTGTGTAGGAGAGATGGTCAAAGGGCATAATTGGATTACTTGTTAATTGATAGTCATGTAAAAGAGAGACTTTTGGATGTTAATGTGCTGAGAGGGCAGCTGGAGGGATGTCTGATCACTATCTTGTGGAGGTAAAGGTGCAGATTTGTAGAGGTTTTCAGAAAAGAAGAGAAAATGTTAGGAGGGAGAAAAGAGTGGTGAGAGTAAGTGAGTTTGGAAAGGAGACTTGTGTGAGGAAGTACCAGAAGAGATTGGTTGTCGAATGGCAAAAGGTGAGAGCAAATGATGTGAGAGGAATGGGATGTGTTTGGGGAAGCAGTGATGGTATGTACAAAAGATGCATTTAGCATGAGAAAAGTGGGAGGTGGGCAGATTAGAAAGGGTAGTGAGTGGTGGGATGAAGAAGTACAGTTGTTAGTGAGAGAGAGAAAAGAGAGGAAGGAGTGCAAATGACTGGGAGATGTATAAGAGAAAGTGGCAGGAGATCAAGAGTAAGGTGCAACTTTAAAAAATAGGGCAAATGAGAGCTAGAGTGAGACTTTAGGGAGAATGAAAAGATGTTTTGAAAGTTGAATAACATTTGTAAGACAAGGAAACAAGTGGGAAGATTGGTGATGGGGCAAGGGGGTAAGTGATGAAGTGAGAAAAAGATGAAGTAAGTATTTTAAAGGTTTGTTGATTGTTTGATGATAGAGTGGCAGATGTAAGGTGCTTTGGTCGGGGTGGTGTGCGAAGTGAGAGGGGTTAGGGAGAATGGTTTGGATAAGAGAAGAGGTAGTGAAAGCCTTGCAGAAGATGAAATCCAGTAAGGCGGTGGGTGTGGATGGTATTACGGTAGAATTTATTAAGAAAGGGGGTGACTGTTTTGTTGATTGGTTCAGTGTATTTATGGATCAATGGTGACATGCCTGAGGATTGGTGGAATGCATGCTTAGTGCCATTGTGCAAAGGCAAGGGGATAAAGGTGAGTGTTCAAACTGCAGAGTCTATTTTCTCCAAGCCTTTTATGTTTCAGTGTTGCAACATTTTGATAAGGTCTAGGACTTCAGAAATGATGATAAGAATACTCTGTTTTAAGTGGATTCTTTCCCTAGGAGTGAATCCCTAAGCAGACCTGTTTGTTGTTGAGACCAGAAATGTTGCTACCAATCTATGTCTCCCAAATTTTTGATGTTGAGGCAGATGAATTCAGTGCCCTGAACACAGACTTAAATGAATAGATGTAGATTTCTCACAAACAAACTGGTTCGCTGAAATATGTGATTCTTTTTACTTGCCCATAACTGGGAAAGGCAGCCTTGCTGCAGGAGGCTCCTGTAGTTTTTCAAAGGTCATTGCTACTTGCTGGCATATCTTCAGTGCCCAGGAGGAACTAATCCTCTGAGCTCTGTATTCATGAATCTTTAGGGTTTGGATTTTTTCAAACAGATGTGTAGACAAAAGGTTTGGGAATGCCCAAACAGGTGTTTTCATAGATAATTTTAATGCTTTTCTGTCAGGGACAATCCCAGTTAGTCTGCAAATAATTTCAGACTCTTCTAAAGGAATCTGACTGTTGATGGTGACTGAACTTTTATGTTTAGAAATTTTCACTAACCTTTGTCATGGCAAGGTTCACCATTGAAAGGTTCAGCAATTATTTATCTGAGCCTTTGTAGGTCAAACTGCCTAAATCTTCCTGTTTGAGATCAGCTGCTTCTTCATTTCAGGCCAAGTGAGAATTATCCAAGGTCCTGAATCTTTTAGTCTTCATAGGCATTATGGCTTCACAATGTCTTCTCATGAAATTTTTTTTATAGCTTTAGGTTTTGGAAGAAGGGTTTGTGTATTCATGCAATGTCCAAGCTCAAGAATCATCTCTTTTGACAATGACCTTTTTATGACTTGAAATTAAAGCTAAAGTTCCTAGTAGTATGCAAAGTTTCTGGTAGAATATGAAAATATTGAATTAAAAGTTAATTGTTTAATAATTCTCAAGATATTTCCCTACTGGGAACTCCACCCTATATTTGTAATAAAAACTCTTCTGGATTTCCTCAATCTCCTCTAAGACTATCAAGGAAGACATTTACTTGTTCATCCAGGATCTTTGAAATCCCTCTTGGCAAGGAGCATCTCTCTCTAGATTGAGAGCTAATGATGCTTGGAAAGTGGCCTCTACTGCCTTCCTTAGGAATATTTTCTAGGAGGTAATCATTATGATAGTTCTCTAGCATTCATCTCACACTATTATTCAATATTATATTAGTCTGGCTGCGGTGTATCTTCCATGCGTGGCCTTGGGAGTCTCCCTCCAGTGGGAGGAGGTAATCCTGCATAGACCCCAGTCCATGTCTTGAGTTGATTTTCTCTTGATGTTCCTTTCTGCTTTTATAGATTTTGATATTTCATTATAGCTTTTTCTTTAAGCTCTCGCCCTTTTTGTGGTTATGCTCACATCATTATTAGGGCTTCCAGTGGCATAAGAGAGAGATGTAGACTTTGAAGAAGTAGAAATTTTCTCTCGAGGTGAAGCCTTGTAATCACTGGTTTTCTTTTACTCCTTCCCATCCTTTCCCTCTCCTTTGCAAAACTTCTTTCAGTGCCAGTTGTGACAGCTCTGGGGTAAATGCCAACAATCTGCAAAATGAGAAGAATATGAGGCTTGAGTTACCAACTTTGGTACAGTGGTAACATTGGCTAGGGCAGTCACTGATTAGTGGAGGAGACACTGGATGGTAATTGGCTGACACCAAAGACCAGAAGAATGGTTGTTGAAGAGTGGTAATTTTATGTGAATTCCCACCATACCGATAAGGGTTAATTCCCCTTGCAACTGTGGTGTTCTTTTGTCACTCTCAGGATCTGACTTGGGGAGAAAGGGATTTTAATTCTTCAACCCCACAATTTTCAGTGCTTAACTGTCCTTTTTATTTGGTAGTAATATAAGATTTATCATGAATGAAATGTTTTCAATGTTATTAGAGATTTTAGGACAGTCCTACCTCATGAGTCAACTTCCCCAGGAAAGTTTCTTCCACCAATTATCCTCCAGTCACTTACTCCCAGCTATATTCCGCTGGACAATTCCTGCATAGTATATGTACATAGAAAATTACAACCAAGCAGTTAAGTCTAATCTGATCTAACCCAACCAAATCAAATTTAACTTAAACTAGCCTAACATAAACAGATTATTTTCTGAGTCTCCAAAACTAACTTAACATAAACAGATTATTCTCTGATAGTCTGACATGCTAGGGGAAATAATTTGAGTGAGAATCAGCTTGTGGAAATTGACCTGAGGGAATTTTTGGGGGAGGAGGGGGAATTATCCTAATTCAGTTATTAGACTGGAATCTTATTTATCTTATGGAAGTTTTTATTTTCATCCTTAGTTAACCTTAAGATGAATATGCTTGAATGATAAGCAAGCTTATTCCTAACTGATGAGTATTCCTTATTTTTGCATGATGATAAAAATCATATGTGTATGACAGGTAATATTTTTTACAGGTCCTGGCTGATCCTGTACTAAAATATCTGGATATGATCATTGAACCCCATCTATCAGATAATCCAAATGAAGACATTGATAGCGACATGCTTGTCGTTTCAAAACAGGTATGGCAGTTTGTCTTTTATTCAGTGTACTTTTGTTTTACATTCTCCAGTAGAAATTGATTGTATGACCCATTAGCATGTTGGTTTAGAAAGATATTTTTTTTTCTTACATGGCTGTGTAATATTTTCTCCAAATCATGTCCTTAAACCTGAGCATGGTAACTTGTTGATCATGACATTTGCCATGTTACATTTTTCATCTGGTGGATTTTTGCTTCTCTGTAAACAATTCATGTCATCAGATAAACTTCCCTTTATGAAGGAGGATAAGTGTTCTTATATAAGTCTGTGACGGCCACAAGGGGGCTGGTTAGATGCATTATCCCAATGAAAATGCGCAGAAAACTGTCACATAGCCAAATTGCTAAGTTAGACTTATTCTTTTTTTTGGAGGAAAGTTTGTAAAGCATTGTTCATATGAATACAGTAACTTAGAATCATCTACATTTCTAGCTACAGCCATTCTTTTATAAAGATATTTCATAGAATGACATTTTGCTTTTAGTTTAAGAATCAGGTTACATGGATAATGCAGATTAACCCCTCGAATTTGCTGGGGATCTCAAAGAATTATTTTCGTTTTCATATTCTCAGATGTCAAAAATAATTTTCTTCCACAATTTTTGTGGTGTGAAGGGTATTGATTAAGTAAGTTATGATAGGAAAAGAGAGAGGTATAGTAAGAAGAAGAGTATAATTGAGAGAGCTGGCTGAAGATGGTGTGCTTAAATGGTTTGGATATGAGTGAATGAGTGAGGAAAGATTGACAAAGAGTATATACATGTCAGGTGTGGAGGGGACAACAAGAAGGGGGAGACCAAACTGGAGATGGAACATTGGAGTGAAACTGCTTTTTAGTGCTTGGGGAGTACGCATGCAAAAGGGTGAAAGGCATGCACAGGATAGAGTGAATTGGAGGGATGTGGTATACAGGGGTCAGCATGCTGTAAGTGGGCAGGACCAGGGCATGTAAGGCAGTCATGGGAAACTGTGTGAAAAGATCTGTAGAGACCGGATGTGGATAGAGGGACTGGATTTTGGTGCATTTTGCATGACACCAAGAGAATGGATTTGAGTGAATGAGGCCTTTTCTTAGTCTGTTCCTGGCTTTAAATCATTGATGCAGGAACTGATGAATAAATGTGAAAGGAAAAGAAAGGCACATGTTGCTTTGAAGAATGTATGTGAGAAATACTTAAAAAACAGATGGATTTGTATGTAGCATTTATGAATCTGGAGAAGGCATATGATAAGAAATGATAGGGATGCTCTGTGGAAGGTATTAAAAGTATATGGTGTGGGAGGTAAGTTGCTAGAAGCAGTGAAAAGTTTTCATAGGGGATGTAAAGCATGTGTACAAGTAGGAAGAGGAAAGTGATTGATTTCCATTGAATGTCGGTTTGTGGCAGGGGTGCATAATGTCTCCACGGTTGTTTGATTTATTTATGGATGGTGTTGTTAGGTAGGTGAATGCAAGAGTTTTGGAGAGAGGGGCAAGTATGCAGTCTTTTGGGGATGAGAGGGCTTGGGAAGTGAGTCAGTTGTTGTTCGCTAATGATACAGCGCTGGTGGCTGATTCGGGTGAGAAACTGCAAATGTTGGTGACTGAGTTTAGTAAAGTGTGTGAAAGAAGAAAGTTGAGAATAGATGTGAATAAGAGCAAGGTTATTAGGTTCAGTAGGGTTGACGGACAAGTTAATTGGGAGTTAAGTTTGAATGGAGAAAAACTGGAGGAAGTGAGGTGTTTTAGATACCTGGGAGTGGATTTAGCAGCAGATGGAACCGTGAAAGCAGAAGTGAGTCACAGGGTGGGGGAGGGGCGAAGGTTCTAGGAACGTTGAAGAATGTGTGGAAGGCGAGAACATTATCTCTGAGAGCAAAAATGGGTATGTTTGAAGGAATAGTGGTTCCAAGAATGTTTTATGGTTGTTAGGCATGGGCTATAGATAGGGTTGTGTGGAGGAGGGTGGATGTGTTGGAAATGAGATGTTCGAGGACAGTATGTGGCGTGAGGTGGTTTGATCAAGTAAGTAATGAAAGGGTGAGAGAGATGTATGGTAATAAAAAGAGTGTGGTTGAGAGAGCAGAAAAGGGTGTATTGAAATGGTTTGATCACATGGAGAGAATGAGTGAGGTAAAATTGACAAAGGGGGATATATGTGTCAGAGGTGGAGGGAACGAGAAGTGGGAGACCAAATTGGAGGTGGAAGAATGGAGTGAAAAAGATTTTGAGCAATGGGGTCTGAACATACAAGAGGGTGAAAGGCATGCAAGGAATAGAGTGAATTGGAACGATGTGGTATACCAGGGGTTGATGTAATGTCAATGGATCGAACCAGGGCTTGTGAAGCGTCTGGGGTAGACCATGGAAAGTTTTGTGAGGCCTGGATGTGGAAAGGGAGCTGTGGTTTAAGGTGCATTACACATGACTGTTAGAGACTGAATGTGAACAAATGTGGCCTTTGTTGTCTTTTCCTAGCATTACCTCTTGCGCGGGGAAGGGGGGGTGTCATTTCATGTGTGGCGGGGTGGTGATGGGAATGGATAAAGGCAGCAAGTATGAATATGTACATGTGTACATATGTATATGTATGTATACGTCGGAATGTATAGATATGTATATGTGTGTGTGTGGGCCTTTATGTACATATATGTGTATGTGGGTGGGTTGTGCCATTCTTTTGTCTGTTTCCTTGTGCTACCTCGCTAACGCAGGAGACAGTGACAAAGTATAATAAATAGATAAGTAATGTTGCAGGATACTTTAAGGTATTTGTTTTTGCATATGCATTTTACGGTATCATGACAAAATACTTTGCTCTTCATAAGCCACGCACTGGTAATGTCTGTAAACAAAGTGATACTGTAGCCAGCACATGCTCTTGCCAACGTATATCTGATTTCTTACCTATTACAGTATTTCCTGCCTCCAAAGTAAGTGTTACCATTTCAGCATATGTGTCAAGAATATTTAGGTTTCTCAGTAGCATACAGAATGTAAATTCATCACTATAGATGTGAAATTAGAAGTGCTTAGGAGGTTTGATGGTAATGAGAAATTCATGAGCTACAGCTAAGTCCATGAATCTCACTTAACTTAGCCACTGTTTGGAAAATATGGATGAAAGTAGAAAATATTGAATAACAAGATATAGCTGAATTGCAGGAATCACATTCTAAGGTCCTGAGCATTGAGATGCTTTAGCAGTTAGATGCAGAAAAAATTCAAGAGGAAGGAAAAAACATCCTCTACCACACACACATTTCAACCAAGACCAGCAGAAGTGTTCAAACACTTAGACAAGGCTGTAATCTTCGTTATTGATATGGTTCTCAGTATTGAACGTGCTTTTGTGTTTTTAGTGTGCTTTCAGATGTTCCACATAGATAAAAGGAGTATTGCAGATAGAGAAAAGATCACCACACAGCTAAAAAAAAGATAATTCGAAAGGCCAAGACAAACTTCTCCTCCACTTCCAGATGAAACAGCTGCTGAGTCAGATAATACCAAGCTTAATTCAGTTAAACCTAGTACTTTTCACTATCCCTATCAATAGCCTTCACTCCACTGCCATCTCAACTACTCATCATCACATTCCATGTTAAATTTTCATTTTCACATTGACTACAGATGTTCCTTTTACAGCAGGGACCTCTTCTAGCAGTTTACTTGAGAAAGACAGACAACAGGAGGCCTGATTGGCCTTTGGCTGGGTTGTCCAGTAAGAAAAGAAATAACTTGACGGGAAAATGTAACACCGCATTGCAGTTTTTTAAGCTATTACTGATTCCTCCTACTGTACATTAGCCTTCAAGTGTCCCCATTGCCACTGTCATTTATAGTTTGTTTCTGGCATTTTTCTCTGAGTATACTTGAATTTATAGAATATTTGTCTAAATGACTTTTGAAGGTATTTATAGTCAGCATTTACTACATCTGATGGTAACTTATTCCACCAGTGCTCAACGCTCCTATAGGAAAAGATGCTTTTTTCCACGTCTGTACTACATCTTTTAGCTTTGAGATGTATTCCATTTCTCCCGGTGTCCATATTTTCTTGTATTTCAAAAAGATGTTCGTGATTTCCTTTATCAAACTTGTTCAGAATTTTGAACACCTGGATTAAGTTGCCACCAAGTCTGTGTATTTTAAGGAAGAAGAGATCCAATTGTTTTAGCCTCCCTTTGCATGCCAGATTTCTAAGGGATAGGATCAATTTTGTTGTTCGTCTTTGCACTTGCTCTATTTTTCCTCATTCTTTTTTAGTTTGGGGACCAAAACTGGACTGTATATTCGTGATAAGGTTGTATTAGAGAATTATAAAGTCTGAGAATTAAATCTGTTGTCTTGTAACCTATTTTCCTAGCTATGAAACCTCACATTTGGTTGCCTTTTTTACTTGCTGCTTGACACTGTTTAGTGTATTTCAGATTGTTGCTTATGACAACTCCAAGATCCTTTTCTTCATTTACTTTAGTTAGAGAGTTTCCAAATAGTTTGTTGTTGTAGTATATATTCTTGTTTCCAAACTGCATAACTTCACAATTGTCTACATTAAACTTCATTTGCCATTTGTTTGACAACTTTGCTAGTAAGTTAAGGTCTCTTTGAATAATTTTGCAGTCCCACCTGTTTACAGCTCTACCTCATAGTTTAGCATCATCAGCAGATTTGGAGACCTTAGGTATGAGGCCGATTTCTAGGTCATTAATGTATATTATGAAAAGAATTGGGCCTAGGACTGACCCCTGTGGCACACCACTCATTACGTCTATCCAATCTGAGGGTTTGCCGTTTAATACTACATGCTGTTTTCTTCTGGTAAGCGAGTCTTTGATTCATGTGCAGAGTTCTTCACTGATTCTGCCTGCTTTGAGTTTATTTAGAATTCTCTTGTAAGGTACTTTATCAAAAGCTTTTTGGAAATCTAAGTATTCATCAGACGGTAAGTGATCGGTTCTCAGTGAATTTCATTTTGCAGCAGGCACACATGATCTCTCCATGTTTTCTTAATTTGTTCATGGATGGGGTGGTTAGAGAGTTGAATGCAAGAGTTTTGGAGAGAGGTGCAAGTATGTAGTCTGCTGTGGGTGTGAAGGCCTGGGAAGTGAGTCAGTTGTTGTTTTCTGATGATACAGTGCTGGTGGCTGAATCGGGTGAAAAACTGCAGAGGTTGGTGTCTGAGTTTGGTAATGTGTGTGAAAGAAGAAAGTGAGAATAAATGTGAATAAGAGCAAGGTTATTAGTTTCAGTAGGGTTGGGGGACAAGTTAGTTGGGAGGTAAGTTTCAAAGGATAAAAATTGGAGGAAGTGAAGTGTTTTAGATATCTGTGAGTGAATTAAGCAGCAGATGGAACCATGGAAGCGGAAGAGAGTCACAAAGTAGGGGAGGGGGCGAAGGTTCTGGGAGCATTAAAGAATGTGTGGAAGGCGAGAATGTTATCTCGGAGAGCAGAATTGGGTATGTTTGAAGGAATAGTGGTAGCAGAATTGGGTGTGTTTAAAGAAATAGTGGTTCCAGCAATGTTATATGATTGCAAGGCATGAGTTATAGGTAGGGTTACACGGAGGAGGGTGGATGTGTTGGAAATCAAATGTTTGAGGAAAGTATGTGGTGCAAGGTGGATTGATCGAGTAAGTAATGAAAGGGTATGAGAGATGTGTGTTAATAAAAAGAGTTTGGTTGAGAGAGCAGAAGAGGGTGTGTTGAAATGGTTTGGACACGTGGAGAAAATGAGTGAGGAAAGATTGACAAAGAAGAAATATGTGTCAGAGATAGAAGGAACAAGAAGTGGGAGACCAAGTGGGAGGTGGAAGGATGGAGTGAAAAAGATTTTGAGCATTTGGGGCATGACATACAGGAGGATGAAAGGCAGGCAAGGAACAGAGTGATTTGGAATGATGTGGCATACTAGGGTTGATGTGTTGTCAGTGGACTGAACCAGGGCATGTGAAGCATCTGGGGTAAACCATGGAAAGCAAAAATAGGTATGTTTGAAGGAATAGTGGTCTCAACAATGTTATACGGTTGCAAGGCATGGGCTACATGTGTATATATGTACATGTCTGTGTATGTGTATGTGTATGTATGTTTATGTATAAATGTATAGGTATGTATTTCTGCGTATGTGGGCATTTATGTATATACATGTGTATGTGGGTGGGTTGGGCCATTCTTTCATCTGTTTCCTTGTGCTACCTAGCTAACGTGGGAGACAGCATCAGATTATGATGAAATATATATATATATATATATATATTTTTTTTTTTTTTATACTATTCGCCATTTCCCGCGATAGCGAGGTAGCGTTAAGAACAGAGGACTGGGTTTTGAGGGAATATCTTCACCTGGCCCCTTCTCTGTTCCTTCTTTTGGAAAATAAAAAAAAAAAGAGAGGGGAGGATTTCCAGCCACCCGCTCCCTTCCCTTTTAGTCGCCTTCTACGACACGCAGGGAATACGTGGGAAGTATTCCTTCTCCCCTATCCCCAGGGATATATATATATATATATATATACTTGCCCCTCTTTCCGAAACTCTTGCATTCACCTCCCTAACAACCCCATCCATATATATATATATATATATATATGTTAGAAGCAGTGAAAAGTTTTTATCGAGGATGTAAGGCATGTGTACGTGTAGGAAGAGAGGAAAGTGATTGGTTCTCAGTGAATGTAGGTTTGTGGCAGGGGTGTGTGATGTCTCCATGGTTGTTTAATTTGTTTATGGATGGTGTTGTTAGGGAGGTGAATGCAAGAGTTTTGAAAGAGGGGCAAGAATGAAGTATGTTATGGATGAGAGAGCTTGGGAAGTGAGTCAGTTGTTGTTCGCTGATGATACAGCGCTGGTGGCTAATTCATGTGAGAAACTGCAGAAGTTGGTGACTGAGTTTGGTAAAGTGTGTGAAAGAAGAAAGTTAAGAGTAAATGTGAATAAGAGCAAGGTTATTAGGTACAGTAGGGTTGAGGGTCAAGTCAATTGGGAGGTAAGTTTGAATGGAGAAAAACTGGAGGAAGTAAAGTGTTTTACATATATGGGAGTGGATCTGGCAGCGGATGGAACCATGGAAGCGGAAGTGAATCATAGGGTGGGGGAGGGGGCGAAAATCCTGGGAGCCTTGAAGAATGTGTGGAAGTCGAGAACATTATGTCGGAAAGCAAAAATGGGTATGTTTGAAGGAATAGTGGTTCGAACAATGTTGTATGATTGCGAGGCGTGGGCTATGGATAGAGTTGTGCGGAGGAGGGTGGATGTGCTGGAAATGAGATGTTTGAGGACAATGTGTGGTGTGAGGTGGTTTGATCGGGTAAGCAATGTAAGGGTAAGAGAGATGTGTGGAAATAAAAAGCGAAATGATATGGGAGGGAATTGATTGAGAGGGTGAAGGCATGTACAAAGCATCAGATTGGGGAAGAGCAGTGTTGTTTCGGAAGTGGTAGAGTATGTGTTGATCAGGTGTTTGCTTTGAAGAATGTATGTGAGAAATACTTAGAAAAGCAAATGGATTTGTATGTAGCACTTATGGATCTGGAGAAGGCATATGATAAGAGTTGATAGAGATGATGTGTGGAAGGTATTTAGATTATATGGTGTGGGAGGCAAGTTGTTAGAAGCAGTGAAAAGTTTTTATCGAGGATGTAAGTCATGTGTACGAGTGGGAAGAGAAGAAAGTGATTTGTTCTCAGTGAATGTAGGTTTGCGGCAGGGGTGGCTGATGTCTCCATGGTTGTTTAATTTGTTTATGGATGGGGTTGTTAGGGAGGTGAATGCAAGAGTTTTGGAGAGGAGGGCAAGTATGGAGTCTGTTGTGGATGTGAGGGATTGGGAAAAGAGTCAGTTGTTGTTCGCTGATGATACAGCGCTGGTGGCTTATTCGGGTGAGAAACTGCAGAAGCTGGTGACTGAGTTTGGTAAAGTGTGTGAAAGAAATAAGTTGAGAGTAAAGGTGAATACGAGCAAGGTTATTAGGTACAGTAGGGTTGTGGGTCAAGTCAATTTGGATGTAAGTTTGAATAGAGAAAAACTGGAGGAAGTTAAGTGTTCTAGATATCTGGGAGTGGATTTGGCAGTGGTTGGAAACATGGAAGCAGAGGCGAGTCACAGGGTAGGGGAGAGGGGCGAAAGTTCTAGGAGCGTTGAAAAATGTGTGGAAGGTGTGAACATTATCTCGGAAAGCATAAATGGTTATGTTTGAAGGAGTAGTGGTTCCAACAATGTTATATGGTTGCGAGGCGTGGGCTATAGATAGACTTGTGTGGAGGAAGGTGGATGTGTTGGAAATGAGATGTTTGAGGTCAGTATCAGGTGTGAGGTGGTTTGATTGAATAAGTAATGAAAGGTTAAGAGAGATGTGAGGTAATAAAAAGAGTGTAGTTGAGAGAGCAGAAGAGGGTGTTTTGAAATGGTTTGGTCACATGAAGAGAATGAGTGAGGAAAGATTGAGAAAGAGGATATATGTGTCAGAGGTGGAGGGAATGAGGAGAAGTGTGAGACCAAATTGGAGGTGGAAAGATGGAGTGAAAAAGACTTTGAGCGATCGGGGCCTGAACATACAGGAGGGTGAAAGGTGTGAAAGGAATAAAGTGAATTGCAACGATGTGATATACCGGGGTCAATGTGCTGTCAATAGATTGAACCAGGGCATGTGAAGTGTCTGAGGTAAACCATGGAAAGTTTTGTGGGGCCTGGATGTAGAAAGTGAGCTGTGGTTTCGGTCCATTATATATGACAGCTAGAGACTGAGTGTGAACGAATGTGGTCTTTGTTGTCTTTTCCTAGCACTACCTCGCACACATGCTGGGGGAGTGGGTTGTCTTTTCATGTGTGGCGGGATGGCAACAAGAATGAATGAAGGCAGTAAGTATGAACTATGTACATGTGTATATATACATGTGTATATACATGTGTATGTAAGTATATACATTGAAATCTATAGGTATGTATATGTGCAGGTGTGGTTGTGTATGTATATAAATGTGTATGTGGGTGGATTGGGCCATTCTTTCGATCCTCTGGCTGTTGGAGGTTTGTATGATATATATATATATATATATATATTTATTTATTTTTTTATTTTGTTTTGTCGCTGTCTCCTGCGTTAGCGAGGTAGCGCAAGGAAAGAGACGAAAGAATGGCCCAACCCACCCACATACACATGTATATACATACACGTCCACACACGCAAATATACATACCCATACATCTCAATGTACACATACATATATACACACACAGACATATACATATATACACATGTACATAATTCATACTTTCTACCTATATTCATTCCCATCGCTACCTCGCCACACATAGAATAACAACCACCTCCCCCCTCATGTGTGCGAGGTAGCGCTAGAAAAAGACAACAAAGGCCCCATTCATTCACACTCAGTCTCTAGCTGTCATATAATAATGCACCGAAACCACAGCTCCTTTTCCACATCCAGGACCTACAGAACATTCCATGGTTTACCCCAGATGCTTCACATGCCCTGGTTCAATCCACTGACAGCACATCAACCCCGGTATACCACATCGTTCCAATTCACTCTATTCCTTGCACACCTTTCACCCTCCTGCATGTTCAGTCCCCGATCACTCAAAATCTTTTTCACTCCATCTTTCCACCTCCAATTTGGTCTCCCACTTCTCCTCGTTCCCTCCTCCTCTGACACATATATCCTCTTGGTCAATCTTTCCTCACTCATTCTCTCCATGTGACCAAACCATTTCAAAACATCCTCTTCTGCTCTCTCAACCACACTCTTTTTATTTCCTCACATCTCTCTTACCCTTACATTACTTATCCGATCAAACCAGCTCACACAACATATTGTCCTCAAACATCTCATTTCCAGCACATCCACCCTCCTGCACAGAACTCTATCCATAGCCCACACCTCACAACCATACAACATTGTTGGAACCACTATTCCTTCAAACATACCCATTTTTGCTTTCCGACATAATGTTCTCGACTTCCTAACATTATTCAAGGCTCCCAGAATTTTCGCCCCCTCCCCACCCTATGATTCACTTCCGCTTCCACGGTTCCATCCGCTGCCAGATCCACTCCCAGATATCTAAAACACTTTATTTCCTCCAGTTTTTCTCCATTCAAACTTACCTCCCAATTGACTTGACCCTCAACCCTACTGTACTTAATAGCCTTGCTCTTACTCACATTTAACTTTAACTTTCTTCTTTCACACACTTTACCAAACTCAGTCACCAGCTTCTGCAGTTTCTCACATGAATCAGCCACCAGCGCTGTATCATCAGCGAACAACAACTGACTCACTTCCCAAGCTCTCTCATCCACAACAGACTGCATACTTGCCCCTCTTTCCAAAACTCTTGCATTCACCTCCCTAACAACCCCATCCATAAACAAATTGAACAACCATGGAGACATCACACACCCCTGCCGCAAACCTACATTCACTGAGAACCAATCACTTTCCTCTCTTCCTACAAGTACACATGCCTTACATCCTCGATAAAAACTTTTCACTGCTTCTAACAACTTGTGGGGCCTCCCACACCATATATTCTTAATGCCTTCCACAGAGCATCTCTATCAACTCTATCATATGCCTTCTCCAGATCCATAAATGCTACATACAAATCCATTTGCTTTTCTAAGTATTTCTCACATACATTCTTCAAAGCAAACACCTGATCCACACATCCTCTACCACTTCTGAAACCACACTGCTCTTCCCCAATCTGATGCTCTGTACATGCCTTCACCCTCTCAATCAATACCCTCCCGTATAATTTCCCAGGAATACTCAACAAACTTATACCTCTGTAATTTGAGCACTCACTTTTATCCCCTTTGCCTTTGTACAGTGGCACTATGCAAGCATTCTGCCAATCCTCAGGCACCTCACCATGAATCATAAATACATTAAATAACCTTAACAACAAGTCAAGAATACAGTCACCCCCTTTTTTAATAAATTCCACTGCAGTACCATCCAAACCTGCTGCCTTGCCGGCTTTCATCTTCCGCAAAGCTTTTACTACCTCTTCTCTGTTCACCAAATCATTTTCCCTAACCCTCTCACTTTGCACACCACCTCGACCAAAACACCCTATATCTGCCACTCTATCATCAAACACATTCAACAAACCTTCAAAATACTCACTCCATCTTCTTCTCACTTCACCACTACTTGTTATCACATCCCCATTAGCCCCTTTCACTGAAGTTCCCATTTGCTCCCTTGTCTTACGCACTTCATTTACCTCCTTCCAAAACACCTTTTTATTCTCCCTAAAATTTACTGATTTTGCGTGTGATCAAGATATTCCTATGAGTCCACGAGGAAAATGAAACACGAAAAGTTCCCAAGTGCACTTTCGTGTAATAATCACATCATCAGGGGAGACACAAGAGAGGAATATAACAGTCAGTTGCTAGCTTCGTCTCTTCGATGTATATCAACTGACTGTTATATTCCTCTCTTGTGTCTCCCCTGATGATGTGATTATTACACGAAAGTGCACTTGGGAACTTTTCGTGTTTCATTTTCCTCGTGGACTCATAGGAATATCTTGATCACGCGCAAAATTGTGATCCTTTCCAATATATATATATATATATATATATATATATATATATATATATATATATATATATATATCTTTCTTTTCTTTAATACTATTCGCCTTTTCCCGCATTAGCGAGGTAGCGTTAAGAACAGAGGACTGGGCCTTTGAGGGAATATCCTCACCTAGCCCCCCTTCTCTGTTCCTTCTTTTGGAAAATTGAAAAAAAAACGAGAGGGGAGGATTTCCAGCCACCCGCTCCCTCCCCCCTTAGTCGCCCCCCACGACACACAGGGAACACATGGGAAGTATTCTTTCTCCCCTATATGTATATGTATATGTATATGCCCATAGCCTAGCAGTTAGCATTCCCATATATATATATATATATATATATATATATATATATATATATTTATATATATATATATTTATATATATATATATATATATATATATATATATATATATATATATATATATATATATATATATATATATATATTATCCCTGGGGATAGGGGATTAAGAATACTTCCCACGTATTCCCTGTGTCGTAGAAGGCGACTAAAAGGGGAGGGAGCGGGGGGCTGGAAATCCTCCCCTCTCGTTTTTTTTTTTTAATTTTCCAAAAGAAGGAACAGAGGGGGCCAGGTGAGGATATTCCAAAAAGGCCCAGTCCTCTGTTCTTAACGCTACCTCGCTAACGCGGGAAATGGCAAATAGTTTAAAAGAAAGAAAGAATATATATATATATCTATCTTTTTCTTTTAAACTATTCGCCATTTCCCGCATTAGCGAGGTAGCGTTAAGAACAGAGGACTGGGCCTTTTTTGGAATATCCTCACCTGGCCCCCTCTGTTCCTTCTTTTGGAAAATTAAAAAAAAAAAGAGAGGGGAGGATTTCCAGCCCCCCACACCCTCCCCTTTTAGTCGCCTTCTACGACACACAGGGAATACGTGGGAAGTATTCTTAATCCCCTATCCCCAGGGATAATATATATATATATATTGGAAAGGATCACAATTTTGCGCGTGATCAAGATATTCCTATGAGTCCACGAGGAAAATGAAACACGAAAAGTTCCCAAGTGCACTTTTGTGTAATAATCACATCATCAGGGGAGACACAAGAGGGGAATATAACAGTCAGTTGCTAGCTTCGTCTCTTCGATGTATATCAACTGACTGTTATATTCCTCTCTTGTGTCTCCCCTGAAGATGTGATTATTACACGAAAGTGCACTTGGGAACTTTTCGTGTTTCATTTTCCTTGTGGACTCATAGGAATATCTTGATCACGCGCAAAATTGTGATCCTTTCCAATATATATATATATATATATATATATATATATATATATATATATATATATATTATCCCTGGGGATAGGGGATTAAGAATACTTCCCACGTATTCCCTGTGTGTCGTAGAAGGCGACTAAAAGGGGAGGATGCGGGGGGCTGGAAATCCTCCCCTCTCTTTTTTTTTTTAATTTTCCAAAAGAAGGAACAGAGGGGGCCAGGTGAGGATATTCCAAAAAAGGCCCAGTCCTCTGTTCTTAACGCTACCTCGCTAATGCGGGAAATGGCGAATAGTTTAAAAGAAAAAGATAGATATATATATATATATATTCTTTCTTTCTTTTAAACTATTTGCCATTTCCCGCGTTAGTGAGGTAGCGTTAAGAACAGAGGACTGGGCCTTTTTTGGAATATCCTCACCTGGCCCCCTCTGTTCCTTCTTTTGGAAAATTGAAAAAAAAAAACGAGAGGGGAGGATTTGCAGCCCCCCGCTCCCTCCCCTTTTAGTCGCCTTCTACGACACACAGGGAATACGTGGGAAGTATTCTTAATCCCCTATCCCCAGGGATAATATATATATATATATATATATATATATGTATATATATATATATATATATATATATATATATATATATATCCCTGGGGATAGGGGAGAAAGAATACTTCCCACGTATTCCCTGCGTGTCGTAGAAGGCGACTAAAAGGGAAGGGAGCGGGGGGCTGGAAATCCTTCCCTCTCAATTTTTTTTTTTTTCCAAAAGAAGGAACAGAGAAGGGGGCCAGGTGAGGATATTCCCTAAAAGGCCCAGTCCTCTGTTCTTAACGCTACCTCGCTAATGCGGGAAATGGCGAATAGTTTAAAAAAAAAAAAAAAAAATATATATATATATATATATTTTTTTTTTTTTGCCGCTGTCTCCCGCGTTTGTGAGGTAGCGCAAGGAAACAGACGAAAGAAATGGCCCAACCCACCCCCATACACCTGTATATGCATACGTCCACACACGCAAATATACATACCTACAAAGCTTTCCATGGTTAACCCAGACACTTCACATGCCCTGATTCAATCCACTGACCGCACGTCAACCCCGGTATACCACATCGATCTAATTCACTCTATTCCTTGCCCTCCTTTTACCCTCCTGCATGTACAGGCCCCGATCACACAGAATCTTTTTCACTCCATCTTTCCACCTCCAATTTGGTCTCCCACTTCTCCTCGTTCCCTCCACCTCCGACACATATATCCTCTTGGTCAATCTTTCCTCACTCATTCTCTCCATGTGCCCAAACCATTTCAAAACACCCTCTTCTGCTCTCTCAACCACGCTCTTTTTATTTCCACACATCTCTCTTACCCTTACGTTACTTACTCAATCAAACCACCTCACACCACACATTGTCCTCAAACATCTCATTTCCAGCACATCCATCCTCCTGCGCACAACTCTATCCATAGCCCACGCCTCGCAACCATACAACATTGTTGGAACCACTATTCCTTCAAACATAGCCATTTTTGCTTTCCGAGATAATGTTCTCGACTTCCACACATTCTTCAAAGTTCCCAGGATTTTCGCCCCCTCCCCCACCCTATGATCCACTTCCGCTTCTATGGTTTCATCCACTGCCAGATCCACTCCCAGATATCTAAAACACTTTACTTCCTCGAGTTTTTCTCCATTCAAACTTACCTCCCAATTGACTTGACCCTCAACCCTACTGTACCTAATAACCTTGCTCTTATTCACATTTACTCTTAACTTTCTTCTTTCACACACTTTACCAAACTCAGTCACCAGCTTCTGCAGTTTCTCACATGAATCAGCCACCAGCGCTGTATCATCAGTGAACAACAACTGACTCACTTCCCAAGCTCTCTCATCCCCAACAGACTTCATACTTGCCCCTCTTTCCAAAACTCTTGCATTCACCTCCCTAACAACCCCATCCATAAAGAAATCAAACAACCATGGAGACATCACACACCCCTGCCGCAAACCTGCATTCACTGAGAACCAATCAATTTTCTCTCTTCCTACACGTACACATGCCTTACATCCTCGATAAAAACTTTTCACTGCTTCTAACAACTTGCCTCCCACACCATATACTCTTAATACCTTCCACATAGCATCTCTATCAACTCTATCATATGCCTTCTCCAGATCCATAAATGCTACATACAAATCCATTTGCTTTTCTAAGTATTTCTCACATACATTCTTCAAAGCAAACACCTGATCCACACATCCTCTACCACTTTTGAAACCACACTGCTCTTCCCAATCTGATGCTCTGTACATGCCTTCACCCTCTCAATCAATACCCTCCCATATAATTTACCAGGAATACTCAAGAAACTTATACCTCTGTAATTTGAGCACTCACTCTTATCCCCTTTGCCTTTGTACAATGGCACTATGCACGCATTCCGCCAATCCTCAAGCACCTCTCCATGAGTCATAGATACATTGAATAACCTTACCAACCAGTCAATAATACAGTCACCCCCCTTTTTAATAAATTCCACTGCAATACCATCCAAACCTGCTGCCTTGCCGGCTTTCATCTTCCGCAAAGCTTTTACTACCTCTTCTCTGTTTACCAAATCATTTTCCCTAACCCTCTCACTTTGCACACCACCTCGACCAAAACACCCTATATCTGCCACTCTATCATCAAACACATTCAACAAACCTTCAAAATACTCACTCCATCTCCTTCTCACATCACCGCTACTTGTTATCACCTCCCCATTTGCGCCCTTCACTGAAGTTCCCATTTGCTCCCTTGTCTTACGCACTTTATTTACCTCCTTCCAGAACATCTTTTTATTCTCCCTAAAATTTAATGATATATATATATATCTTTTCTTTCTTTCAAACTATTCGCCATTTCCCGCATTAGCGAGGTAGCGTTAAGAACAGAGGACTGGGCCTTTGAGGGAATATCCTCACCTGGCCCCCTTCTCTGTCCCTTCTTTTGGAAAAAAAAGAAAAAGAGAGGGGAGTATTTCCAGCCCCCCGCTCCCTCCCCTTTTAGTCGCCTTCTACGACACGCAGGGAATATGTGGGAAGTATTCTTTCTCCCCTATCCCCAGGGATATATATATATATATATATATATATATAAATGGTATGACCATTATTTTAGTAAGGTAATATTCAATCATTTATTAAGAAAGGGGGTGACTGTATTGTTGACTGGTTGGTAAGGTTATTTAATGTATGTATGACTCATGGTGAGGTGCCTGAGGATTGGCGGAATGCGTGCATAGTGCCATTGTACAAAGGCAAAGGGGATAAGAGTGAGTGCTCAAATTACAGAGGTATAAGTTTGTTGAGTATTCCTGGTAAATTATATGGGAGGGTATTGATTGAGAGGGTGAAGGCATGTACAGAGCATCAGATTGGGGAAGAGCAGTGCGGTTTCAGAAGTGGTAGAGGATGTGTGGATCAGGTGTTTGCTTTGAAGAATGTATGTGAGAAATACTTAGAAAAGCAAATGGATTTGTATGTAGCATTTATGGATCTGGAGAAGGCATATGATAGAGTTGATAGAGATGCTCTGTGGAAGGTATTAAGAATATATGGTGTGGGAGGCAAGTTGTTAGAAGCAGTGAAAAGTTTTTATCGAGGATGTAAGGCATGTGTACGTGTAGGAAGAGAGGAAAGTGATTGGTTCTCAGTGAATGTAGGTTTGCGGCAGGGGTGTGTGATGTCTCCATGGTTGTTTAATTTGTTTATGGATGGGGTTGTAAGGGAGGTAAATGCAAGAGTCCTGGAAAGAGGGGCAAGTATGAAGTCTGTTGGGGATGAGAGAGCTTGGGAAGTGAGTCAGTTGTTGTTCGCTGATGATACAGCGCTGGTGGCTGATTCATGTGAGAAACTGCAGAAGCTGGTGACTGAGTTTGGTAAAGTGTGTGGAAGAAGAAAGTTGAGAGTAAATGTGAATAAGAGCAAGGTTATTAGGTACAGTAGGGGTGAGGGTCAAGTCAATTGGGAGGTGAGTTTGAATGGAGAAAAACTGGAGGAAGTGAAGTGTTTTAGATATCTGGGAGTGGATCTGTCAGCGGATGGAACCATGGAAGCGGAAGTGGATCATAGGGTGGGGGAGGGGGCGAAAATTTTGGGAGCCTTGAAAAATGTGTGGAAGTCGAGAACACTATCTCGGAAAGCAAAAATGGGTATGTTTGAGGGAATAGTGGTTCCAACAATGTTGTATGGTTGCGAGGCGTGGGCTATGGATAGAGATGTGCGCAGGAGGATGGATGTGCTGGAAATGAGATGTTTGAGGACAATGTGTGGTGTGAGGTGGTTTGATCGAGTAAGTAACGTAAGGGTAAGAGAGATGTGTGGAAATAAAAAGAGCGTGGTTGAGAGAGCAGAAGAGGGTGTTTTGAAATGGTTTGGGCACATGGAGAGAATGAGTGAGGAGAGATTGACCAAGAGGATATATGTGTCGGAGGTGGAGGGAACGAGGAGAAGAGGGAGACCAAATTGGAGGTGGAAAGATGGAGTGAAAAAGATTTTGTGTGATCGGGGCCTGAACATGCAGGAGGGTGAAAGGAGGGCAAGAAATAGAGTGAATTGGAGTCATGTGGTATACAGGGGTTGACGTGCTGTCAGTGGATTGAAGCAAGGCATGTGAAGCGTCTGAAGTAAACCATGGAAAGCTGTGTAGGTATGTATATTTGCGTGTGTGGACGTGTGTATGTACATGTGTATGGGGGGGGGGGGGCATTTCTTTCGTCTGTTTCCTTGCGCTACCTCGCAAACGCGGGAGACAGCGACAAAGTATAAAAAAAAAAAAAAAAAAAAAAAAAAAAATATTCAATCGCTGTTTTTCTTTTCAAAGACATAATTGATGCAAAATATAGTTGTACTAAAGTCAGTGAGAAAAACTTAAAGTATTGAAATCTCAAGGTGACCATGGCAATGCGGCACCGTGCACTGTTCACCTGGTTCCTTCTCTTAGTGTTTCTTATTCTGTTGGCCCTCAGGTTGGATGAGAGAACCAGCTGGAATTTGTTCATAGTGTTTATTCCCATGTGGTTTTATGATGCTACACTTCTAATATACATAAGCATTCATATGATAAATGAGTGCCGAATTGCAGTAGCAGGGGCTGGAGGTTCACACCATCGCACAGCACGCCAGCGCATCTGTGCTTTTCTAGAGAGAGTGTGGCCACTGTCAGTTGTGATTCTCAAAATGGCATGTATGGTTGCACTTTGTTTTAGATTACAGAATCCTAAAGCTGAAATTAAATCAAATCATGTTCTTTTACCACTTTGGACTCTGTTCATGGGCCTTTGTGGCAGTGTTCTTCACTGTCTTGTCCTGCAACATCAAGACTATCTGCATGAGGTAACAGCCCAAACCCATATAAAGTGTGGTCCAAGGAATAGGCATCTTATTTGGATTGAGAAATAATGTATATAAACAGACTGGTATTATAACTTGTTGAAGTCTTTTGTATTTTAAGTACTGAGTAAACATATGGTATTCATTTAAGTTGTACCGTCTTTAAGATTTTTCTTCCAGATGAATGCAGTTGTAAACATCGGAAAAAGAATGATAGATACTAAACTCCTATGATGACATACTTAGATGACATTCATGAATCAGAATTTGCATGGGGATAGGGGAGAAAGAATACTTCCCACGCATTCCTCACATGTTGTAGAAGGCGACTACAGGGGAGGGGAGCGGGGGGCTGGAAACCCTCCCCTCGTTGTATTCTAACTTTCTGAAAGGGGAAACAGAAGAAGGAGTCACGCGGGGAGTGCTCATCCTCCTCGAAGGCTCAGATGTGTGTGGATGTAACCAAGATGAGAAAAAAGGAGAGATAGGTAGTATGTTTGAGGAAAGGAACCTGGATGTTTTGGCTCTGAGTGAAATGAAGCTCAAGGTTAAAGAGGAAGAGTGGTTGGGAATGTCTTGGGAGTAAAGTCAGGGGCTAGTGAGAGGGCAAGAGCAAGGGAAGGAGTAGCACTACTCCTGAAACAGCAGTGGTGGGAGTATGTAATAGAGTGTAAGAAAGTAAACTCTAGATTGATATGGGTAAAATTGAAAGTTGATGGAGAGAGATGGGTGATTATTGGTGCATATGCACCTGGGCATGAGAAGAAAGATCATGAGAGGCAAGTGTTTTGGGAGCAGCTGAGTGAGTGTGTTTGTAGTTTTGATGCACAAGACTGGGTTATAGTGATGGGTGATTTGAATGCAAAGGTGAGTAATGTGGCAGTTGAGAGAATAATTGATGTACATGGGGTGTTCAGTGTTGTAAATGGAAATGGTGAAGCGCTTGTAGATTTTTTTTTTTTCATACTATTTGCTATTTCCCGCGATAGCGAGGTAGCATTAAGAACAGAGGACTGGGCCTTTGAGGGAATATCCTCACCTGGCCCTCTTCTCTGTTCCTTCCTTTGGAAAAAAAAAAAAAAAAAAACGAGAGGGGAGGATTTCCAGCCCCCCACTCCCTTCCCTTTTAGTCGCCTTCTACAACACACAGGGAATACATGTAGATTTATGTGCTGAAAAAGGACTAGTGATTAGGAATACCTGGTTTAAAAAGAGAGATATACCTAAGTATACATATGTAAGTAGGAGAGATGGCCAGAGAGCGTTATTGCATTATGTGTTAATTGATAGGTGTGCGAAAGAGAGACTTTTGGTGGTTAATGTGCTGAGAGGTGCAACTGGAGGGATGTATGATCATTATCTTGTGGAGGCGAAGGTGAAGATTTATAAAGATTTTCAGAAAAGAAGAGAGAATGTTGGGGTGAAAAGAGTGGTGAGAGTAAGTGAGCTTGGGAAGGAGACTAGGAGACTTGTGTGAAGAAGTACCAGGAGAGACTGAGAACAGAATGGAAAAGGGGAGAACAAAGGATGTAAGGGGAATGTGGGAGGAATGGGAGGTATTTAGGGAATCAGTGATGGCTTCCACAAAAGATGCTTGTGGCATGGGAAGCGTGGGAGGTGGACAGATTAGAAAGAGAAAGTGAAAGAGAAGAAAGAGGCATTTGGACAATTTTTGCAGCGAAATAATGCAAATGAGTGGGAGATGTAGAAAAGAAAGAGGCAGGAGGTCAAGAAAAAGGTGCAAGAGGTGAAAAAGAGGGCAAATGAGAGTTGGGGTGAGAGAGTATCAATAAATTTTAGGGAGGATAAAAAGATGTTTTGGAAGGAGGTAAATAAAGTGCATAAGACAAGGGAGCAAATGGGAACTTCAGTGAAGGGGGCTAATGGGGAGGTGATAACAAGTAGTGGTGATATGAGAAGGAGATGGAGTGATTATTTTGAAAGTTTGTTGAATTTGTTTGATGAAAGAGTGGCAGATATAGGGTGTTTTGGTCGAGGTGTTGTGCAAAGTGAGAGGGTTAGGGAAAATGATTTGGTAACTAGAGAAGAGGTAGTAAAAGCTTTGCGGAAGATGAAAGCCAGCAAGGCATTGGGTTGGATGGTATTGCAATGGAATTTATTAAAAAAAGGGGGTGATAGTATTGTTGACTGGTTGGTAAGGTTATTTCATGTATGTATGTCTCATGGTGAGGTGCCTGAGGATTGGCGGAATGCTTGCATAGTGCCATTGTACAAAGGCAAAGGGGATAAAAGTGAGTGCTCAAATTACAGAGGTATAAGTTTGTTGAGTATTCTTGGGAAATTGTATGGGAGGGTGTTGATTGAGAAGGTGAAGGCATGTACAGAGCATCAGATTGGGGAAGAGCAGTGTGGTTTCAGAAGTGGTAGACGATGTGTGGATCAGGTGTTTGCTTTAAAGAATGTATGTGAGAAATACTTAGAAAAGCAAATGGATTTGTATGTAGCATTTATGATCTGGAGAAGGCATATGATAGAGTTGATAGAGATGCTCTGTGAAAGGTATTAAGAATATATGGTGTGGGAGGCAAGTTGTTAGAAGCAGTGACATGTTTTTATCGAGGATGTAAGGCATGTTTACGTGTAGGAAGAGAGGAAAGTGATTGGTTCTCAGTGAATGTAGGTTTGCAGCAGGGGTGTGTGATGTCTCCATGGTTGTTTAATTTGTATAAGGATGGGGTTTTTAGGGAGATGAATGCAAGGCTTTTGGAAAGAGGGGCAAGTATGCAGTCTGTTGTGGATGAGAGAGCGTGGGAAGTGAGTCAGTTGTTGTTCGCTGATGATACAGCACTGGTGGCTGATTTGTGTGAGAAACTGCAGAAGCTGGTGACTGAGTTTGGTAAAGTGTGTGAAAGAAGAAAGCTGAGAGTAAATGTGGATAAGAGCAAAGTTATTAGGTACAGTAGGGTTGAGGGACAAGTCAATTGGGAGGTAAGTTTGATTGGAGAAAAACTGGAGGAAGTGAAGTGTTTTAGATATCTGGGAGTGGATTTGGCAGCGGATGGAACCATGGAAGCGGAAGTGAATCATAGGGTGTGGGAGGGGGCAAAAATCCTGGGAGCCTTGAAGAATGTGTGGAAGTCGAGAACATTATCTCGGAAAGCAAAATTGGGTATGTTTGAAGGAATAGTGGTTCAAACAATGTTGTATGGTTGCGATGCGTGGGCTATGGATAGAGTTGTGCACAGGAGGGGGGATGTGCTGGAAATGAGATGTTTGAGGACAATGTGTGGTGTGAGGTGGTTTGATCGAGTAAGTAATGTAACGGTAAGAGAGATGTGTGGAAATAAAAAGAGCGTGGTTGAGAGAGCAGAAGAGGGTGTTTTGAAATGGTTTGGGCACATGGAGAGAATGAGTGAGGAAAGATTGACCAAGAGGATATATGTGTCGAAGATGGAGGGAACGAGGAGAAGTGGGAGACCAAATTGGAGGTGGAAAGATGGAGTGAAAAAGATTTTGAGTGCTCGGGACCTGAACATGCAGGAGGGTGAAAGGCGGGCAAGGAATAGAGTGAATTGGATCGATGTGGTATACCATGGTTGACATGCTGTCAGTGGATTGAATCAGGGCATGTGAAGCGTCTGGGGTAAACCATGGAAAGTTGTGTGGGGCCTGGATGTGGAAAGGGAGCTGTGGTTTCGGACATTATTGCATGACAGCTAGAGACTGAGTGTGAACGAATGGGGCCTTTGTTGTCTTTTCCTAGCGCTACCTCGCACACATGAGGGGGGAGGGGGATGGTATTCCATGTGTGGCGAGGTGGCGATGGGAATGAATAAAGGCAGACAGTGTGAATTGTGCACGGGTATATATGTATGTGTCTGTGTGTGTATATATATGTGTACATTGAGATGTATAGGTATGTATATTTACACCTCTGACACATATATCCTCTTGGTCAATCTTTCCCCACTCATTCTCTCCATGTGACCAAACCATTTCAAAACACCCTCTTCTGCTCTCTCAACCACACTCTTTTTATTTCCACACATCTCTCTCACCCTTACATTACTTACTCAAACATACCCATTTTTGCTTTCCGAGATAATGTTCCTGACTTCCAAACATTCTTCAAGGCTCCCAGAATTTTCGCCCCCTCCCCCACCCT
This sequence comes from Panulirus ornatus, assembly GCF_036320965.1. Lineage (NCBI taxonomy): Eukaryota > Metazoa > Arthropoda > Malacostraca > Decapoda > Palinuridae > Panulirus > Panulirus ornatus. The sequence continues at coordinate 40,506,693 of NC_092229.1, forward strand.
ATGATTCACTTCCGCTTCCATGGTTCCATCCGCTGCCAGATCCACTCCCAGATATCTAAAACACTTTACTTCCTCCAGTTTTTCTCCATTCAAACTTACCTCCCAATTGACTTGACCCTCAACCCTACTGTACCTAATAACCTTGCTCTTATTCACATTTACTCTTAACTTTCTTCTTTCACACACTTTACCAAACTCAGTCACCAGCTTCTGCCGTTTCTTACATGAATCAGCCACCAGCGCTGTATCATCAGCAAACAACAACTGACTCACTTCCCAAGCTCTCTCATCCAGAACAGACTGCATACTTGCCCCACTTTCCAAAACTCTTGCATTCACCTCCCTAACAACCCCATCCATAAACAAATTAAACAACCATGGAGACATCACACACCCCTGCCACAAACCTACATTCACTGAGAAGCAATCACTTTCCTCTCTTCCTACACGTACACATGCCTTACATCCTCGATAAAAACTTTTCACTGCTTCTAACAACTTGCCTCCCACACCATATATTCTTAAAACCTTCAACAGAGCATCTTTATCAACTCTATCATATGCCTTCTCCAGATCCATAAATGCTACATACAAATCCATTTGTTTTTCTAAGTATTTCTCACATACATTCTTCAAAGCAAACACCTGATCCACACATCCTCTACCACTTCTGAAACCACACTGCTCTTCCCCAATCTGATGCTCTGTACACGCCTTCACCCTCTCAATCAATACCCTCCCATATAATTTACCAGGAATACTCAACAAACTTATACCTCTGTAATTTGAGCACTCACTCCTATCCCCTTTGCATTTATACAATGGCACTATGCAAGCATTCTGCCAATCCTCAGGCACCTCACCATGAATCATACATACATTAATTAGCCTTACCAACCAGTCAACAATACAGTCACCCCCTTTCTTAATAAATTCCACTGCAATACCATCCAAACCTGCTGCTTTGCCGGCTTTCATCTTCCATAAAGCTTTTACTACCTCTTCTCTATTTACCAAACCATTTTCCCTAACCCTCTCACTTTGCACACCACCTCAACCAAAACACCCTATATCTGCCACTCTATCATCAAACATATTCAACAAACCTTCAAAATACTCCATCTCCTTCTCACATCACCACTACTTGTTATCATCTCCCTGTTAGTCTCCTTCACTGAAGTTCCCATTTGCTCCCTTGTCTTACGCGCTTTATTTACCTCCTTCCAAAACATCTTTTTATTCTCCCTGAAATTTAATGATACTCTCTCACCCCAACTTTCATTTGCCCTCTTTTTCACCTCTTACACCTTTCTCTTGACCTCCTGCCTCTTTCTTTTATACCTCTCCCACTCATTTGCATTTTTTCCGAGCAAAAATCGTTCAGATGCCTCTCTCTTCTCTTTCACTAATAATCTTACTTCTTCATCCCACCACTCACTACCTTTTCTAATCAACCCACCTCCCACGCTTCTCATGCCACAAGCATCTTTTGCGCAAGCCATCACTGCTTCCCTAAATACATCCCATTCCTCCCCCACTCCCCTTACCTCCTTTGTTCTCACCTTTTTCCATTCTGAACTCAGTCTCTCCTGGTACTTCCTCACACATGTCTCCTTCCCAAGCTCACTTACTCTCACCACTCTCTTCACCCCAACAGTCTCTCTTCTTTTCTGAAAATCCCCACAAATCTTCACCTTCGCCTCCACAAGATAATGATCAGACATCCCTCCAGTTGCAACTGTCAGCACATTAACATCCAAAAGTCTCTCTTTCGCGCGTCTATCAATTAACACGTTATCCAATAACGCTCTCTAGCCATCTCTCCTACTTACATACGTATACTTATGTATATCTCGCTTTTTAAACCAGGTATTCCCAATCACCAGTCCTTTTTCAGCACATAAATCTACAAGCTCTTCACCATTTCCATTTACAACACTGAACACTCCATGTATACCAATTATTCCCTCAACTGCCACATTAATCACCTTTGCATTCAAATCACCCATCACTATAACCTGGTCTTGTGCATCAAAACCACTAACACACTCATTCAGCTGCTCCCAAAACACTTGCTTCTCATGATCTTTCTTCTCATGCCCAGGAGCATATGCACCAATAATCACCCATCTCTCTCCATCAACTTTCAGTTTTACCCATATCAATCTAGAATTTACTTTCTTACACTCTATCACATACTCCCACAACTCCTAATTCAGGAGTAGTGCTACTCCTTCCCTTGCTCTTGTCCTCTCATTAACCCCTGACTTTACTCCCAAGACATTCCCAAACCACTCTTCCCCTTTACCCTTTAGCTTCGTTTCACTCAGAGCCAAAACATCCAGGTTCCTTTCCTCAAACATACTACCTATCTCTCCTTTTTTCTCATCTTGGTTACATCCACACACATTTAGACATCCCATTCTGAGCCTTCGAGGAGGATGAGCACTCCTCGCGTGACTCCTTCTTCTGTTTCCCCTATTAGAAAGTTAAAATACAAGGAGGGGAGTGTTTCTGGCACCCCGCTCCCGTCCCCTTTAGTCGCCTTCTACGACACGTGAGGAATGCGTGGGAAGTATTCTTTCTCCCCTATCCCCATGGATAATATAATACATATTTACATATATATATATATATATATATATATATATATATATATATATATATATATATATATATATATATCTTTTTCTTTTTCTTTCATACTATTCGCCATTTCCCGCATTAGCGAGGTAGCGTTGAGAACAGAGGACTGGGCCCTTGAGAGAATATCCTCACCTGGGCCCCTTCTCTGTTCCCTCTTTTGGAATATTAAAAAAAAAAAAAAAAGTGAGAGGGGAGGATTTCCAGCCCCCCGCTCCCTCCCCTTTTAGTCGCCTTCTACGACACGCAGGGAATACGTGGGAAGTATTCTTTCTCCCCTATCCCCTATATATATATATATATATATATATAGCGGAAGTGGGTCACAGGCTGGGGGAGGGGAAGATGAATGTGTCGAAGGCGAGAACATTATCTCTAAAAGCAAAAATGAGTATTTTTGAAGGAATAGTGGATTCAACAATGTTATATGGTTCAAGTCATGATCTGTAGATTCGGTTGTGCGGATGAGGTGGATGTGTTGGAAATGTTTGAGGACAATATGTGGTTTGAGGTGGTTTGATCGAGTAAGTAATGAAAGGGTAAGAGAGATGTGTAGTAATGAAAAGAGTGTGGTTGAGAGAGCAGAAGAGGGTGTACTGAAATGGTTTGGTCACAGAGAGAGAATGAGTGAGGAAAGATTGACGAAGAGGATATATGTGTCAGAGGTGGAGGAAACAAGGAGAAGTGGGAGACCAAATTGGAGGTGGAAGGATGGAGTGAAAAAGATTTTGAGCTATCGGGGCCTGAACATGCAGGACGGAAGAAAGATCATGAGAGGCAAGTGTTTTGAGACCAGCTAAGTAAATGTGTTAGGAACTTTGTTGCACGAGACCGGGTTATAGTGATGGGTGATTTGAATGCAAAGATGAGTAATGTGGCAGTGGAGGGTATAGTTGGTGTACATGGGGTGTTCAGTGTTGAAAATGGAAATCGTGAAGAGCTTGTAGATTTGTGTGCTGAAAAAAGGCTGGTGATTGGGAATACCTGGTTTAGAAAGATAGATAAACATAAGTATATGTATCAACCTTGCTCTTATTCACATTTACTCTTAACTTTCTTCTTTCACACACTTTACCAAACTCAGTCACCAGCTTCTGCAGTTTCTCACATGAATCAGCCACCAGCACTGTATCATCAGCGAACAACAACTGACTCACTTCCCAAGCTCTCTCATCCCCAACAGACTTCATACTTGCCCCTCTTTCCAAAACTCTTGCATTCACCTCCCTAACAACCTCATCCATAAACAAATTAAACAACCATGGAGACATCACACACCCCTGCCGCAAACCTACATTCACTGAGAACCAATCACTTTCCTCTCTTCCTACACGTACACATGCCTTTCATCCTCGATAAAAACTTTTCACTTCTTCTAACAACTTGCCTCCCACACCATATATTCTTAATAATGTGAATAAGAGCAAGGTAATTAGGTACAGTAGGGTTGAGGGTCAAGTCAATTGGGAGGTAAGTTTGAATGGAGAAAAACTGGAGGAAGTAAAGTGTTTTAGATATCTGGGAGTGGATCTGGCAGCGGATGGAACCATGGAAGCAGATGTGGATCATAGGGTGGGGGAGGGGGCGAAAATCCTGGGAGCCTTGAAGAATGTGTGGAAGTCGAGAACATTATCTCGGAAAGCAAAAATGGGTATGTTTGAAGGAATAGTGGTTCCAACAATGTTGTATGGTTGCGAGGCGTGGGCTATGGATAGAGTTGTGCGTAGGAGGATGGATGTGCTGGAAATGAGACGTTTGAGGACAATGTGTGGTGTGAGGTGGTTTGATCGAGTAAGTAACATAAGGGTAAGAGAGATGTGTGGAAATAAAAAGAGCGTGGTTGAGAGAGCAGAAGAGGGTGTTTTGAAATGGTTTGAGCACATGGAGAGAATGAGTGAGGAAAGATTGACCAAGAGGATATATGTGTCGGAGGTGGAGGGAACGAGGAGAAGTGGGAGACCAAATTGGAGGTGGAAAGATGGAGTGAAAAAGATTTTCTGTGATTGGGGCCTAAACATGCAGGAGGGTGAAAGGAGGGCAAGGAATAGAGTGAATTGGATCAATGTGGTATACTGGGGTTGACGTGCTGTCAGTGGATTGAATCAGGCATGTGAAGCGTCTGGGGTAAACCATGGAAAGCTGTGTAGGTATGTATATTTGTGTGTGTGGACGTATGTATATACATGTGTATGGGGGTGGGTTGGGCCATTTCTTTCGTCTGTTTCCTTGCGCTACCTTGCAAATGCGGGAGACAGCGACAAAGCAAAAAAAAAAAAATTATGTATCAAAATTAGGATAGATGGCCAGAGAGCTTTATTGGAATACGTGTTAATTGATAGGCGCATGAAAGAGAGATTTTTGGATGTTAATGTGCTGAGAGGGGCAAGTGGAGGGATGTCTGATTATTATCTTGTGGAGGTGTAGGTGAAGATTTGTAGAGGTTTTCAGAAAAAAAGAGAATGTTGGGGTTAAGTGAGTGATGAGAGTAAGTGAGCTTGGAAAGGAGTTTTGTGTGAGTGAGTACCAGGAGGAATTGAGTGCAGAATGGAGAAAGGTGGGGGCAAATGACATAAGGGGAGTGGGGGAGGAATGAGTTTTATTTAGGGAAGCAGTGAAGGCTTGTGTAAAAGATGCTTGTGGCATGAGAAAGGTGGCAGGTGGGCAGGTTAGAAAGGCTAGTGAGTGGTGGAATGAAGAAGTAAGGTTGTTAGTGAAAGAGAAGAGAGAGGCATTTGGACGATTTTTGTAGGGAAATTGTGCAAATGACTGGGAGATGTATAAAAGAAAGAGGCAAGAAGTCAAAAAAAGATGCAGCTGGTGAAAAAAAGGGCAATGAGAGTTGGGGTGAGAGAGAGTATCGTTAGATTTTAAGGAGGATGAAAGGATGTTTTGGAAGGAGGTAAATAAAGTGAGTAAGACATGAGAACAAATGGGAACATCGGTGAAGGAGGCTAATGGAGAGGTAATAACAAGTAGTGGTGAAGTGAGAAGGAGATGGAGTGAGTGTTTTGAAGGTTTGTTGAATATGTTTGATGACAGAATGGCAGATATAGTGTATTTTTGTCGAGGTGGTGTGCGAAGCGAGAGGGTTCAGGGAGAATTGTTTGATAAACAAAGAGGTAGTGAAATCTTTGCAGAAGATGAAAGCCAGCACGGCAGCAGGTTTGGATAGTATTGTAGTGGAATTTATCAAAAAAGTGGGTAACTGTGTTGTTGACTGGTTGGTGAAAATATTCAATGCATGTATGGTTCACGGTGAAGTGCCTGAGGATTGGTGAAATGCTTGCATAGTGCCATTGTATAAAGGCAAAGGGGATAAAGGTGGAAGGATATTGATTGAGAGGGTGAAAGCATGTACAGATTATTAGATTGGGGAAGGGCAGTGTGTTTCCAGAAGTGGTAAGGAATGTGTGGATTAGGTGTTTGCTTTGAAGAATGTATGTGAGAAATACTTAGAAAAACAGATGGATTTGTATGTAGTATTTATGGATCTAGAGAGGGCATATGATAGTCGATTGAGATGCTCTGTGGAAGGTATTAAGAGTATATGGTGTGGGAGGTAAGTTGCTAGAAGTAGTGAAAAGTTTTTATCGAGGATGTAAGGCATGTGTACGAGTAGGAAGAGAGGAAAGTGATTGGTTCCCAGTGAATGTTGGTTTGCGGCTGGGGTGCGTGATGTCTCCATGGTTGTTTGATTTGTTTATGGATTGGGTTGTTAGGGAGGTGAATGCAAGAGTTTTGGAAAGAGGGGCAAGTATGCAGTCTGTTGTGGATGAGAGAGCTTGGGAAGTGAGTCAGTTGTTGTTCGCTGATAATACAGCGCTGGTGGCTGATTCAGGTGAGAAACTGCAGAAGCTGGTGACTGAGTTTGGTAAAGTGTGTGAAAGAAGGAAGCTGAGAGTAAATGTGAATGAGAGCGAGGTTATTAGGTACAATAGGGTTAAGGGACAAGTCTTGGGAGGTGAATTTAGATGTAGAAAAGCTGGAAGAAGTGAATTGTTTTAGATATCTGAGAGTGGATTAGCAGCGGATGGAAACATGGAAGTGGATGTGAGTCACAGGGTGGGGAAGGGGGCAAAGGTTCTGGAAGCATTGAAGAATGTGTGGAAGGTGAGAACGTTATCTCGGAGAGCAAAAATGGGTTTGTTTGGAGGAATAGTGGTTCCAACAATGTTATATGGTTGCGAGGCATGGGCTATAGTTAGGGTTGTGCGGAGGAGGGTGGATGTGTTGAAAATGAGATGTTTGAGGACAATATGTGGTGTGAGGTGGTTTGATCAAGTAAGTAATGAAAGGGCATGAGAGATGTGTAGTAATAAAAAGAGCATGGTTGAGAGAGCAGAAGAAAGTGTATTGAAATGTTCTGGTCACATGGAGAGAATGAGTGGGGAAAGATTGACAAAGTGGATATATGTATCAGAGGTGGAGGGAATGAGGAAAAGTGGGAGACCAAATTGGAGGTGGAAGGATGGAGTGAAAAAGATTTTGAGTGATCGTAGCCTGAACATACAGGATGGTGAAAGACGTACGAGGAATAGAGTGAATTGGAGCGATGTGGTATACCAGGCTGGACATGCTGTCAGTGGATTGAACCAGGGCATGTGAAGCATCTGGGGTAAATCATGGAAAGTTTTGTGAGGCCTAGATGTGGACTGGAAGTTTTCATTTTGGTGCATTACACATGACAGCTAGAGACTGAGTGTGAACAAACGTCGCTTTTGTTGTCCTTTCCTAGTGCTACCTTGCACGCGCGATGGGAGGGGGGTGCCATTTCATGTGTGGTGGGGTGGTGACAGGAATGGATGAAGGCGGAAAGTGTATGTACATGTGTATATATGTATATGTCTAGGCCTGTAAAATCCATGATGGGAAGTTTAAAAGGAGGCGTATGACAGTACAATTAAAGAGGTTGGTGTGAGAGGAAAACTACTTGTGACATGGGGAAGTAGAGTGGAAGAGTACTGGAGGGAGAGAAAAAGGGGGATTAATGCATGATGTGATATATATCTTTCTAAAAAACTTTTGCACATATGTATTACATCTTCCCCCAAACTTCATAGAATAATCGTCACTTTGTATTATGAAGAAATGATGGAGTTATATTTTTGATCGTATTATTTTGAAACTTTTGTTGAGTATCCTTAGGGTCTTTGCTTTTTATAGACAATTTTAGGTCTTTAAGTCTTTCATCATGACTCTGTCTTTTCCTGTAGGACACCCAAAGTTTTATGGCTTTAGAAAAAAAAATTTAACTCCTTGGCTGCAATGACTGATTCAAGTCAATGTACAGATCATTTTAGCTCTGGAAAAGTGATGAAAGTCAGCAGAATATAAGAAATGGTTTGAACAGCATACACAGAGGGCTGATACATTTGTGATCAGGAAATGGCATCAGGAACCCAATTAGTTTTGCTTTTTGCCTGTGCTCGAGGTTAAACCTCCCAGACACAACAATAACTTACTATCTCACACCACTCTTTTAGTGATTTATTCATCTAATTCTTTCTCATCTTTGTTTACACTGTAATTTAGGTATGATCCCAACCTAAACAATGGCTCTTTCATTACCTGATACCACCATGCCACCTACACAGCAATTCATATATTGTTTTCACCATAATTTACATCATCTATTTGTATTATATTGTTAGAATATATTGTTTATGTATATGAGATGTATTTTGATGCATGAATAAAGATATACAGTGATAATGTACGATGATGAGTGCTCGTAAGCTGGCACCATCTTGGGGCAATGAAGCATCAGTTTAGGTGTGGCATTTTGTTTTGTTTTTTCATCATTTACAGTTCATTCATTATGTGTGTATTTTTTATAATAATACAAAATGATATTGAATAATTATAAGAAATAAATTTTTTTTGACAAATAGCCATGAGTTGGCAACACAAGGCTGCCAAGCATCCCTCTAAATCCAGCACTTCTGACTATCTTCCACACCATCAACAATTAGTTCATCACTATAAGTGTAATAAGCAAGAAATTTGTAATGCTTCAGGAAGATTATGTTGTAGATATTGTACATCATTTTTGTTTTCATTTATTTTTCCCTACTCTCAGATATGTTTGGTTAAAGATTAGTTTCTCATATGGAAAATTTATGCTGGTGCTTTACTGAAAGTGTAGTTAAAAAAAAGAAAATACAGTTTTCATATTCTGCTGGAGACTTCACACTCCTCTGGGAATGCATCTGGAAATAGATTCTGCCACTAAAGTGTTAACAGAGTTGAAGGTACAAATGAAAGTTTAGGAATGCAAAAGATACTGTACTTTCAGGAAATTCATTTTACTTATAGGTAATTTTTCGTTTAGATGGCAGAAAATGATGTATTATTTATTGAGAGATAACACATTGAGCATCATCATGATTGCATCAGAGCTTCTTGGTATTATCTGAGAACACTTAGAGTTCACCATGGACAATTGAAATTTACATTTTTGGGGGTGTTTGTCATAATTGTCTGCATTGCTCTTTCATGATCCATGTTTCATAACTAATAAACTGAAGTTGGATTTGTAAGTAATAATTTTTTTTCCACTCACAGTTATTACAGAGTGGTGCAGTTCTTCATGAAACCAGGCCAGATGGGATTGTAGAGGTAGTTCAAAAGGTAACAGAGGTACTTTGTCGTTGTCAGTTGAGTATATCTACTCGTCTGAACCTGTTAGCAGGTCTTGCTGGTCTATGGCCTATTTTAGCTACAAGTGACATCAATACACGCACACAGCATGCTTCTCTTGCTGCTAAACTTGGAGTGTGTTTACACATCTAGTAAGTGAGCAGTATTCATCCTGCAGCTTGGAATTTTATGTTAGATTATATATTGGCATAAATGGAAATATATTTTCAGTATAACTGTATATCTAATTTCCTCTCTGCTGTGGATGTGGTATTGCACAAGAAACTTAGTCCATACCAAAATCGGTTTTGATTAGGTGTAGTAAAATAACAGTGTACAAATAAGACATTAGTATTAGCATTTTTATTTAAGATACAGATTATCCTGTTGCTTCAAAAATGTAACTTGCCGCTAGTATTTGTAAACACGGAAATAGAGCTTGATTTTTCTTTTCTTGGTTTATTAGAAACTAGTAACTTACAGTAAAAGAAAATCAGTGAGTAATACATGTGCTTGGTTTCACTGACTAGAAACTAAGCATCAGAAACGAATTTTTGGGTGGAACCTCTTGGAAATATAGGGATAAGGATGGAAGTGATCTACCCTTGAAGAATTCTGTGAACTATGTAAGAAAGAAGCATGCCCTGAAAAATCCAAGATGCATGCTTGGAGTTATGCTGCTCATACTCTTATATACAGATATAATAACAGCAATAATGTTAATGACAATAATAAGAGTAATAATAAAGGTAATAGATTTTCATTTGTAAGAACTTATTTTAAGACAGCACATGATGTCATTTTGCATTAGATATATGACATTTTGCTTTTTCTGAATTTTTTTTTTACATTATCTAGCCAGTGATGTTTGAAAATTCTTTTAACACCTGAGAATAATTGCATGACATTTAAGTAGCTGGTACATCCCTTGAAGGCGATGGTATAATCCTTGGATATGATGGTGTGACCTCTGGCTGAACCCATAAGGGTCAGGTCAAGAACCAGGCTGTCATGCTCTTAGGTTGCATCCTTTTAAGAGAGTGGTAATGATATTGTTCTCAAGGGGTAATATGCCTCTGTGGGACTGCATATCAGGACTAAGTTATTTATTATGAGGAATTACCATTACCAGCAGATGAAATTATGAAAATGGATTTACATTGTTTTTTGTTAATGATAAAGACATCATTATGGTTTCTTTATGACATATTATTCTGTATCACTTATCATTGTTTGCTTTGAAAACCTGTGTCTTCACTTACAAAATTTCTAGGCGTAGTCATTGAGGCAGGGCTAAAGAATTATGTTTTTTAGTTAATTTTTTGAATATATGAAAAATGATAAAAGAGTTCAATACAAAGTACTTATTTTAGTGCTTTGGTGAATTTGACACTTTAAAGCAGTGTGGAAGATGAATATTATTTGAAGCTTACTTCTGTAAGAAAGCAAAATCACATCTCAATGCTTTTGATGATGATAAATATGAATACAGCATATGATAACTTCATTAAGAACCACCTGTGTGGATATTTTGTTTGTGTTTCTTGGACCTTTTCCTCTTATAGACATAGATTGCAAGAGGTCACAGTGGTGCATGTGATCTACTATTTGCTGATAACCTTGAGGAAAATGAAACATGATAAGTTCCCAAGTGCACTTTTGTGTCATGATCACATCGTCAGGGAAGATACAAGGATGAGATAGATGTAAAAGAATCAGTTGATATACAAGGAAGAGATGTTTACTAATGGCATCTTAGCTATTTTTCCTGTATATCAACTGATTATTCTACTTCTATCTCATTCTTGTGTCTCCCCTGATGATATGACCATTACAAAAAAGTGCACTTGAGAATTTATGTTTCATTTTCATCATGGTTGTTAGCACATACTTGATCACATGCACCACTGTGTATATATATATATATATATATATATATATATATATATATATATATATATATATATATATATATATATATATATATTTCTTTCTTTTCTTTCAAACTATTCGCCATTTCCCGCATTAGCGAGGTAGCGTTAAGAACAGAGGACTGGGCCTTTGAGGGAATACCCTCACCTGGCCCAATTCTCTGTTCCTTCTTTTGGAAAATTAAAAAAAAAACCGAGAGGGGAGGATTTCCAGCCCCCCGCTCCCTCCCCTTTTAGTCGCCTTCTACGACACGCAGGGAATACGTGGGAAGTACTCTTAATCCCCTATCCCTGGGGATAGGGGATTAAGAATACTTCCCACATATTCCCTGCGTGTTGTAGAAGGCGACTAAAAGGGGAGGGAGCGGGGGGCTGGAAATCCTCCCCTCTCGGTTTTTTTTTTAATTTTCCAAAAGAAGGAACAGAGAATTGGGCCAGGTGAGGGTATTCCCTCAAAGGCCCAGTCCTCTGTTCTTAATGCTACCTCGCTAATGCGGGAAATGGCGAATAATGTGAAAGAAAAGAAAGATATATATATAAATATATATATATATATATATATATATATATATATATATATATATATATATATATATATATATATATATATATGTATATATATATATATATATTTCTTTTCTTTCAAACTATTTGCCATTTCCCGCGTTAGCGAGGTAGCGTTAAGAACAGAGGACTGGGCCTTTTTTGGAATATCCTCACCTGGCCCCCTCTGTTCCTTCTTTTGGAAAATCAAAAGAAAAAAAACGAGAGGGGAGGATTTCCAGCCACCCGCTCCCTCCCCTTTTAGTCGCCTTCTACGACACGCAGGGAATACGTGGGAAGTATTCTTAATCCCCTATCCCCAGGGATGATATATATATACATACATACATACATACATACATACATACATACATACATACATACATACTCTCCTTTCCCACCTTAGTGAGTTTGCATCAAGAGCATATTACATTCAGGTAACACTAGATAATGTAAAATCTGAGAGAATAACTGTAACCCTTCAGTAAAGCAGAGGACAGTGCTTGCCAGATAGTTACTCAACACAGAATACAGAGCCATTTTGTAACACATGCAAATGATAATGTGTATGGTCTCAATGATTCGTAAACGACATCACTACACATTATGACTAGTTATCCAGTGGACACTGCAGGAGCCCCATAGAAGGGGTAGGAAGGTAGGGCAAAATAGGCCTGGAGTTGACATCTATAACTAATAATCCAGAATGTCCCATCACGATCCTGGGGCTGAATAGATGTGGTAGAGCATTATTAGCTGTGTTTTGCTCAAAGTTTGCCAGTTCCATATCAAGGTTTTGATAACTAACCCCTCCTTTTCTGGAATGATGCTATTCCTTGTTGGGAAAGAATGTGAAATAGATAAGTGTGTTTGGCTATGTTAGTATATGTGTGAATACTTTTCACATATCTGTGAAACTCATGGTATTTTGGACAGTGAAGAGTTATTAGGAAAAAGTGTAAGTTACAGTCAGAAATCAAATGGATTATTGAAATCATTGTTTTAATGCACATCTGTGCATGACAGAGATAACAGACAGCTTGAACAATCCACCAGTCTGTTTCTGACCCCTCAAGAAGGGCAGCAGAATAAGAAGAAATAGAGTAAAGGGAGGTAACTCATGGAAGGTATGTAGCCCTAATGAAAGTAGATAAGAAAATATTATCATGAGAAAATGAGGGTTATCATGCATGGGTCAATATGAGTTTGTATTAAGCTTATATAGCAGTGTAGCTTTCAGAGGGATAAACATTAATGAATGCTGTGAATTGTACTGTACCACTGATATTGAAGACTTCAGTGTCCTGTATGCTGAAGGTGCAGAATGCATCTTACAGGAACACAAGGAAACTGACACATCAAAAGTAATTGTCTACAGAATCTACATTTTAAGTTTGGTATTCATGAACTGAAAGCTTTATTACCATCATCTTGACAGATGAGATCCTGTTTTGTGGGTAGCTGATCCTGTCATATTAACCACCAAACCCAGTTGGAAATGTCAGCCAGTCAGAAAGCACCATTTCAAACTGCCATTTCACCCTCTAGTGATGCAAATGTCAGCCTTACCTCTGTTGACATTCAGCTTATCATTCCAAACTTTGTTTAGGCACTGCTAAGTTGTATAGTGTTTTCGAGTTTAATTACAGTGCTAATACAGTTTGTAGTGAAATATTGTTGGAAGATACTCAGTGTTTCTGTGATGAATGTTTAAAGGAATCATGGGTAAGTATACTTGAGGTTGATTTAATGCTTTAAGTCAACAAAGTGCCTTAATATGTTTAAGGTCACAAAACAGAGGTCAGTTAGGAGCTAGGATGTAAGACATTAACACAGAAGGATGACAGATAAGCCTAAGGGAGCTCAAGGACCCCAGAGGATGTTTGTTAGAAAATAACAGAGCAGTGATATTGGTTTTGCTTATGATACAGTATGGATCACAGTATGTTGCGATAGTTGATATGATTTGTACACTCTTAAGTTGTGTGTAATGGCATATTAAGGTAATACATGGATGTATTTCCCTTCATGTACTAATTTCAGTAAGGGTCGAGTGGAGTAACTTTCTTATTGGGCATGATGCGACTGGTGCTGCTGAACAAGATGATGTAACATTCCTTGAAACAGTTTTTAGTGATGGGATGACAAGTTCTTTTATTGTTTACTTTTCCATTTTGAGCACATTATGAGAGTTTAAAAGAAAAACAGAGCATGGAAGATTATTTATTGTTGTGTATGTCACTATAGTAGATATAAAGGATAATTAATTTGTCATTAGAAAATGTGAAAATTATTCCAGGTGTATGACAGAAATTTGCGAAGCTTAGACTTGCAAGAAAGGTTTCATATAATAGATGAATGTCATATTCAAAATTGTGAGAATGCAAGGTCATACGAGTAAATCTTCAAAATGAATACAAACTGCTGAAGGAGAATGCAAAGATTAACTATTTCAGCATTTCTGGATAAGCATAACTTTCAGATTTTAAGACAGAGAGCTTATCAACTTCATCTGGTTAATGTTTGTCTAGAACACCTTCCTTGAATGCCCTGTATTCATATATTTCTTATATTGAAAATTTTCCATGCATACCATAAAAGCAAATTTATGTTCATATCCCCTTTTGAATACTTTCACGTGGAGAACTCAGACTTGATGAGAAAAATAATGGCGATTAAAAAGCATTTATAAGGGTTCATGTTTTAGAGAACTTTTTTTCAGGATTACTTTTTTTCCATTTCTCATGGGGAATTCTTTCATCCTATAGGTGGATTTGATAAGTCATAACTGGAGTATTGAGAACTTACTGCAGCATTTTTTTTTGACTTGATTAAAACTTTGTAGCAATAGGCTATCAAAAGATTACCAGCTCTCCTAAATTAAGACCCATACTATGTATGTACAGGTCTGTAGTTGATGACCACTTGGGAAAATTATCTGTGTTTTTAGGATCATAAGGATAGATTATCAATTAAGTGATGAAGAGACAGAAATTCATGACTATATGGTGGTGGTGGGTGGTATGCATTTTTCATGCAGATGTAGTTGAATAGCGGGTAGGGTCAAGCATATTGTTGAAACTTATCATTTGCATATTTCTGTTTCCTGTATGTTGATCAAAGATTTGCATGCTTAGTTCATGCATAGGGTTAGTTTGAAATGCAACAGAGAAACAAGTTTCTCTCCTGGCAAAACTTCTTTGTCAATATTTCTGTTGCTATATATTTTGATTTACATCTTTTAAGATGTGAGAGAGGCAAATAGGTGGTACTTACAGGAGTGTAAATGATTGGGGAATTTATAAGAGAAAGCAGCAGGAAGTAAAGAGGAAGAAGATACAGAGGTTAAGAAAAGAGGACTAGTGAGAGTTAGGGTGAACAAGTATTGGTAAACTGAGAGAAAAAGGTGTTTTGGAAGGAGGTTGATAATGTGCAAAAAACAAGAGAACAAATAGAAACATTTGTGAAAGAGGCAAAAGGGAAAATGGAGTGAGTATTTTGAGAGACTGTTGAATGTGTTTGATGATTGGGTGGTAGATGTAGGGTGTTTGGGCTGGGGTGCTATGCCAAGTGAGATAGGCATAGTGAGTGATTTAGTGAAGAAAGAAGAGGTGGTGAAAGCCTTTCTTAAGATGTTAGGTGCCAAAATGGCTGGAGTTGATGGTGACTGTTTTTTATCGTTTTTTAGAATTTTCAGTATATGTATGGCTCATGATGAGGTGCCTGAGGATTGGCAGAATGCATGTATAGTGCCACTGCATAAAGGCAGTTGGATAAAGGCGAGTGTTCAGACAACAGAGGTATAAGTTTGTTGAGTGAAAAAGATTTTAAGTGATTGTGACTGAGCATGCAGGAGAGTGAAGGGTATGCATAGGATAGAGTGAATAGGACTGATGCATTATACAGGGGTCTACATGCTGTCACTAGACTGAATTAGAGCATGTGAAGTGTCCAGGCTAAACCATGGAAAGGCCTGTGGGGTGTGGTTGTGGATAGGGGGCTGTGGTTTTGGTGCATTACACAGGACAGCTGCCTGTAGAATGGATGTGAGTGATTGCTGCCTTTCCTTCTTTGTTCCTACCTTGCAAACATGGGAAATGGCAATCAAGAATAAAGAAAATCTTTAAGATGTATATATGATGAAATGAAAAACAGTTTTTAGGGACTTTGATACTGTAGGGTATTCCATAACAGGCCTGAAGCAGATGATTTCCTCTGGCATTTTAGAAGAATTCTTTTTAATAGAAATGCTTTCTTTTATCTCTTCTTGGCATTACTTTGCTATATGGTAAATGGCAAAATGGCAAAAATGCATGTTCATGATCGCTGAAAATCTTTTTTAATCCATCCTTCCACCTCCAATTAAGTCTCCCACTTCTACTTGTTCCCTCCACCTCTGACACATATATCCTCTTTGTCAGTCTTTACTCGCTCATTCTCTCCATGTGACCAAACCATTTCAATACACCCTCTATTGCTCTCTCAACCATACTCATTTTATTACCACACATCTCTCCTACCCTTTCATTACTTACTCGATCAAACCACCTCACACCACATGTTGTCCTCAAACATCTCATTTCCAACATATCCACCTTCCTCAGCACAACCCTATCTATAGCCCATGCCTCGCAACCATATAACATTGTTGGAACCACTATTCCTTCAAACATACCCATTTTTGCTT
The DNA here is from genome assembly GCF_036320965.1 of Panulirus ornatus. Taxonomy (NCBI): domain Eukaryota; kingdom Metazoa; phylum Arthropoda; class Malacostraca; order Decapoda; family Palinuridae; genus Panulirus; species Panulirus ornatus. The sequence continues at coordinate 40,523,136 of NC_092229.1, forward strand.
TCCGAGATAATGCTCTCGCCTTCCACACATTTTTCAGTGCTTCCAGAACTTTTGCACCCTCCCCCACCCCGTGACTCACTTCTGCTTCCATGGTTACATCTGCTGCCAAATCCACTTCTGGTTATCTAAAACACTTCACTTCCTCCAGTTTTTCTCCATTCAAACTTACCTCCCATTTGACTTGTCCCTCAACCCCACTGTACCTAATAACCTTGCTCTTATTCACATTTACTCTCAGCTTTCTTCTTTCACACACTACCAAACTCAGTCACCAGCTTCTCCAGTTTCTCAGCTAAACTCAGTCACCAGCTTCTGCAGTTTCTCACCCGAATCAGCCACCAGCGCTGTATTACAGCGAACAATAACTGAATCACTTCCCAGACCCTCTCATCCACAACAGACTGCATACTTGCCCCTCTCTCCAAACCTCTTGCATTCACCTCCCTAACAACCCCATCCATAAACAAATTAAACAACCATGGAGACATCACACATCCCTGCCGCAAACCAACATTCACTGAGAACCAGTCACTTTCCTCTCTTTCTACTCGTACACATGCCTTACATCCTAAATAAAAACTTTTCACTGCTTTTAGGAACTTGCCTCCCACACCATATATTCTTAATACCTTCCACAGAGCATCTCTGTCAACTCTATCTTATGCCTTCTCCAGATCCATAAATGCTACATACAAATCCATTTGTTTTCCAAAGTATTTCTCTCATACATTCTTCAAAGCAAACACCTGATCCACACATCCTCTACCACTTCTGAAACCACACTGCTCTTCCCCAATCTGATGCTCTGTATATGCCTTCACCCTCTCAATCAATACCCTCCCATGTAATTGCCCAGGAATACTCAACAAACTTATACCTCTGCAATTTGAACACTCACCTTTATCCCCTTTGCCTGTGTACAATGGCACTATATATGCATTCCGCCAATCCTCAGGCACTTCACCATGAGCCATACATACATTGAATATCCTTACCAACTAGTCAACAACACAGTCACTGCCTTTTTTAATAAATTCCACTGCATTACCATCCAAACCCGCCGCCTAGCCAGCTTTCATCTTCCGCAAAACTTTCACTAGCTCTTCTCTATTTACCAAATCATTCTCCCTAACCCTCTCACTTTGCACACCACCTCGACCAAAACACCCTATATCTGCCACTCTGTCATCTAACACATTCTACAAACCTTTAAAATACTCACTCCATCTCCTTTTCACATCACCACTACTTGTTATTACCTCCCCATTAGCCCCCTTCACTGAAGTACCCATTTGTTCCCTTGTCTTACGCACTTTATTTACCTCCTTCCAAAACATCTTTTTGTTCTCCCTAAAATTTAATGATACTCTCTCACCCCAACTCTCATTTGCCCTCTTTTTCACCTCTTGCACCTTTCTCTTGACCTCCTGCCTCTTTCTTTTATACATCTAGTCATTTGCACTTTTACCCTGCAAAAATCATCCAAATGCCTCTCTTTTCTCTTTCTCTGATAATCTTACTTCTTCATCTCACCACTCACTACCCTTTCTAATCTGCCCACCTTCCACGCTTCTCATGCCACAAGCATCTTTTGCCCAAGCCATCACTGCTTCCCTAAATACATCCCATTCCTTCCCCACTCCCCTTACATCCTTTGCTCTTACCTTTTTCCACTCTGCACTCAGTCTCTCCTGGTACTTCCTCACATAAGTCTCCTTCCCAAGCTCACTTACTCTCACCATTCTCTTCGCCCCAACATTCTTCTTTTCTGAAATCTCTACAAGTCTTCACCTTTCCTTACAACATAATGATGATCAGACATCCCTCCAGCTGCACCTCTCAGCACATTAACATCCAAAAGTCTCTCTTTCATGCGCCTATCAATTAAGACGTAATCGAATAATGCTCTCTGGCCATCCCTCCTACTCACATACGTATACTTATGTATATCTCTTTTTAAACCAGGTATTCCCTATCACTAGTCCTTTGTCAGCACACAAATCTACAAGCTCTTCTCCATTTCCATTTACAACACTGAACATTCCATGTACACCAATTATTCCCTCAACTGCCACATTACTCACCTTTGCATTCAAATCACCCAACACTATAACCCAGCCTTGTGCATTAAAACTGCTAACACACTCTCTCACCTGCTCCCAAAACACTTAACTCTCATGATCTTTCTTCTCATGACCAGGTGCATAGGTACCAATAATCATTCACTCACCTGCTCCCAAAACACTTAACTCTCATGATCTTTCTTCTCATGACCAGGTGCATAGGCATCAATAATCATTCACTCACCTGCTCCCAAAACACTTAACTCTCATGATCTTTCTTCTCATGACCAGATACATAGGCATCAATAATCATCCATCTCTCACCATCCGCTTTCAGTTTATCCATATCAATCTAGAGTTTACTTTCTTAAACTCTATCACATACTTCCACAACTACTGACTGTTTCAGAAGTAGTGCTACTCCTTCCCTTGCTCTTGTCCTCTCACCAACCCCTGACGTTACTCCTAAAACATTCCCAAACCACTCTTCATCTTTACCCTTGAGCATTTTACTCAGAGCCTAAACATCCAGGATCCCTTCCTCAAACACACTATCTATCTCTCCTTTTTTCTCATCTTAGTTACATCCACATACATTTAGACACCCCAATCTGAGCCTTCGAGGAGGATGAGCACTCCCCGCATGACTCCTTCTGTTTCCCCTTTTAGAAAGATAAAATATGAGGAGGGGAGGGTTTCTAGCCCCCCGCTCCCGTCCCCTTTATTTGCCTTCTATGACACGTGGGGAATGCGTGGGAAGTCTTCTTTCTCCCCTATCCCCAGGGATATATATATGTGTATATATATATATATATATATATATATATATATATATATATATATATATATATATATATATATACTTATTTTTTTTTTTATTATACTTTGTCGCTGTCTCCCACGTTTGCGAGGTAGCGCAAGGAAACAGACGAAAGAAATGGCCCAACCCCCCCCATACACATGTATATACATACGTCCACACACGTAAATATACACACCTACACAGCTTTCCATGGTTTACCCCAGACGCTTCACATGCCTTGATTCAATCCACTGACAGCACGTCAACCCCGGTATACCACATTGCTCCAGTTCACTCTATTCCTTGCCCACCTTTCACCCTCCTGCATGTTCAGGCCCCGATCACACAAAATCTTTTTCACTCCATCTTTCCACTTCCAATTTGGTCTCCCTCTTCTCCTCGTTCCCTCCACCTCCGACACATATATCCTCTTGGTCAATCTTTCCTCACTCATTCTCTCCATGTGCCCAAACCACTTCAAAACACCCTCTTCTGCTCTCTCAACCACACTCTTTTTATTTCCACACATCTCTCTTACCCTTACGTTACTCACTCGATCAAACCACCTCACACCACACATTGTCCTCAAACATCTCATTTCCAGCACATCCATCCTCCTGCGCACAACTCTATCCATAGCCCACGCCTCGCAACCATACAACATTGTTGGAACCACTATTCCTTCAAACATACCCATTTTTGCTTTCCGAGATAATGTTCTCGACTTCCACACATTCTTCAAGGCCCCCAGAATTTTCGCCCCCTCCCCCACCCTATGATCCACTTCCGCTTCCATGGTTCCATCCGCTGCCAGATCCACTCCCAGATATCTAAAACACTTCACTTCCTCCAGTTTTTCTCCATTCAAACTCACCTCCCAATTGACTTGACCCTCAACCCTACTGTACCTAATAACCTTGCTCTTATTCACATTTACTCTTAACTTTCTTCTTTCACACACTTTACCAAACTCAGTCACCAGCTTCTGTAGTTTCTCACATGAATCAGCCACCAGCGCTGTATCATCAGCGAACAACAACTGACTCACTTCCCAAGCTCTCTCATCCCAACAGACTTCATACTTGCCCCTCTTTCCAAAACTCTTGCATTTACCTCCCTAACAACCCCATCCATAAACAAATTAAACAACCATGGAGACATCACACACCCCTGCCGCAAACCTACATTCATTGAGAACCAATCACTTTCCTCTCTTCCTACACGTACACATGCCTTACATCCTCGATCAAAACTTTTCACTGCTTCTAACAACTTTCCTCCCACACCATATATTCTTAATACCTTCCACAGAGCATCTCTATCAACTCTATCATATGCCTTCTCCAGATCCATAAATGCTACATACAAATCCATTTGCTTTTCTAAGTATTTCTCACATACATTCTTCAAAGCAAACACCTGATCCACACATCCTCTACCACTTCTGAAACCACACTGCTCTTCCCCAGTCTGATGCTCTGTACATGCCTTCACCCTCTCAATCAATACCCTCCCATATAATTTACCAGGAATACTCAACAAACTTATACCTCTGTAATTTGAGCACTCACTCTTATCCCCTTTGCCTTTGTACAATGGCACTATGCACGCATTCCGCCAATCCTCAGGCACCTCACCATGAGTCATACATACATTAAATAACCTTACCAACCAGTCAACAATACAGTCACCCCCTTTTTTAATAAATTCCACTGCAATACCATCCAAACCTGCTGCCTTGCCGGCTTTCATCTTCCGCAAAGCTTTCACTACCTCTTCTCTGTTTACCAAATCATTTTCCCTAACCCTCTCACTTTGCACACCACCTCGACCAAAACACCCTATATCTGCCACTCTATCATCAAACACATTCAACAAACCTTCAAAATACTCACTCCATCTCCTTCTCACATCACCACTACTTGTTATCACCTCCCCATTTGCGCCCTTCACTGAAGTTCCCATTTGCTCCCTTGTCTTACGCACTTTATTTACCTCCTTCCAGAACATCTTTTTATTCTCCCTAAAATATATATATATATATATATATATATATATATATATATATATATATATATATATATATATATATATATATATATATATATATACATCTATATATATTTGTTTTTTTATTTATTATACTTTGTCGCTGTCTCCCGCGTTAGGAGGGTAGTACAAGGAAACAGATGAAAGAATGGCCCAACATACCCACATTCACATGTATATACTTACACGTCCACGCACGCACCTATACATACCCATACATTTCAACGTATACATATATATTCATACACAGACATATACATATATACACATGTTCATAATTCATACATGTTGCCTTCATTCATTTCTCTCGCCACCCCGCCACACATGAAATTACACCCCCCTCCCCCCACACGTGCTTGAAGTAGCACTAAGAAAAGACAACAAAGGCCACATTATTTCGCACTCAGTCTCTTGCTGTTATGTGTAATGTACCGAAACGACAGCTCCCTTTCCACACCCAGGCCCCACAAAACTTTCCATGGTTTACTCCAGATGCTTCACATGCCCTGGTTCAATTCACTGACAGCGCATCGAACCCGGTATACCAAGTCGTTCCAATTCACTCCATTCCTTGCATGCCTTTCACCCTCCTGCATGTTCAGGCCCCGATCACTCAAAATCTTTTTCACTCCATCCTTCCACCTTCAGTTAGGTCTCCCACTTCTACTTGTTCCCTCCACCTCTGACACATATATCCTCTTGGTCTATCTTTACTCACTCATTCTTTCCATGTGACCAAACCATTTCAATACACCCTCTTCTGCTCACACAACCACACCCTTTTTATTACTACACATATCTCTTACCCTTTCTTTACTTAATCAAACCACCTCACACCACATATTGTCCTCAAACATCTCATTTCCAACACATCCACCCTCCTCCATACAACCCTATCTATAGCCCTCGCCTCACAACCATATAACATTGTTGGAACCACTATTCCTTCAAACATACCCATTTTTGCTTTCCAAGATAATGTTCTCACCTTCCACACATTCTTTAATGCTCCCAGAACCTTAGCCCCCTCCCCCACCCTGTGACTCACTTCCGCTTCTACGGTTCCATCAACTGCCAAATCCTTTCCCAGGTATCTAAAACACTTCATTTCCTTCAGTTTTTCACCATTCAAACTTACCTCCCAATTGACTTTTTCCCTCAAACCTATTGTACTTGATAACCTTGCTCTTATTCTTATTTAATCTCAGATTTCTTCTTTCACACATTTTACCAAACTCAGTCACCAGCTTCTGCAGTTTCTTAACCAAACTCAGTCACCAGCTTCTGCAGTTTCTCACCCGAATCAGCCACCAGCACTGTATCATCAAGGAACAACAACTGACTCACTTCCCAAGCTCTCTCATCCACAACGACTGCATATTTGCCCCTGTCTTCAAAACTCTTGCATTCACCTCCCTAACAACCCCATCATAAACAAATTAAACAGCCATGGAGACATCACCCACCCCTGCCGCAAACCGAAATTCACTGGGAACCAATCAGTTTTTTCTCTTCATACTCATACACATGCCTTACATCCTCGATGAAAACTTTTCACTGCCTCTAGCAACTTGCCTCCCACACCATATACTCTTAATAACTTCTACAGAGCATCTCTATGAACTCTGTCATATGCCTTCTTCAGATCCATAAATGCTACATACAAATCCATTTGTTTTCTGAAGTATTTCTCACATATATTCTTCAAAGCAAACACCTGATCCACACATCCTCTACCACTTCTAAAACCACACTGCTCTTCCCAATCTGGTGCTCTGTACATGCCTTCACCCTCTCAATCAATATCCTCCCATATAATTTCCCAGGAATACTCAACAAACTTATACCTTTGTAATTTGAACACTTACCTTCATCCCCTTTGCCTTTGTACAATGGCACTATGCATGCATTCCACCAATCCTCAGGCACTTCACCATGAGCCATACATACATTGAATATCCTCACCAACCAGTCAAGAACACAGTCACCCTGTTTTTTAATAAATTCCACTGCAGTACCATCCAAACCTGACACCTTGCCGGCTTTCATCTTACACAAAGCTTTCACTACCTCTTCTCTGTTTACCAAATCAATCTGCCTGACCCTCTCACTTCGCACACCATCTCGGCCAAAACACCCCATATCTGCCACTCTATCATCTAACACATTCAACAAACCTTCAAAATACTCACTCTATCTCCTTCTCACATCACCACTACTTGTTATTACCTCCCCATTAGCCCCCTTCACCAGTGTTCCCATTTGTTCTTTTGTCTTGTGCACTTTATTTGCCTCCTTCCAAAACATCTTATTCTCCCAAAAATTTAATTATACTCTCTCAACCCAACTCTCATTTGCCCTCTTTTTCACCTCCTGCACCTTTCTCTTGACCTCCTGCATCTTTCTTTTATACATCTTTCAGTCATATGCACTATTTCCGTGCAAAAATTGTCCAAATGCCTCTCTCTTTTCTTTCACTAATAATCTTACTTCTTCATCCCACCACTCACTACCCTTTCTAATCTGCCCACCTCCCATGCTTCTTGTGCCACAAGCATCTTTTGCGCAAGCCATCACTGCTTCCCTCAATACATCCCATTTCTCCTGCCACTCCCCTTATGGCCTTTGCTCTCACCTTTTTCCATTCTGCACTCATTCTCTCCTGGTACTTCCTCACTCTAGTCTCCTTCCCAAGCTCACTTACTCTCACCACTCTCTTCACCCCAACATTCTTCTTTTCTATAAACCTCTACAAATCTTCACCTTTGCCTCCACAAGATAATGATCAGACATTCCTCCAGTTGTACCTCTCAGCACATTAACATCCAAAGGTCTCTTTTTCATGCATCTATCAATTAACACATAATCCAATAATGCTTTCTGGCCATCTCTCCTACTCACATATGTATACTTATGTAATCTCTTTTTAAACCAGGTATTCCCAATCACTAGTCCTTTTTCAGCACACAAATCTACAAGCTCTTCACCATTTCCCACATTAGCTAGGTAGTGTTAAGAACAGAGGACTAAGCCTTAGAGGAAATATTCTCACTTGGTCCCCTTCTCTGTCACTTTTCTTGGAAAATTAAAAACTAGAGGAAAGGATTTCCAGCCCACCACTTCCTCCCCTATGAGTCGCCTTCTACAACACACAGGGAATACGTGTGAAGTATTCTTTCTCCCCTGTCCCGAGGGATATATATATATATATATATATATATATATATATATATATATATATATATATATATATATATATATATATATATATGATATGGCACCCCCCCTTCCTCCCATACGTACATGAGGTAGTCCCAGAAAAAACAACAAAGGCCACATTCTTTCACACTCAGTCTCTAGCTGTCATGTGTAATGCAACAAAACCACAACTCCCTTTCCACATCCAGGCCCCACAGACCTTTCCATGGTTTACCCCAGAGGCTTCACATGCCCTGGTTCAATCCATTGATAGCACATTGACCCCAGTATACCACATTGTTCCAATTCACTCTATTCCTTGCACGCCTTTCACCCTCCTGTATGTTCAGGCCCCGATCGCTCAAAATCTTTTTCACTCTATCCTTCCACCTCCAATTTAGTCTCCCACTTCTCGTTCCCTCCACCTCTGACACATATCCTCTTTGTCAATCTTTTCTCACTCATTCTTTCCAAGTGGCCAAACCATTTCAATACACCCTCTTTTGCTCTCTCAACCACACTCTTTTTATTATCACATATCTCTCTTACCCTTTCATTACTTAATCAAACCACCTCACACCACATATTGTCCTCAGACATCTCATTTCTAACACATCCACCCTCCTCCACACAACTCTATCTATAGCCCACGCCTTGCAACCATATAACATTGTTGGAACCACTATTCCTCCAAACATACCCATTTTTGCTCTATGAGATAATGTTCTTGCCTTCCACACATTCTTCAATGCTCCCAGAACCTTTGCCCCCTCCCCCACCCTGTGACTTACTTCTGCTTTCTTGGTTCCATCCGCAGTTAAATCCACTCACAGATATCTAAAACACTTCACTTCCTCCAGTTTTTCTCCATTCAAACTTACCTCCCAATTAACTTGTCCCTCAACCCTACTGAACCTTATGACCTTGCTCTTATTCACATTTACTCTTGGCTTTCTTCTTTCACACACTTTACCGAACTCAGTCACCAGCTTCTTCAGTTTCTCACCTGAACCAGCCACCAGCTCTGTATTATCAGCAAACAACAACTGACTCACTTCCCAAGCCCTCTCATCCACAACAGACTGCATACTTACCCCTCTCTCCAAAACTCTTGCATTCACCTCCCTATCAACCCCATCCATAAACAAATCAAACAACCGTGGAGACATCACGTACCCCTGCCGCAAACTGACATTCACTTTCTCTCTCGTTTAACAAACCATATGAGCAGAGACTGTGAGAATTAAACTTGTTTTCCCTAAGTAAGAGGAGCCTCTGGGGTATATTAATAGAGTATCTTAAGATACTTAAAGGATTCAACAATGACGATATTGAAAATTTCTTTACTGTCGTACCAGCATTCCCAATGAAAGAGGATGGACTAAAACTTAGAGGACTGTATGAAATGTTTCTTTACCAGTGACATTATTGATGCATGGAATAAGCTCCCAGAAAATGTTATTCAGAGCAACACCTGCAGTGAAAGTTTAAGAATTATTGTATCATTCTTCAACATCAGGAATAATATAGGAATGGTAAGTTGAGGTGCTGGAGCTCTAGTTTATCCTTACAATTGTCTTTTAACAAAAACTGAAGGTATGCATGTTGTTGGTAACAGGATGCTTGATGTATTCATGTTCATTCTACACTATGACTTTCGTGTTAAAATTCCCTTCAGGCATATTAATCCTGCAAGGCATTTTTTTTCCTGTTTTTCATCCAGTATGCTGCTGAAGGGAGTGGAAGATGGAGAGAGAGCTATTGTTGTGCTGTCCTTTTTTTCCATTGCTTTTATTTTTTTTTAGTTGTAGTAGTAATAGTAGTGGTACGGTAATAGCATTAAGGCCAGACCACCTGGCATGGGCCATGGGCCTTTGTGGTCTGTTTATTTATGTAGCACTCTCTTTCTCTCTCACAGAACACTTTGGTATCGTTGGTTTAACAGAAACATTTCTGAACCAAAAAAACAGTTGTATACTTGATCTAGTGTTTGCATATCAGAAGTCGCACATGCAACCGTAATGTGGTTATGTTTGGTTTGCTGTAAATCTTAAAAGAAGAACACTCCCTAAAAAACATTATCATTACACCTGGTTTTATGAAGGATGGATTTTAATGGATTGCTTAACACATGAAAAAAGACTCACCCTTTTTGGTTCGTATCAAAGGAATTATAGACATATTTTAAATGATTGTTAATGCATTAGCAAGGCACATTTGTTCCTATACACGAGAAGTCATAAAATCAACAATAAGCCAGAATAGTTTCCCTTAGATATAACAAGTGGTGTAAAGTGCAGAAATAAACAAGCTTAATAAATCCGACTTTGCAACAACCCAAATCTTGCAATGCAATATAACACCACTAGAAGACAGGTAAACAGACTCATAATGCACTCTGAGGGAGAGAATGAAATTGGTATTGTAAGAGATAACACTAAGGATCCAAAAAGAGAGGGGTAAGTGTGCAGTCTTTGGGAAATGAGAAGGCCTGGGAAGTGAGTCAGTTGTTTGGTGCTGATACAGCACTGGTGGCAGATTTGAGTGAGAAGCTGCAGAAGTTGGTGACTGAGTTTGGAAGAGTGTGTAACAGGAGAAGGTTGAGAGTAAATGCAAATAAAAGCAAGGTTATTAGGTTCAGTGGGGTTGAGGGACAAGTAAGTTTGGGTGTGTGTTTGAATGGAGAAAAATAGGAGGAAGTGAAGTCTTTAAGATGTCTAGATGTGGACATGGCAGCAGATGGAACCATGAAGGTGGAAATCAGTCATAGGATGGGGGAGGGGGTGAAGGTTCTAGGAGCACCGAAGAATGTGTGGAAAGAGAGAATATTATCTGAGTGGGCAAAAATGGATGTTTGAAGGGATTGCAGTCCCTGTGATAGTATATATATGTGAGGCATGGGCTATAGATAAGGTTGTGCGGAGGAAGGTGGATGTTTAGGAAATGAAATGTTTAAGGACAACATGTGAGGTGGTTTGATGTGTGGTAATAAAAATCTTGGTGTAGAGTGCAGAAGAGGATGTGCTGAAGTTGTATGGAGAGAATGAGTGAGTAAAGGTTGAGAGGATATATGAGATAGAAGTGGAAGGAACAAGGAGAATGGGGGACCAAAATGAAGATCAAAAGGAATGACAAAGATTTTGAGCAATTGGGTCTTGAACATGCACAAGGGTGAAAGGCATGCTTGGTATGGAGTGAATTAGAATGATGTAGTATACTGGAGTTGACATGCTGTCAATGGACTGAACTAGGACATATGAAGCACCTGGGGTAAACCATAGAAAGGTCTGTAAAGCCTGGGAGCTGTGGTAATGGTGCATTACATAATGTGATAGCTAGAGAATGGATGTGAGCAGATTTGGCCTCTCTCTGTCTGTTCCTGGTGCTAACTCACTAATGTGGAAAAAAAACATATAAGGAGTGGGATAGGACACTTTTTGAGTAAACAAAGAAGGGGAGCTCATTGGGGATGATAAAAGCATAGCAGCATCCATGAACAAGTTTTTCAACACTATTTTTACACAAGAATGTAGCAACATGAATATTGAGACAGCTATATATAGTACATATGATACTAGAATTTACTATCATAGTTAAAGTAATACTAACAGAGATAGATGAGTTGAAAATGACTAAAACTCTACATCCTGATCATTTCTATCCACATTTGATTAAAAACATCAAAAATGAAATTGCCAAACTGCAAACCTATATTTTCAATAAATCTTTCCAGGGTGGAATATTGCTGTAGAACGGGAGAATGGCAGACATTTTCTTTATGTTTAGAAAGGGAAGCGAATGAAATGCCTGATGCCAATTATATGCAAACTTCTTTATTCGATTATTATAGAAAATCACAGCTTACCTTGAGCAACACAGTCTGATCAGTAATACACAACATGGATTTGGAAAGAATGGATCATACCCCACAAACCTACTTGGATTTTGTCGTAATTATTCGGTACCAAAGACAGGACTAAAGCTATAAGTACAGGTACACCACCGAATTTCCGGCAACTGATGGTTTGGCACTTCCTTTAGTCCGTACAAAATTACATGAGGGAACTTGAATTACCGCGGCCACCAGACTAGTTTACTGGGCGGCTACAGATGGCATTGTGTGTAGGACACGCTTATCTACATTCTTTACACTGCACTTGGTGGTGATGCCTCAATTCTCTGAGATTCTTAGCTTGTTTTGCTTAGATTTAACCCTAGCTTCTGAGACATATGAAAGAGTCAGTCGTGGTGTCAAATGTAAACACCTGTCCTTATCAATCCAAGATAAAGTAGAACTGTTGAAAAAAATGGACTGTGGTGTTTCGGTGCATAAGCTGTGTGACATCTACAGTATTACTTCATTAACTGTTTATGATATAAAGAAGCAAAGGGAGAAAATATTGAAATTCTATGTAGACAGCAATTCCAAGAAGCAAATGATGATTAGAAAAATATGAAAAATGGTAAGAGTACTGAGCACGATCAAGTGATGATGGAATGTTTTCAACAGTGTCGGAGTGATTGAATGGACTTGTCAGGTAGCATGATAATGGACCATGCTAAGTTGTTCCATAAAGAAATTAAATTACAACATGAGTGTGACTATAGTGAAAAATGGCTTCAAAGATTCTAGAAGCCTCATGGAATTTCCATGAATAAAGTGTGTGGAGAAAAGTGGTCTGCAAACCACGAAGGAGCTGCTGAGTATATAGGCGAATTTTGCGAAACTCGTAGCTGATGAGCACCTCAGCCCTGAGCAGGTGTATAATGCTGACAAAACTACATCATTCTGGTGATGCACACCTAGGAAAACACTAACAACAGAAGACAAAGAAGACCCCATAGGACTCAAACAATCAAGGATGCTCAAACATTTGATATCTGTTTAATTAAATTTCTAGCAGTCCATAGTATACTTCAGACATATGGAAGATGTGGGTTAAAGGTGTGTTGATGAATTGTTTTTACGTGACCATGGTTGGTCCAGCAAAACGGTTAATCCGGTAAGGCTTTGAAACCAAGAGTGCCGGAAAATCAGTGGTGTACCTGTGTTATGTTTCTGGAATTCAAGAAAGCATTTGACAAAGGCCCTAGTGATAAGTTGATGCTTGAAGTCAAGGCCATGGTTATTACTGTTTGCATAGGAAACTGGATAGATGCATGGATCTTGGTTATGTAATAGGAAGCAAAAAGCCATAATGAATGGTGAGTCATCACCAGAAGTCTGTCTGGGGACCTATGCTTTTCAACATTTATCTTTATGACAGTTCTGTAGGGCTGAATAACTTAATGTCTAAATTTATAGATGACACAAAGATTGGCAATGCCATGTTAACTGAAAAAGATAGGCTAAGATTACAAGAGGATCTAGACAAGATAGCAGAATGATCTCCAAAATGGCAAATGCCATTTACCATAAATGAATATCAAGTGTTATAACAAAATATTCAATTGTGAATTAAAGGGCCATAAGATAAAAGATGCTTCTTGAGTGAAGGATCAAGGATTACTTTCTCTAACTTCAAATTCTCCCAGTGCTATGATTAAGCAGCCAAGAAAGTTTTAGTAGGATGTATGGATTCCTGAATAGAAAATATCCGTACAAAAGCAAGGATGTAGTATTTCCACTATACTTAAGATTAGTTAGACCCCACATCGAATATCCAGTGCAGTTCTGGGCCTTCCACTGAGGTAAGGATATTTTTGACTTAGAAGTAGTGCTGCAAAGAGCAACTGAATTGATTTCTTCCTTACTTAACAAACATCAAGACCTGACTTTGTTTTAGCTAGGTGAGAGGTGACTTTGGGACAAGTTGATAGTGTGGAATATTTTGAAATTCTTTAAGAATTCAACAGCGTTGGTATAGGAAACTTATTTACTACTCTCTTACCAGCGCTGCCAATGAGTAGGTATATTGTAAAACATATTAGAGAGAATTCAGAAGCAGGGATGGAATATATGAACTACCATGAAAGGCTGAAAGGACTGCAACAATATTGCATAGATAGAAGAGAAAGACATAAAATAATCTTTGCATGGCAATAAGCTGTAGGTGTAAGAGAAAGTGTTTTAGAAATTGGAAGCCTCTCAAGAGGGAAAACACAGGATTAATGTCTTCAAGAATGCCAGAGAACATCCTGATGATAAAATACAACAAATATATATGACAGCCCATTGAGGAAGCTAAAATGATTATTCAGCATGATGCTAGGATAGATGAATAAACATGCACTGAACAACTACAAAAATATTTAAAAGGGTATGTGAAATGTACAGTGTGTGCAGACTGAACCAGAGCATGTGAAGCACCTGGAAGAAATCTTGGAAAGGTCTTTGTTTCTTAGTTGTGGACAGGGGGCTGTGGTTTCATTATAATGCACATAACAGCTAGAGAATGGATGTAAGTGAATGTTTTTGACAAATGCTCATAAGATACCAACATAGGACTGCTTAGCATCCCTTCAACCCTGCTACAGTGACTGATTCAAGTTGATGTGCATATCACCATATCTCACTGCGATGTAATGAAAGTTAGCGGCATATAAAAAACTTTTTGAACAGCCCACTTTATAAACAGCTGTTTGAACAGTCCACTGTATTATAAACTGTTTGAAGAGCCCATATGGTTGCCTGACACTTACCTAATCAGAAAATAGCCACAGGAACATAGATAGTTGTGCTTCCTGCCTGTTCTCAGATATAAACCTCCCCGTTATAATGTTTAATTCACTGTCATGCTACCCATACATTCAGTTATATATACTTTTTTTACCTTTATTTAAATGTAATCTAGGTTAATTATGGATGTCATATGGATGTCACTAGCACCTTGCAAGTGCAGCCATCCTCTTGTACATTTGATAACTTTTTTTTTTTTTTTTTTTTTTTTTATACTTTGTCGCTGTCTCCCGCGTTTGCGAGGTAGCGCAAGGAAACAGACGAAAGAAATGGCCCAACCCCCCCCCGTACACATGTACATACACACGTCCACACACGCAAACATACATACCTACACAGCTTTCCATGGTTTACCCCAGACGCTTCACATGCCTTGATTCAATCCACTGACAGCACGTCAACCCCTGTATACCACATCGCTCCAATTCACTCTATTCCTTGCCCTCCTTTCACCCTCCTGCATGTTCAGGCCCCGATCACACAAAATCTTTTTCACTCCATCTTTCCACCTCCAATTTGGTCTCCCTCTTCTCCTCGTTCCCTCCACCTCCGACACATATATCCTCTTGGTCAATCTTTCCTCACTCATTCTCTCCATGTGCCCAAACCATTTCAAAACACCCTCTTCTGCTCTCTCAACCACGCTCTTTTTATTTCCACACATCTCTCTTACCCTTACGTTACTTACTCGATCAAACCACCTCACACCACACATTTTCCTCAAACATCTCATTTCCAGCACGTCCATCCTCCTGCGCACAACTCTATCCATAGCCCACGCCTCGCAACCATACAACATTGTTGGAACCACTATTCCTTCAAACATACCCATTTTTGCTTTCCGAGATAATGTTCTCGACTTCCACACATTTTTCAAGGCTCCCAAAATTTTCGCCCCCTCCCCCACCCTATGATCCACTTCCGCTTCCATGGTTCCATCCGCTGCCAGATCCACTCCCAGATATCTAAAACACTTCACTTCCTCCAGTTTTTCTCCATTCAAACTCACCTCCCAATTGACTTGACCCTCAACCCTACTGTACCTAATAACCTTCCTCTTATTCACATTTACTCTTAACTTTCTTCTTCCACACACTTTACCAAACTCAGTCACCAGCTTCTGCAGTTTCTCACATGAATCAGCCACCAGCGCTGTATCATCAGCGAACAACAACTGACTCACTTCCCAAGCTCTCTCATCCCCAACAGACTTCATACTTGCCCCTCTTTCCAGGACTCTTGCATTTACCTCCCTAACAACCCCATCCATAAACAAATTAAACAACCATGGAGACATCACACACCCCTGCCGCAAACCTACATTCACTGAGAACCAATCACTTTCCTCTCTTCCTACACGTACACATGCCTTACATCCTCGATAAAAACTTTTCACTGCTTCTAACAACTTGCCTCCCACACCATATATTCTTAATACCTTCCACAGAGCATCTCTATCAACTCCATCATATGCCTTCTCCAGATCCATAAATGCTACATACAAATCCATTTGCTTTTCTAAGTATTTCTCACATACATTCTTCAAAGCAAACACCTGATCCACACATCCTCTACCACTTCTGAAACCGCACTGCTCTTCCCCAATCTGATGCTCTGTACATGCCTTCACCCTCTCAATCAACACCCTCCCATATAATTTACCAGGAATACTCAACAAACTTATACCTCTGTAATTTGAGCACTCACTCTTATCCCCTTTGCCTTTGTACAATGGCACTATGCACGCATTCCGCCAATCCTCAGGCACCTCACCATGAGTCATACATACATTAAATAACCTTACCAACCAGTCAACAATACAGTCACCCCCTTTTTTAATAAATTCCACTGCAATACCATCCAAACCTGCTGCCTTGCCGGCTTTCATCTTCCGCAAAGCTTTCACTACCTCTTCTCTGTTTACCAAATAATTTTCCCTAACCCTCTCACTTTGCACACCACCTCGACCAAAACACCCTATATCTGCCACTCTGTCATCAGACACATTCAACAAACCTTCAAAATACTCATTCCATCTCCTTCTCACATCACCACTACTTGTTATCACCTCCCCATTTACGCCCTTCACTGAAGTTCCCATTTGCTCCCTTGTCTTACGCACCCTATTTACCTCCTTCCAGAACATCTTTTTATTCTCCCTAAAATTTACTGATAGTCTCTCACCCCAACTCTCATTTGCCCTTTTTTTCACCTCTTGCACCTTTCTCTTGACCTCCTGTCTCTTTCTTTTATACTTCTCCCACTCAATTGCATTTTTTCCCTGCAAAAATCGTCCAAATGCCTCTCTCTTCTCTTTCACTAATACTCTTACTTCTTCATCCCACCACTCACTACCCTTTCTAAACAGCCCACCTCCCACTCTTCTCATGCCACAAGCATCTTTTGCGCAATCCATCACTGATTCCCTAAATACATCCCATTCCTCCCCCACTCCCCTTACTTCCATTGTTCTCACCTTTTTCCATTCTGTACACAGTCTCTCCTGGTACTTCCCCACACAGGTCTCCTTCCCAAGCTCACTTACTCTCACCACCTTCTTCACCCCAACATTCACTCCTCTTTTCTGAAAACCCATACTAATCTTCACCTTAGCCTCCACAAGATAATGATCAGACATCCCTCCAGTTGCACCTCTCAGCACATTAACATCCAAAAGTCTCTCTTTCGCACGCCTGTCAATTAACACGTAATCCAATAACTTATGTTCATTGTAATATCAGGATATGCTGCATGAGTGTATGTTATGTATTGTAATGCAGAGATAATGCTATACCGTTTTTTAATGAGCACTCAATAACTGACAATGTGTGGCTGCTTAGCAACCATTTAAATCCAGTGTTATTTTTTTGTGTGTCATTTACAGTTTATTCATTTTTGAGAGTGTGTTATGTATTATAATGCATATATAAAGAGCTGTAACAATAATATACAATGTTTTTAACCAGTGCATATGAACTAACAGTGTAGGGCTGAATAATGCCCTTTTAAAATCAGGCTTTTCTAATTTTCTTTCACATGCTTTACAATTAACTCATAATTATGAGTGTAAGGAGCAAGAAAGTTGTTTCACTTGAGTTTTATGCTTTTCTGCAGGCATCAGAGAATTAATACTTTATTTTCATTTTTCTTCATTTGACATTTTTTCCTGCTCAAATATTATTTTCAAGAAAAAATTGTCATCGAAATTTTATGGTTTTTGCCTTGATAAAAAGTAGTAAAAAGGACGAGTTATCATTTTCGTAGTTTACTAAAGAATTCATACTTCTTGGAAATGCAGCTGGTAATTAGCTCTACAGCCAAAGGGTCAGACCCAACCTTTAGATTATTTTCAAACCCTTTTCAGTTTGTGTATCATTATAAATGCAACAAGCATGAAATTTGAGTTAGCATCACCTTGAGGATATTGATCCCATCCTGCATGCATCAGACCATAAATATGTTTTAATTTGTCTTTATTTTAGTGACTACCATCAGATGGTTTTTCAAGAAATGGAAATTTTATGGTTTTGCTTTGACAGAAAAAAAAGACAGAGAAAAAATGAATTATCATTTTCCTATTTTCCTAAGGATATGCAGCTGGAAATTAATTCCATGGCCTAAGGATTATGAGCAATAAAGGTCAATAGAATATAAAGGCTCTAGAAGAATGGCATGGGCAAAAACAGGGTGATGAGTGGAGGGGAATCTGCTTTGAAGTAGATTAGAAAAGTGTATATGAAAGCATGAAGTAGTCAGCTACCTGACAATTGAGCAAAGGCAATTATTGTTCTACTATATGAAGGAAAGAGAAGTAAAAGTGAATATGAGAATTATAGAGGGGTAAGTGTCCTTACCATTGTTGATTTGGTGTATGGTAGGCTAGTGGTGGGTCATTTAAAGTATTAGTTAACCCAGTTTAATGAACAAGGTGGGCTTAGGAAGGGAAGAGAGTTGTAGATCAACTGTTTGCATGTATATAGAAATAGAGAAAGTTTTAGAGAAAAAGATATATATATATATATATATAACACATTTAAAAAACTTATGTGATAAAGATAATGGAAAAGCACTTTGCAGAGCATCTATAAGGGAAGCTGTGCATATATGGGAGTAAGTGGTGGTATAAATAAGTGGTTTGAAATAAGAATGAGAGTGCATCAAGGTTTTAGAGTGCCACTATGGTATTTCATTTATTTTAATGATGGGGCATTGCATGAGATGCAGTGATTGTGATGGAATGATTGATGGTTGAGAAACAGAATTGGAGTTGCCACATATGTTGTATTTAAGAAATACTTTAATGGAAGCCCAATCAAAGGAAGAGCTGAAAAAATTAATAGGCAACTTTGATGTACATTGGAGGTGGATGGTGAAAGTGAGGACAAATATAAGGTGTTGGTAGCTTATAGAGATTGAGGATCACAGCAGATCAGCTTACACAGTGAAGAAAAGGAATCAGATATTCTAAAGTTTAGCAAGAATGATAGTGGGAAAGCAGATTTGAAAGTTGAGTCATACAAGGGGGATAGATTGGAGGTTAAGCAAATGTTTTGAGAATGTGAAAATTTGAGTGTACAGTGTGCAAGGAATTTTCATGAAGGAGTACATGTTCCACTACTGATGTATGGATGTGAAACTCAAGTGTAAGTCAGAATAGATAATAGATGAGACATGTAGAGATGAATAACTTGCTTAGTTTGGTTAGAATTAGTAATATTAATAGTTAGAATTGAAATGTGAAAGCATATGTGGTGTTAAGAAGCCATTAGAAAAGTTCATGGTTTTAAGTCATTTAGTGTGGGATGGTCATTTAGAATGTGATTAGTACATTATTAGAGTAAAAGGTATGACGAGGAGAGGTACAATTTAAAACAGGTGATTAGATGCTGTGAGAGAACTGATAGGGCTAGAGGAATGTTTTTGGTATCAGCTTTATTGGAAGCATTTTGTGAGTGGAGGTGATGTAAATGAAGATTTTGATCTCACTTTACGAATTGATTTGCAGAGTGAAAAAGAAACTTTTTAAATATGGCAGTTCATGTTTCAATTTATAGACTGGGCATTTATTGAGGATTTGTAAGAGTGATTTTTGAAGGTTATATGTACCTGATCCACCCCCATGGAATTGGGAATGGAGTAATGATGATATGTAGATGGATAGAAGTTTATCCATTTCTTTTAAGCTAGGTTAGTGACTCCTATATATTTTGTTGAGATTTTGAATGTATTGAGTGGATTATTTAGGAAAACGTTATTAATCTTATAGGTAAATGTATTTAGTCAGTGGCAGCCTGTGTTATGATGTACACATATTTAAGTGATTGATATGTATAGTTCTTAACCTTTGATATCTGTAGTATGGATTCATTCTATGAGAATTATCATTCATTGTGATTGCTTTAATCCTGGGGCTTAGTGATATTAATTTCTATTGCTCTATGATGGATACTTCTGTTCCACATACCTCTATAGAGGGATGGCTTTAAATGCTTAGTTTCACATTCACAAAAGTTAAGAGCTAAGATAAACATTTAGACAGCAATGCATAAGACCTTGTAGTTGGTCTAGATTTAGAAAAATGAAAAATGAAAAAATAATGTTCTGTTCACTAAATAATATTTAGTGAACAGAATGTTTTTTCCTTTGATAATTAGATATTTTGGGACATTTCATATTTTGTACTTATACTTTTTATTGATATCATAACAAAATACCTTTTGATTTGTTTCCCACCCACTGGCAAAATGCATTTCAATTTGCATTCTGCCTACTATTGGTCATCATATAAACAAAAACACGGGTCACCAGACATATGGTCTCATCACACTATTTTCCTGCCTCCATAGTAAGTAAAGCCATTTTAGTATGTCTGCCAATATAAATAAAGGCACTCAAGGGGATGTCACTTTAGATATAAAATTAGAGGTGCATAAGTTTGATGATGGTCAGAAACTCATAATTATAGCCTAATATATTGGTCTTGCTCACTCAACTGAGGCCACTATAAGGGAAAATAAAGCCTGCTGCCCCTGCTAATGAAATGGATCCCAAACACAAACATGACCAGGTTTTCTTTAGATGGATTACGGATGTTTCATATTGGAACAGGGAGATGTATGGAAAGAGAATGAGGTATGCCTCACAGTTATCATGGGATAGATTTTTCCAAAGGCCCTGGAAAACTTCTTCATTGAAACAGTTGCTTAGATAATTCAGGGGATGACATAGACAACCCTAGTGTCTGTTCCTCTTCCTTTGAGTAACCTTCCCTCCACCCCATCCCTCTCCTCCACTGCATCAGGCCTTCATCGCTACATTTGCCGGTAAGTTTTCATTAGATAAAGTCTAAATTGAATGATAAGACAATATGCAAGTTTTTAAGCTAACTTGTTTCACGTGTATTCCATTCTTTAAAGTTAGATAGAAAAGTGTTTTGCCCAGGAATGTAATTCCCCTAGTTTTATGGTTTCAATTGCTCATTTAATGACAGATCACTTATTGACAGGGTTTCCTTGAACACAATCATATCACTTAACAGGGGCTTACAGTAGCTTGGAGCAAAAAGTTGGTAACAGATGATATAGCTAGGAAAGATTAACTTAGTTGTTGATTTTATCCCATTGTAATTCTTGACTTGATGTATTTGCTCATAATTGGCAGTTCTGTGTTCAAGCTTAGCCAACAAACTCTCCTAAAAGATTCTGGCACCCAAGATAAAGGGAATTGGCAGAAAAGTTGGCAAAAGTTGCTTAGTACTTTAGATACCAGTTAGAGAGTGTCTCCAATTATTTGTATTAGATATCAAAATGGCATCTGTAATTGATAACTTACATAAACTGCATGGAATGGATGATTTTGAGCAGACAAAAGGAAAATATGGCATGGGGAAAACATGCCCCGGTCAAAGGCCATCTTAGATGAAAGAACTTTAATGAAAGAAAAAAGTTAGAAATTGATCAGGGCTCTGTAAGTGTATGTAGACTTGACTGCTAAGAATAGAAAGGTTGCAGAGTGATGGAGAGATATAAGGAGGAAGAGACTTCTCCAGATAGGCCAAAGCAAACAAAGGAAACAAAGAGAGGGAGAAAAACCAAAGGAAGGGAGTTTAGCAAGCAAAATCTTATGCCACACCCTGTCAAATGCTTTGGAAATGTTGAGGGCCACATCAAAATTTTCACCAAAACCTTAGAGAAGAGGACCAGAATTGGTCACAGGAGAGATCACCAGTAGACCTCGCATGGCAAAATCTGTTCTGTGTGATCAGAAAGAAGGGAATGAAATTTTGAGTGTTTAAGAGAATGGGAGTTAAGGAGGGTTTCCATGGCTTTAGAGATGGCAGAAGTGAGACTAATGGAGCAATAGAAGGGTTAGAGCAGTTTCCTTTCTTGAGGCTGAGCTGCACTAAGGCATGATTCCAAAAGAAAGGAAACGTAGTTTTGGTTTTCAGCCATAGGCAAAACAAGTGAGTGTGGATCAGAGTTATCTCAGAGGAACTCTCCTCTAGGACTCACAGAGGTACCATTTTTGACATTTTCATTTTCCACCTGGAGCTGGGAGAGTACTTGAATGATCCTGCAGTAGGAAAATATAGGAAATGGCATATGCTCAGTTGGAGGAGATGGAGGACAGTTGATTAGATACAGAATCATCCAAAGTTGAATTAGTGAAAAGTATGGTACCAAAAAGAGCTGCTTTATCAGATAAAGAGTTAGCTGTAGATTCATAAGGCCTGATGAGAGGAGGAATCACAAATGTTATTAGAGATGTTTCTGGTTTAGGACCAGAAAAGATCAAATTCTAAGTAGAAATAAGAAACAAAATCAGCACACTTTTTTTATGAATGTTTGCTTAACCTCACAAAGAACAACTTTGATTCTGATCAGAAATGAAAGGAGAGTGGGTTCCAGGGGAAGGGAAGAGTTTCATGGCCCAGTATACTACGTCCATGATGTGACAGGCATTAGAGGAGGGGTAATGAAGCCATGACAGGGGAGAAGATGGGATGTAGGATATGAGTAATTAGTTATAGAGAACTCAGGTAATAACCACATATTGAGGAAACTATTTTACTGAGATTAACTTAGAGGATTCTAATGATAATTTAAGAAGAAATCACCCATGAATTATAGGTAATAAAGGAGGAGGCTGTGAGATTGCACAGGACATGAAACAGGAACAAAAAATGTAATAAGATGGGGTCTTCAAATTAATGTACTACCAAGGTGTACTTGGCATGATTTATTTTTACTATTAACATAGGCCACTTGTGCAGTTGATGCTTTACCCTGAAGGAGTACAATGCAAGGTTAGGACATCTTTGTATGTTTCTCAGTGTATCACTTCTTGTCATGAATTTATTAACTTTGTGCTTGAAACAAGATTGTCATATCCCAAGGATTCTTATAAATCTACATCTTGTATTACTAAAATGTTGGAAACATATATTGTGTGTGGCCTAACAGCAGCACTTTACATTTGCCAAAAAATATTGCAGGTTTGATCATTTGTTCTCATAGCAATGGATCATCAAATCTCCCATGTGTGTATATGATACAAAAATCTGCCATGATACAAAATGTTCACCTTAAACAAATTGATGTTTCAGTTTCATTTCATGGATATATGATTCATTACATTTTCCTGAGGTTGTGATGGTTTTTAATCGAAATTTAAACATTTCTGATATCATATATTCTATATTTCAGTGAAAGTAAATTGTTTGTAAGAATTAAAGAGATGTTTGGCTTGTGCAGTGGGTATGTCTGTCATATATATTTTTTTTGATTAGAGTGAATATAACCAAGAAAAATTAACATAAGTGTTCATTTGGATTGTTGTCTTAGATTAATCCTTACAATATTTTGGGAATGTTTGATCATGTCATTTAGATATTTATAATTTGAATAGCATTGCATCATCAATCGTTTATTCATTAAACATTGTAATGCTGAACTATGTCTTGTTATATTGTTATTTTCTTCAGCCCTCTTCAATAGAGGCTTGTGCTTCCATTATTATTATGTACAGCAGCAGGCCAATGAGGGTCACTCCAGATTTTAACAATACATATTACTTTTGATCCTTTTCTTGACACATTACCCAAAAGTAGAATAAAGCAACAATGTTTTTCTCAAAGAATTTAATACATGTAGCTGTTTTGTCAGCACCAGATATTAGGGTTGAAACTAGATTCACTATTATAAAGACCATCATTTTTACTACGGATTTTGTTTAGAATGAGTGCACCCAGTGGGCTCTGCAGTATATTTGATGTCCACATTTTTGTACATGTTTTAGTTTTAGGGAAATGGAATCTCAGATATAAGTACTATATAAGCCTTTCAACCTCTGCTTTGCATGAAAATATCAAAACAGCTGGCACACAATATCTTGTTTTTATTTCTCATTTCTTTCTGTGAAAAGCAAGTTTATTGGCCAAACAGTTACCACTGTTGATATTGGTTACTAGTCATACAAAAAATACTTAGTCCATTGTCTTCAGTATTCCAGGTAATTACAGTTAAGTTTGCATTTGTTAGTAAAGTTATGACTACTGTAATACATTTCATGGACAGGTCATAAGACATGAGTTATGGGTTGATGATTATGAGTTTGTCACAAAAGTAACAATCATCTAGATGAGTCAGTTAAAATACTGCATGAATTCCTGGAGGACTTAACTTTAATGTATGCTGAGAACTATATCTAGGTTGCACCCATATAATCCTTTAGGTTCTTATGACCTGAGTCCTATGGTCACAAACTATATTTCATGTTTTTCATATACAGGTACTATCAAATTCTGAAATATGAATAATGTGATAAAATTGATAATATGCTTCTTTCCTTGTTATTATTATCCTTTTCTTTTATTGATATGAATGTTATTCTTATTATTGTAATAACATTATGCTAGAACCCCATTTATGGAGCTCCTGCAACTTCAAGGTTATACTACAGCCAGAATCAGGAATAAGATGAACTCCTTTGGAGCAAGAAATTCCTATTGAATACTTAGTAAAGTCTTCAGGGGTCTTCACCTCCCATATCCCAACCTTTTAGAAGCTGCAGTCCATAGGCCCACAAAGCCTCCACAGCCTGGCTGGCTAGGTATAGTTTATGAATACTTATCTGGGTACTCTTAAACTTTTCCACTGTCCATCTCATGGTATATCTAATGATTGCAAGTAAGGTGTTGAAGAATCGCATTCCCCTGGATATTTAAGATATTTCATCGTTTTGTGCACGTCACACCTTTAGATTTCAGAGGTAGCATTTTCCGGAATCTTCCATAACTGTCATGCCAGTGAAAAGTTATTTCTGAGAGTAATTTTGGGATCATGCCTTCTAGGATTCTCCAAGTTTAGCTGATTATGTACTTCTTCCATCTAGGGATCACAACTTCAGTGATTTAAACCCTCCAGTAATTTAGTTCCTATACCACATTAAGATGGGTCATGAAAGATCTCATCATTGTTTTCTCTTCAGTGTCTTACAGGTCTGCAGAATTCATCCCACTCTCTTTCTAGAGGAGGCAACTGTTGTTTTGCCATGTTTACTGAAAGTTAGGTCATTAGGCATAATCACTCCAAGGATTCTTATTATTAACTGGGTGTTTGATATTGTCTGTGTCCATTTAATATTTTGTATTTTTTTAACTTCTTGATTTTCCTGATACTGTTGGAGTTGAAATTTATTTTCAGTGAAAATTTCTTTTATTATGCTTAATCACTGTCTCCCGCGTTAGCGAGTTAGCACAAGGAAACATTAAAGAATGGCCCAACCCACCCACATACACATGTGTATACATAAACACTCACACATGCACATATACATACCTATACATTTCAGCGTATACATACATATACATACACAGACATACTTAGAAAAGCAAATGGATTTGTACGTAGCATTTATGGATCTGGAGAAGGCATATGATAGAGTTGATAGAGATGCTCTGTGGAAGGTATTAAGAATATATAGTGTGGGAGGTAAGATGTTATTAGAAGCAGTGAAAAGTTTTTATCGAGGATGTAAGGCATGTGTATGTGTAGGAAGAGAGGAAAGTGATTAGTTCTCAGTGAATGTTGGTTTGCAGCAGGGGTGCATGGTTCTTTAATTTGTTTATGGATGGGGTTGTTTGGGAGGTGAATGCAAGAGTTTTGGAAAGAGGGGCAAGTATGCAGTCTGTTGTGGATGAGATAGCTTGGAAAGTGAGTCAGTTGTTCACTGATGATACAGCACTGGTGGCTGATTTGGGTGAGAGACTGCAGAAGCTGGTGACTGAGTTTGGTAAAGTGTGTGAAAGAAGAAAGCTGAGAGTAAATGTGAATAAGAGCAAGGTTATAAGGTACAGTAGGGTTGAGGGACAAGTCAAAAACTGGAGGAAGTGAAGTGTTTTAGATATCTGGGAGTGGATTTGGCAGTGGATGGAACCATGGAAGTGGAAGTGAATCATAGGGTGGGGGAGAGGTGAAAGTTCTGAGAGCGTTGAAATATGTGTGGAAGTCAAGAATGTTATCTTGGAAAGCAAAAATGGGTATGTTTGAAGGAATTGTGGTTCCAACTATGTTATATGGTTGCGAGGCATGGGCTATAGATAGAGTTATGTGGAGGAGGGTGGATGTGCTGGAAATGAGATGTTTGAGGACAATATGTGGCGTGAGGGGGTTTGATCGAGTAAGTAATGAAAGGGTAAGAGAGATGTGTGGTGATAAAAAGAGTGTGGTTGAGAGAGCAGAAGAGGGTGTTTTGAAATGGCTTGGTCACATGGAGAGAATGAGTGAGGAAAGATTGACAAAGAGGTTATATGTGTCAGAGGTGGAAGGAACGAGAAGTGGGAAACCAAATTGGAGGTGGAAAGATGGAGTAAAAAAAATTTTGAGTGATCGGGGCCTGAACACGCAGGGGGGTGAAAGGTGTGCAAGGAATAGAGTGAATTGGAACAATGTGGTATACCGGGGTCAATGTGCTATCAATGGATTGAACCAGGGCATGTGAAGCATCTGGGGTAAACAATGGAAAGTTTTGTGGGGCCTGGATGTGGAAAGGGAGCTGTGGTTTCGGTGCATTATACTTGACAGCTAGAGACTGAGTGTGAACGAATGTGGCCTTTGTTGTCTTTTCCTAGCGCTTCCTCGCGCACATGCGGGGGGAGGGGTTTGTCATTTCATGTGTGGCAGGGTGGCGATGGGAATGAATAAGGGCAGACAGTATGAATTATGTACATGTGTATATATGTAGATGTCTGTGTGTGTATATATATGTATACATTGAGATGTATAGGTATGTATATGTGCTGTGTGTGGACGTGTATGTATATACATGTGTATGTGGGTGGGTTGGGCCATTCTTTCATCTGTTTCCTTGCGCTGCCTCGCTAATGCGGGAGACAGCGACAAAGTATAATACACTATATATAATATATGATATATAATACATATGTACATATTGTACAAAGGCAAAGGGGATGAGAGTGAGTGCTCAAATTACAGAGGTATAAGTTTGTTGAGTATTCCTGGTAAATTATATGGGAGGGTATTGATTGAGAGGGTGAAGGCATGTACAAAGCATCAGATTGGGGAAGAGCAGTGTGGTTTCAGAAGTGGTAGAGGATGTGTGGATCAGGTGTTTGCTTTGAAGAATGTATGTGAGAAATACTTAGAAAAACAAATGGATTTGTACGTAGCATTTATGGATCTGGAGAAGGCATATGATAGAGGTGATAGAGATGCTCTGTGGAAGGTTTTAAGAATATATGGTGTGGGAGGCAAGTTGTTAGAAGCAGTGAAAAGTTTTTATCAAGGATGTAAGGCATGTGTACGTGTAGGAAGAGAGGAAAGTGATTGGTTCTCAGTGAGTGTAGGTTTGCGGCAGTGGTGTGTGATGTCTCCATGGTTGTTTAATTTGTTTATGGATAGGGTTGTTAGGGAGGTGAATGCAAGAGTTTTGGAAAGAGGGGCAAGTATGCAGTCTGTTGTGGATGAGAGAGCTTGGGAAGTGAGTCAGTTGTTGCTCGCTGATGACACAGTGCTGATGGCTGATTCATGTGAGAAACTGCAGAAGTTGGTGACTGAGTTTGGTAAAGTGTGTGAAAGAAGAAAGTTAAGAGTAAATGTGAATAAGAGCAAGGTTATTAGGTACAGTAGGGTTGAGGGTCAAGTCAATTGGGAGGTAAGTTTGAATGGAGAAAAACTGGAGGAAGTAAAGTGTTTTAGATATCTGGGAGTGGATCTGGCAGCGGATGGAATCATGGAAGTGGAAGTGAATCATAGGGTGGGGGAGGGGGCGAAAATTCTGGGAGCCTTGAAGAATGTTTGGAAGTCGAGAACATTATCTCGGAAAGCAAAAATGGGTATGTTTGAAGGAATAGTGGTTCCAACAATGTTGTATGGTTGCAAGGTGTGGGCTATGGATAGAGTTGTGCGCAGGAGGGTGGATGTGCTGGAAATGAGATGTTTAAGGACAATATGTGGTGTGAGGTGGTTTGATCGAGTAAGTGATGTAAGGGTAAGAGAGATGTGTGGAAATAAAAAGAGTGTGGTTGAAAGAGCAGAGGAAGGTGTTTTGAAATGGTTTGGTCACATGGAGAGAATGAGTGAGGAAAGATTGACCAAGAGGATATATGTGTCAGAGGTGGAGGGAACGAGGAGAAGTGGGAGACCAAATTGGAGGTGGAAAGATGGAGTGAAAAAGATTTTGAGTGATCGGGGCCTGAACATGCAGGAGGGTGAAAGGCGTGCAAGGAATAGAGAGAATTGGAACGATGTGATATACCGGGTGGGTCAACGTGCTGTCAATGGATTGAACCAGGGCATGTGAAGCATCTGGGGTAAACCATGGAAAGTTGTGTGGGGCCTGGATGTGGAAAGGGAGCTGTGGTTTCGGTGCATTATTACATGACAGCTAGAGACTGAGTGCGAACGAATGGGGCCTTTGGTGTCTTTTCCTAGCGCTACCTCGCACACATGAGGGGGAGGGGTTGTTATTCCATATGTGGCGAGGTGGCGATGGGAACAAATAAAGGCAGACAGTATGAATTATGTACATGTGTATATATGTATATGTCTGTGTGTGTATATATATGTGTACATTGAGATGTATAGGTATGTATATTTGCGTGTGTGGACGTGTATGTATATACGTGTGTATGTGGGCGGGTTGGGCCATTCTTTCGTCTGTTTCCTTGCGCTACCTCGCTAATGCGGGAGACCGCGACAAAGCAAAATAAATAAATAAATATGTACATATTCATACTTGCTGCCTTTATCCATTAATGTCGCCACCCCATAACACATGAAACAGCACGGCTTTCATACGTGATTGATAAAGTTTTAATCAGCATGAATTATGTACACTATGAATTATGTACATGTGTATATATGTAGATGTCTGTGTGTGTATATATATGTATACATTGAGATGTATAGGTATGTATATGTGCTGTGTGTGGACATGTATGTATATACATGTGTATGTGGGTGGGTTGGGCCATTCTTTCATCTGTTTCCTTACACTACCGCGCTAACGCGGGAGACAGCGACAAAGTATAATATACTGTATATAATATATAATACATTTGTGCATATTCATACATGCTGCCTTCATCCATTAATGTCGCCACCCCATAACACATGAAACAGCATGGCTTTCATACATGATTGATAAAGTTTTAATCAGCAAATGCAAAAATGAGGCATGCAACACTGAAAGAAGGGCTTCATCAGTCATAAGCTCATGAATTCCTAGTTATCTGGATTTATTGTGACCAGATCCAACCTGGCAGACTGAGTTTTCATATTAATCCTCCTTGCATACTATAAAGCAAAACTTCTCTTTGTTTTTGCAGACTATTTAAACATTCATAACCTAACTCATTGTAATACATTCACCTAATAATATCAAGAAATGCCATTTATTCAGAATATGAAGTACAGTGTATGGTAGTGTTCCCACCATACATCAATTGTTAGGGTGGGAGAGGTGCCAGGTGGAGGTATGTTTAGTGGTGGGTGTGTGTGTGTGTGTGTGTGTAGGGGGGGAGGAGCTTGGGGAAAAGAACACTGGGGAAGGGAGTGGCCTGAAAATGAACTATGCTGCTGGGCACAAACACAGTACAGTGCAGTACGCACAGTACAGCATGGTATGGTACAGTGCAAAACAGCAGAGTATAGTAAACAGAAAGACATCATATCAGCATTAATCAGAATGAAAATAAGTATAACGGCAGGCACTAATAAGTTATATATGAGGAAAAGAAAGGCAAAAAATTACAACAGCTGAGCCCTTGACTGCCATTTTCAACAAGTCACTTGCTACAGGGAAAGTTCCAGATGAATAGAAGTTTGCCAATATAACAGATCTTCAAAAAAGGGAAAAGTCACTGCCTGGAAATTACTGTCCAATTAGCATCATGTCTGTCTTTGGAAAACTTATTGAAACCATCATTTAAGATAAAATTGTACATCATTTAGAGGACCACCTATTAATATACAATTATTAGCATGGTTTTTGACGAAATTGCTCATGTTTGACAAATCTCCTTGATTCCCTTATATAATACACATGAATGATGAAAGTAAAGCAGTTGGTGTCATCTATCCAGATTTTCAAAAAGCATTCAACATGGTTCCACACCAAGGCCACCAGCAAAAATTAAGTTACATGGTACTGATGGGGCTGTACTTCAGTGGATAGAAAACTGGTGACTGGCTATATAAATAAGATTCATATCAACAGTCAAGCCTCAGAATGCTTAGACGTAACAAGTGGTGTGCCACAAGGGCCAGTCTTGGTCCAGTTCTCTTTTTCATATACATAAATGACATGATACTAAGTTGGGAAATATATCTATAAATAAACTTGAACATCTGCAGCTTCGAACTGACACCGACAAGGTGATGGACTGAGCTCAAAGTTGGCAAATGAATTTTAACACTGACGAGTGCAAAGTTTTACATAACAGTAATAAAAATGAAAAGAATCATGAGTATGAATTCTGTCAACTGGAAAAGGTAAATGAGGAAAAAGACGTGGGTGGATTAATCTCTGGTGACCTAAAACCAAGTAAGCAGTACATAGAAGCAGTGAAAGGAGCAAACAAAATTCTTGTTTTCATAGGTAGCATTTTGCATTAAAGTTTAAAGTAATCATAATTACTTTTTACAGTTCACTGGTTCATCCCCTGAATATTGTGTCCAGTTTTAGTCACACTACATAAAGAGACAAAATGGAGAGTGCAGCATCGAGCTACCTGGGCTGAAAAACAAATCCAATGAGAGCCAACTAAATTACCTGAATCTATTTAGCTTAGAAAAGAGAAGGTTAAGAAGTAATTTGATTCAAGTATGCAAAATTATCAAAACCTATGATAAACTTTACCTAAAAAGCAACTTAAGATTAGATTATTCCAATTTCACTTGCAGTAATAAATACAAACTTTTGGGCAAATATTATACCTCATTTTTACCTTCTTGCACCTCCTGCTCCCTTAATTCTATAAAGTTTATATCCTTCTTCAACTATCTAAACTCCTGTCATAAATCTGTGACATCCTTTCACCCATAAGCCGAGATCCTCTGCTTAGGGGATGTCAATGTTCACCATTGGGAACAGTTGAATTCCTCCCATACAGATGGTGGGGGATTGAAGCCCTCATGTTTTCCATTCTCAGTGATCTAGAGCAAATTATCTCCTACCCCAACCATATTCCTGACTGCTGTGACCACTCTCGTAATATTCTGGATCTGTGTTTTTCACGTTTAATCTACCATGTTGTAACTGCACAATGTCACCCCTAAATGGTTTATCTGACCACACTCTCATAATTACACCTGTTTTAATGGCATCTACCCTTCCAGCAGTCCCTTTTAGATGTAAATATTGGTACTTCAATAAAGCTGACTAAAATGACCTACAAAAAATCTTTTCTGACTATCCTTGGATAAATTAGTCTCTTACGTGCTGATGTGTCTGTCCCTGCCAGGTGCATAGCAGACGTTATTGTTGTGGGAATGGAAGCAATTATCCTCTCTTCCTCCAGGATGACCTCTTCATCCAATCTATGGTTTAACCATTCATGTTCTGAGGCCATTACGGCACGTCAAACTTGGAAAACTCTCCTTCCTCCTACTTCCATTCAGCATTCATCACCTCCCATTATTATTACAAGTATGTTATCCATGAGGCACACTGTTCCTTTATTCAAAGGAAGTGCGATAACCTCTCCTTATCATCCACTGATAGATATTTCCTGTCTTATCTAAGGGCATCACTAAAAACTTCTGTCACTCTACCTTTCCTTTACGTTTCTGTTCTGAAGGTACAATAGCTGTCTCTCCCAAAAACAAATTAACTCTCTTTGGCTCCTATTTCTCTTCTGTCTTGGATGGCTAACATTCCTTAACTGCTGATGCTCCTTTTACTAATCATAGGCCCCTTCCCTTAATCTTTTTTGAGCTGTCCATAAAGCACCTCTCTCTCTGGACACAAGCAACATTTATGGTCCAGATGGCATCCATCCCCACGTACCGAAACTGTGCCTCTAACTTGCACCTGTGCTTGCTTGTTTGTTCTGCTTCTGTTTAAAAACCAGAACTTTTCCTTCTTATTGGAAGCATGTGTTGTTGCATCTCATCCCTAAGGAAGGTGACTGTTCTAACCCATCTTTCTATCATCTTATTGCTTTGACATCCACCATTTACAAAGTCTTTGAATCCCTCCTCAACTCCAATATCCTCAGACATCTTGAATTGCATATACTTCTCTCTGTTCACCAGTACAGCTTCTGTAAGGCAAGATTCACTTGTGATATTCTTTCCCATCTAATGTTTGGTCATCACCCCTGAAAGATTTTGGGGAATCCTATGTAGTTGCCCTTGACATATCCAAAACTTTTGAACAGTGTGTGGCATCAGAGTCTCATCTCTAAGCTCCCCTCTTTTGGCTTGACTCCCTCACTTTGCTCCCTCATTCTATCTATGTAGTTGTTGATGGATCAGCCTCTTCCTCTTTTTCCATCAACAGTGTGTCCCTCAAATTTCTGTTCTGTCTTCTACATTATTTCTCCTCTTTAGAAATGATTGCCGTTCTTCCACAATTAACAAAATGCAATCATACGCTGATGACTCAACTCTGCAATCCTCCACATTCTTCAATTTCACTCCTTTTCTTACTTGATCTGCATCTGATCTTGACACAGTTTCCTCAGTAAACTCAGACTTGAAATGGATATCTTAATGAGTTTAACAAAATATGGTTAAGTTTAATGCCTCCAAGACCCAGTCTCTAACCATTTCTCTTGAAAATTCCTCACAGCTTTCCTCTTTCCTTTGAAAGTTCTGTAATTCTACCTTTTTACTCAATGAACATACTTGTTATTACTGTGGTATCCACTTTATCTAAACCCATATTATGGAAATAGCTAAGCCTGCCTCTAAATAACTGGGAGTCCCATTTAGATGTCAAAATTTCTTTTCTTTTGAACAGCTGCTCTGTTTACACAATGGATTGTGGTATCCTTGTATAGAGCAAATCTCATCTGGAGCACTTCTAGTTCTGCATCATTACTTGACAGAGTTCTTGAAAATGGTTCAACTTGTAAATTCTTCCAGGCTAGGTTTGAAATTTAATCTGATTGCCCTACACCGCTATGTTGGTTCACTGTCCCTATTTGATAGAGATCACTTTTGTTTGTGCTCCCGAGAACTGGCTGCTTTTGTGTTCCCACCACTAGCTAGACTATATGGTACTTGGCAAGCTGCTGCATCACATGATTATCGTCATTGTCTGGCTGCTTGTGTACTCCCACCACTAGCTAGATCACATAATACTTGGCAAGCTGCTGCATTGTGTGACTATTGTGTGACTGTTAGCAACTCAAGGGTAGACCATTTTGACAACTGATTATTACTCTACACCTCAAAGCTTTAGAACTCTCTACCCTCTTATGTCTTCCCCAATAACTCTAACCTGGCATATTTTGAAAGAAAGGTTTTTAATTTTCTTCAAAATTTGTAAATACTTTCTTTCATACTTGACTACCATTTCCAGCATGGGTGAATAATGTACAAGAAATACTTATATACGAGAAATACTTAGAAAGCCAGATGGATTTCTATGGAGCATTATGGATCTAGAGAAGGCATATGATAGGGTTAATAGAGATGCTTTCCGGAAGATATTAAGAGTATATAGTTGGGAGGTAAGTTGCTACAAGCAGTGATAAATTTTTACCAATGATGTAAGGCATGTGTATGAGTAGGAAGAGAGGAAAGTGATTGGTTCCCAGTGAATGTCGGTTTAGGGCAGGGTTGCGTGATGTCTCCATGGTTGTATGATTTGTTTAGAGAGATGAATGCAATAGTTTTGGAGAGAGGGACAAGTATGCAGTTTGTTCTGGATGAGAGGGCTTGGGAAGTGAGTCAGTTGTTGTTCGCTGATGATGCAGCACTGGTGCCTGATTCAGGTGAGAAACTGTAGAAGTTGGTGACTGAGTCTGGTAAAGTGTGTGAAAGAAGAAAGCTGACAGTAAATGTGAATAAGAGCAATGTTATTAGCTTCAATAGGGTTGAGGGACAAGTTAGCTGGGAGGTAAGTTTGAATGGAGAAAAACTGGAGGAAGTGAAGTGTTTTAGATACCCTGGAGTGGATTTAGCAACGATGGAACCATGGAATCGGAAGTGAGTCACAGGGTGGGGGAGGGGGTGAAGGTTCTGGGAGCATTGAAGAATGTGTGGAAGGCAAGAATGTTATATTGGAGAGCAAAAATGGGTATGTTTGAAGGAATAGAGGCCCCAACAATGTTATATGGTTGCGAGGCAGGGGCTTTAGATAGGGTTGTGCGGAGAAGGTGGATGTGTTGAAAATGAAATGTTTGAGGACAATATGTGGTGTGAGGTGGTTTGATCGAGTAAGAGAAATGTGTGGTAATAAAAGTGTGGTTGAAAGAGCAGAAGAGAGTGTGTTGAAATGGTTTGGTCACATGGAGAGAATGAATGGGGAAAGATTGACAAAGATGATATATGTAACAGAGGTAGAGGGCATGGGAAGAATCGGGAGAACAAATTGGAGTTGGAAGGATGGAGTGAAAAAGATGTTGAGCGATCGAGGCCTGAACATAGAGGACGGTGAAAGGCATGCAAGGAAAAGAGTGAATTGGAACGATGTGATGTACTGGGATCGACATGCTGTCAGTGGATTGAACCAGGGCATGTGAAGCATCTGGGGCCTGGATATGGAAAAGCAGCTGTGGTTTCAGTGCATTACATATGAAAGCTAAAGACTGAGTGTGAACGAATGGCGCCTTTGCTGTCTTTTTCTACCACTACCTCGTGTGCATGCGGTGAGAGGGGGATGCCATTTCATGTGTGGCAGGGTAGTGATGGGATGGATGAAGGCAGCAAGTATGAATATGTACATGCGTATATATGTATATGTCTGTGTTTGTATATGTATGTATACATTGAAATTTATAGGTATGAATGTGTGCATGTGTGGGTGTTTATGTATATACATGTGTATGTGGGTGGGTTGGGCCATTCTTTTGTCTGTTTCCTTGCTCTTCCTCGCTAACGTGGGAGACAAAAAAAAAATTTGATAATGATTTTAACTTTCTAAAAGGGGAAACAGAAGAAGGAGTCATGCGTAGAGTGCTCATCCTCCTTGAAGCCTCAGATTAGGGTGTCTGAATGTGTGTGGATGTAACCAAGATGAGGAAAAAGGAGAGATAGGTAGTATGTTTGAGGAAAGGAACATGGATATTTTGGCACTGAGTGAAATGAAGCTCAAGGATAAAGAGGAAGAGTGGTTTGGGAATGTCTTGGGAGCAAAGGAAGGAGTCGCACTACTCCTGAAGCAGGAGTTTTGGAAGTATTTGATAGAGTGTAAGAAACTAAACTCTAGATTGATATGGGTAAAACTGAAGGAAGATGGAGAGAGATGGGTGATTATCGGTGCCTATGCATCTGGTCATGAGAAGAAAGTTCATGAGAGGCAAGTGTTTTGGGAGCAGCTGAGTGAGTGTGTTAGCAGCTTTGATACACGAGACTGTGATGGGTGATTTGAATGCAAAGGTGAATAATGTGGCAGTTAAGGGTATAATTGGTGCACATGGGGTGTTCAGTGTTGTAAATGGAAATGGTGTAGAGTTTGTAGATTTGTGTGCTGAAAAAGGACTGGTGATTGGGAATACCTGGTTTAAAAAGAGAGATATACGTAGTTTTTTTTTTTCTTTTGCTTTGTCGCTGTCTCCCGCGTTTGCGAGGTAGCGCAAGGAAACAGACGAAAGAAATGGCCCAACCCACCCCTATACACATGTATATACATACGTCCACACACGCAAATATACATACCTACACAGCTTTCCATGGTTTACCCCAGACGCTTCACATGCCTTGATTCAATCCACTGACAGCACGTCAACCCCGGTATACCACATCGCTCCAATTCACTCTATTCCTTGCCCTCCTTTCACCCTCCTGCATGTTCAGGCCCCGATCACACAAAATCTTTTTCACTCCATCCTTCCACCTCCAATTTGGTCTCCCTCTTCTCGTTCCCTCCACCTCCGACATATATATTCTCTTGGTCAATCTTTCCTCACTCATTCTCTCCATGTGCCCGAACCATTTCAAAACACCCTCTTCTGCTCTCTCAACCACGCTCTTTTTATTTTCACACATCTCTCTTACCCTTATGTTACTTACTCGATCAAACCACCTCACACCACATATTGTCCTCAAACATCTCATTTCCAGCACATCCATCCTCCTGCGCACAACTCTATCCATAGCCCACGTCTCGCAACCATACAACATTGTTGGAACCACTATTCCTTCAAACATACCCATTTTTGCTTTCTGAAATAATGTTCTCGACTTCCACACATTCTTCAAGGCTCCCGGAATTTTCGCCCCCTCCCCCACCCTATGATCCACTTCCGCTTCCATGGTTCCATCCGCTGCCAGATCCACTCCCAGATATCTAAAACACTTCACTTCCTCCAGTTTTTCTCCATTCAAACTCACCTCCCAATTGACTTGACCCTCAACCCTACTGTACCTAATAACCTTGCTCTTATTCACATTTACTCTTAACTTTCTTCTTTCACACACTTTACCAAACTCAGTCACCAGCTTCTGCAGTTTCTCACATGAATCAGCCACCAGCGCTGTATCATCAGCGAACAACAACTGACACACTTCCCAAGCTCTCTCATCCCCAACAGACTTCATACTTGCCCCTCTTTCCAAAACTCTTGCATTCACCTCCCTAACAACCCCATCCATAAACAAATTAAACAACCATGGAGACATCACACACCCCTGCCGCAAACCTACATTCACTGAGAACCAATCACTTTCCTCTCTTCCTACACGTACACATGCCTTACATCCTCGATAAAAACTTTTCACTGCTAACAACTTGCCTCCCACACCATATATTCTTAATACCTTCCACAGAGCATCTCTATCAACTCTATCATATGCCTTCTCCAGATCCATAAATGCTACATACGTAAGTATACGTATATGAATAGAAGAGATGGCCAGAGAGCGATATTGGATCACATGTTAATTGATAGGTGCGTGAGAGACTCTTGGATGTTGATGTGCTGAAAGAGGCAACTGGAGAGATGTCTGATCATTATCTTGTGGAGGCGAAGGTGAAGATATGTAGAGGTTTACGGAAAAGAAGAGAGAATGTTGGGGTGAAGAGAGTGGTGAGAGTAAGTGAGCTTGGAAAGGAGACTTGAGTGAGGAAGTACCAGGACAGATTGACTACAGAATGGAAAAAGGTGAGAGCAAATGACATAAGGGGAGTGGGGGGAGGAATATGATGTATTTAGGGAAGCAGCGATGGCTTGCGCAAAAGATGCCTGTGGCATGAGAAAGGTGGGAGGTGGGCAGATTAGAAAGCGTTGTGAGTGGTGGGATGAAGAAGTAAGATTGTTAGTGAAAGAGAAGAGAGAGACATTTGGACGATATTTGCAGGGAAAAAATGCAAATGACTAGGAGATGTATAAAAGAAAGAGGCAAGAGGTCAAGAGAAAGGTGCAAGAGGTGAAAAAGAGGGCAAATGAGAGTTAGGGTGAGAGAGTATCATTAAACTTTAGGGAGGATAAAAAGATGTTTTGGAAGGAGGTAAATAAAGTGCGTAAGACAAGAGAACAAATGGAAACATCGATGAAAGGGGCAAATGGGGAGGTAATAACAAGTAGTGGTGAAGTGAGAGGGAGATGGAGTGAGTATTTTGAAGATTTGTTATATGTGTTTGATGATAGAGGGGCAGATATAGGGTGTTTTGTTCGAGGTGGTGTGCGAAGTGAGAGGTTTAGGAAGAATGATTTGGTAAAAGAGAAGAGATAGTGAAAGCTTTGCAGAAGATGAAAGCCAGCAAGGCGGTGGGTTTGGATGGCATTGTTGTGGAATTTATTAAAAAAGGGGGTGACTGTGTTGTTGACTAGTTAGTGAGGATATTCAATGTATCTATGGTTCATGGTGAAGTGCCTGAGGATTGGTGGAATGCATGCATAGTGCCATTGTGCTAAGGAGATAAAGGTGTGTTCAAATTACTGAGGTATAAGTTTGTTGAGTATTCCTGGGAAATTGATTGGTGGAATGCATGCATAGTGCCATTGTGCTAAGGAGATAAAGGTGTGTTCAAATTACAGAGGTATGAGTTTGTTGAGTATTCCTGGGAAATTATATGGGAAGGTGTTGATTGAGAGGGTAAAGACATGTACAGAGCATCAGAATGAGGAAGAGCAG
Organism: Panulirus ornatus; assembly: GCF_036320965.1. NCBI lineage: Eukaryota > Metazoa > Arthropoda > Malacostraca > Decapoda > Palinuridae > Panulirus > Panulirus ornatus. Next base: position 40,561,695 of record NC_092229.1, read on the forward strand.
TGTGGTTTCAGAAGTGGTAGAGGATATGTGGATCAGGTGTTTGCTTTGAAAAATGTGTAAGAAATACTTAGAAAAACAGATGGCTTTGTACGTAGTACTTATGGATCTGAAGAAGGCATATGATTGAGTGGATAAAGATGCTTTGTAAAAGGATTTAAGAGGATATGGTGTTGGAGGTAAGTTGCAAGAAGCAGTGAAAAGGTTTTACCAAGGATGTAAGGCATTGTATGAATAGGGAGAGAGGAAAGTGATTGGTTCCCAGTGAATGTCACTTTGCGGCAGGGGTGTGTGATGTCTCCATAGTTATTTTGGAGAGAGGGGAAAGTATGTAGTCTGTTCTAGACGAGAGGGCATAGGAAGTAAGTCAGTTGTTTTTCGTTGATGATACAGTGCTGGTTGCTGATTCGGGTGAGACACTGCAGAAATTGGTAACTGAGTTTGGTAAAGTGTGTGAAAGAAGGAAGTTGAGAATAAATGTGAATAAGAGTTCAGTAGGTTTGAGGGACAACTTAATTAGGAGGGAAGTTTAAATGGAGAAAAACTGGAGGAAGTGAAGTGTTTTAGATATCTGGGAGTGGACTTAGCAGCGGATGGAACCATGGAAGCGGAAATGAGTCAGGGTGGGGTAGGGGGCGAGATTCTGGGAGTGTAGAAGAATGTGTGTAAGGTAAGAATATTATCTCAGAGAGGAAAAATGGGTATGTTTAAAGGAATAGTGGTTTCAGCAATGTTATATGGTTGTGAGGCTTGGGCTATAGATAGGATTGTGCAGAGGAGGGTGGATGTGTTGGAAATGAAATGTTTAAGGACAGTGTGTGGTGTGAGGTGGTTTGATCGAGGGTAAGAGAAATGTGTGGTAATAAAAGAGTGTGGTTGAGAGGGCTGAAGAGGGTGTATTGAAAGGGTTTGGACACATTGAGAGAATGAGTAAGGAAAGATTGACAAAGAGGATATATGTGTTAGAGTTGGAGGGAAGAAGTGGAAGACCAAATTGGAGGTGGAAGGATGGAGTGGAAAAGACCTTGAGGGATCAGGGCCTGAAAATACAGGAGGGCGAAAGGCATGTATGGGATTGAGTGAATTGGAACAATGTGGCATACTGGGGTCAACGTATATATGTGTGTATGTGAGTGGTCGGGCCATTCTTCATCTCTTTCCTTGCGCTACCTTCCTGACGCGGGAAACAGTGACTAAGAAAAAAATATATATATATATGGAGAGAGGTGGGTGATTATTGGTGCATATGCGCCTGGGCATGAGAAGAAAGATCAGGAGAGGCAAGTGTTTTGGGAGCAGCTGAATGAGTGTGTTAGTCGTTTTGATGCACGAGACCGGGTTATAGTGATGGGTGATTTGAATGCAAAGGTGAGTAATGTGGCAGTTGAGGGAATAATTGGTATACATGGGGTGTTCAGTGTTGTAAATGGAAATGGTGAAGAGCTTGTAGATTTATGTGCTGAAAAAGGACTGATGATTGGGAATACCTGGTTTAAAAAGCGAGATATACATAAGTATACTTATGTAAGTAGGAGAGATGGCCAGAGAGCGTTATTGGATTACGTGTTAATTGACAGGCGTGCGAAAGAGAGACTTTTGGATGTTAATGTGCTGAGAGGTGCAACTGGAGGGATGTCTGATCATTATCTTGTGGAGGCTAAGGTGAAGATTTGTATGGGTTTTCAGAAAAGAAGAGTGAATGTTGGGGTGAAGAGGGTGGTGAGAGTAAGTGAGCTTGGGAAGGAGACCTGTGTGAGGAAGTACCAGGAGAGACTGAGTACAGAATGGAAAAAGGTGAGAACAATGGAAGTAAGGGGAGTGGGGGAGGAATGGGATGTATTTAGGGAATCAGTGATGGATTGCGCAAAAGATGCTTGTGGCATGAGAAGAGTGGGAGGTGGGTTGATTAGAAAGGGTAGTGAGTGGTGGGATGAAGAAGTAAGAGTATTAGTGAAAGAGAAGAGAGAGGCATTTGGACGATTTTTGCAGGGAAAAAATGCAATTGAGTGGGAGAGGTATAAAAGAAAGAGACAGGAGGTCAAGAGAAAGGTGCAAGAGGTGAAAAAAAAAGGGCAAATGAGAGTTGGGGTGAGAGAGTATCATTAAATTTTAGGGAGAATAAGAAGATGTTCTGGAAGGAGGTAAATAAAGTGCGTAAGACAAGGGAGCAAATGGGAACTTCAGTGAAGGGCGCAAATGGGAGGTGATAACAAGTAGTGGTGATGTGAGAAGGAGATGGAGTGAGTATTTTGAAGGTTTGTTGAATGTGTTTGATGATAGAGTGGCAGATATAGGGTGTTTTGGTCGAGGTGGTGTGCAAAGTGAGAGGGTTAGGGAAAATGATTTGGTAAACAGAGAAGAGGTAGTGAAAGCTTTGCGGAAGATGAAAGCCGGCAAGGCAACAGGTTTGGATGGTATTGCAGTGGAATTTATTAAAAAAGGGGGTGACTGTATTGTTGACTGGTTGGTAAGGTTATTTAATGTATGTATGACTCATGGTGAGGTGCCTGAGGATTGGCGGAATGCGTGCATAGTGCCATTGTACAAAGGCAAAGGGGATAAGAGTGAGTGCTCAAATTACAGAGGTATAAGTTTGTTGAGTATTCCTGGTATATTATATGGGAGGGTATTGATTGAGAGGGTGAAGGCATGTACAGAGCATCAGATTGGGGAAGAGCAGTGTGGTTTCAGAAGTGGTAGAGGATGTGTGGATCAGGTGTTTGCTTTGAAGAATGTATGTGAGAAATACTTAGAAAAGCAAATGGATTTGTATGTAGCATTTATGGATCTGGAGAAGGCATATGATAGAGTTGATAGAGATGCTCTGTGGAAGGTATTAAGAATATATGGTGTGGGAGGAAAGTTGTTAGAAGCAGTAAAAAGTTTTTATCGAGGATGTAAGGCATGTGTACCTGTAGGAAGAGAGGAAAGTGATTGGTTCTCAGTGAATGTAGGTTTGCGGCAGGGGTGTGTGATGTCTCCATGGTTGTTTAATTTGTTTATGGATGGGGTTGTTAGGGAGGTGAATGCAAGAGTTTTGGAAAGAGGGGCAAGTATGAAGTCTGTTGGGGATGAGAGAGCTTGGGAAGCGAGTCAGTTTGCTGATGATACAGCGCTGGTGGCTGATTCATGTGAGAAACTGCAGAAGCTGGTGACTGAGTTTGGTAAAGTGTGTGAAAGAAGAAAGTTAAGAGTAAATGTGAATAAGAGCAAGGTTATTAGGTACAGTAGGGTTGAGGGTCAAGTCAATTGGGAGGTAAGTTTGAATGGAGAAAAACTGGAGGAAGTAAAGTGTTTTAGATATCTGGGAGTGGATCTGGCAGCGAATGGAACCATGGAAGCGGAAGTGGATCATAGGGTGGGGGAGGGGGCGAAAATTCTGGGGGCCTTGAAGAATGTGTGGAAGTCGAGAACATTATCTCGGAAAGCAAAAATGGGTATGTTTGAAGGAATAGTGGTTCCAACAATGTTGTATGGTTGCGAGGCGTGGGCTATGGATAGAGTTGTGCGCAGGAGGATGGATGTGCTGGAAATGAGATGTTTGAGGACAATGTGTGGTGTGAGGTGGTTTGATCGAGTAAGTAACGTAAGGGTAAGAGAGATGTGTGGAAATAAAAAGAGTGTGGTTGAGAGAGCAGAAGAGGGTGTTTTGAAGTGGTTTGGGCACATGGAGAGAATGAGTGAGGAAAGATTGACCAAGAGGATATATGTGTCGGAGGTGGAGGGAACGAGGAGAAGAGGGAGACCAAATTGGAGGTGGAAAGATGGAGTGAAAAAGATTTTGTGTGATCGGGGCCTGAACATGCAGAGGGTGAAAGGAGGGCAAGGAATAGAGTGAATTGGAGCGATGTGGTATACCGGGGTTGACGTGCTGTCAGTGGATTGAATCAAGGCATGTGAAGCGTCTGGGGTAAACCATGGAAAGCTGTGTAGGTATGTATATTTGCGTGTGTGGACGTATTTATATACATGTGTATGGGGGTGGGTTGGGCCATTTCTTTCGTCTGTTTCCTTACGCTACCTCGCAAACGCGGGAGACAGCGACAAAGTATAATAATAATAATAAAATATATATATATATATATATATATATATATATATATATATATATATATATATATATATATTTGTCGCTGTCTCCCGCGTTTGCGAGGTAGCGCACGGAAACAGACGAAAGAAATGGCCCAACCCACCCCCATACACATATATATACATACGTCCACACACGCAAATATACATACATACACAGCTTTCCATGGTTTACCCCAGACGCTTCACATGCCCTGATTCAATCCACTGACGGCACGTCAACCCCGGTATACCACATCGATCCAATTCACTCTATTCCTTGCCCTCCTTTCACCCTCCTGCATGTTCAGGCCCCGATCACACAAAATCTTTTTCACTCCATCTTTCTACCTCCAATTTGGTGTCCCACTTCTCCTCGTTCCCTCCACCTCCGACACATATATCCTCTTGGTCAATCTTTCCTCACTCATTCTCTCCATGTTCCCAAACCATTTCAAAACACCCTCTTCTGCTCTCTCAACCACACTCTTTTTATTTCCACACATCTCTTACCCTTACGTTACTTAATCAAACCACCTCACACCACACATTGTCCTCAAACATCTCATTTCCAGCACATCCATCCTCCTGCGCACAACTCTATCCATAGCCCACGCCTCACAACCATACAACATTGTTGGAACCACTATTCCTTCAAACATACCCATTTTTGCTTTCCGAGATAATGTTCTCGACTTCCACACATTCTTCAAGGCCCCCAGAATTTTCGCCCCCTCCCCCACCCTATGATCCACTTCCGCTTCCATGGTTCCATTCGCTGCCAGATCCACTCCCAGATATCTAAAACACTTTACTTCCTCCAGTTTTTCTCCATTCAAACTTACCTCCCAATTGACTTGACCCTCAACCCTACTGTACCTAATAACCTTGCTCTTATTCACATTTACTCTTAACTTTCTTCTTTCACACACTTTACCAAACTCAGTCACCAGCTTCTGCAGTTTCTCACATGAATCAGCCACCAGCGCTGTATCATCAGCAAACTGACTCGCTTCCCAAGCTCTCTCATCCCCAACAGACTTCATACTTGCCCCTCTTTCCAAAACTCTTGCATTCACCTCCCTAACAACCCCATCCATAAACAAATTAAACAACCATGGAGACATCACACACCCCTGCCGCAAACCTACATTCACTGAGAACCAATCACTTTCCTCTCTTCCTACACGAACACATGCCTTACACCCTCGATAAAAACTTTTCACCTCTTCTAACAACTTGCCTCCCACACCATATATTCTTAACACCTTCCACAGAGCATCTCTATGAACTCTATCATATGCCTTCTCCAGATCCATAAATGCTACATACAAATCCATTTGCTTTTCTAAGTATTTCTCACATACATTCTTCAAAGCAAACACCTGATCCACACATCCTTTACCACTTCTGAAACCACACTGCTCTTCCCCAATCTGATGCTCTGTACATGCCTTCACCCTCTCAATCAATACCCTCCCATATAATTTACCAGGAATACTCAACAAACTTATACCTCTGTAATTTGAGCACTCACTCTTATCCCCTTTGCCTTTGTACAATGGCACTATGCAAGCATTCCGCCAATCCTCAGGCACCTCACCATGAGTCATACATACATTAAATAACCTTACCAACCAATCAATAATACAGTCACCCCCTTTTTTAATAAATTCCACTGCAATACCATCCAAACCTGCTGCCTTGCCGGCTTTCATCTTCCGCAAAGCTTTTACTACCTCTTCTCTGTTTACCAAATCATTTTCCCTAACCCTCTCACTTTGCGCACCACCTCCACCAAAACACCCTATATCTGCCACTCTATCATCAAACACATTCAACAAACCTTTAAAATACTCACTCCATCTCCTTTTCACATCACCACTACTTGTTATCACCTCCCCATTTGCGCCCTTCACTGAAGTTCCCACTTGCTCCCTTGTCTTACGCACTTTATTTACCTCTTTCCAGAACATCTTTTTATTCTCCCTAAAATTTAATGATACTCTCTCACCCCAACTCTCATTTGCCCTCTTTTTCACCTCTTGCACCTTTCTCTTGACCTCCCGTCTCTTTCTTTTATACCTCTCCCACTCAATTGCATTTTTTCCCTGCAAAAATCGTACAAATGCCTCTCTCTTCTCTTTCACTAATAATCTTACTTCTTCATCCCACCACTCACTAACCTTTCTAATCAACCCATCTCCCACTCTTCTCATACCACAAGCATCTTTTGCGCAATCCATCACTGATTCCCTAAATACATCCCATTCCTCCCACACTCCCCTTACTTCCATTGTTCTCACCTTTTTCCATTCTGTACTCAGTCTCTCCTGGTACTTCCTCACACAAGTCTCCTTCTCAAGCTCACTTACTCTCACCACCCTCTTCACCCCAACATTCACTTTTCTTTTCTGAAAACCCATACAATTCTTCACCTTAGCCTCCACAAGATAATGATCAGACATCCCTCCAGTTGCACCTCTCAGCACATTAACATCCAAAAGTCTCTCTTTCGCGTGCCTGTCAATTAACACGTAATCCAATAACGCTCCCTGGCCATCTCTCCTACTTACATACGTATACTTATGTATATCTAGCTTTTTAAACCAGGTATTCCCAATCACCAGTCCTTTTTCAGCACATAAATCTACAAGCTCTTCACCATTTCCATTTACAACACTGAACACCCCATGTATACCAATTATTCCCTCAACTGCCACATTACTCACCTTTACATTCAAATCACCCATCACTATAACCCGGTCTCGTGCATCAAAACCACTAACACACTCATTCAGCTGCTCCCAAAACACTTGCCTCTCATGATCTTTCTTCTCATGCCCAGGTGCATATGCACCAATAATCACCCACCTCTCTCCATCAACTTTCAGTTTTACCCATATTAATCGAGAATTTACTTTCTTACATTCTATCACATACTCCCACAACTCCTGTTTCAGGAGTAATGCTACTCCTTCCCTTGCTCTTGTCCTCTCACTAACCCCTGACTTTACTCCCAAAACATTCCCAAACCACTCTTCCCCTTTACCCTTGAGCTTCGTTTCACTCAGAGCCAAAACATCCAGGTTCCTTTCCCGAAACATACTACCTATCTCTCCTTTTTTCACATCTTGGTTACATCCACACACATTTAGACACCCCACTCTGAGCCTTCGAGGAGGATGAGCACTCCCCGCGTGACTCCTTCTTCTGTTTCCCATTTTAGAAAGTTAAAATACAAGGAGGGGAGGATTTCTGGCCCCCCGCTCCCGTCCCCTCTAGTCGCCTTCTACGACACGCGAGGAATGCATGGGAAGTATTCTTTCACCCCTATCCCCAGGGATAATATATATATATATATATATATATATATATATATATATATATATATATATATATATATATATATATATATATATATATATATATATATATATATACATATATACATATATATATACATACACATACATACGCACATACACACACACACACACACACACATATATACATATATATACATATGAAAAATGTAAGAAATAATTTAGAAACTGAAACTTCTAGCTTGAAATGAAATGAAAAAATAAATGTCACATATATATATATATATATATATATATATATATATATATATATATATATATATTTTTTTTTTTTTTTTTTTTTTTTTTTTTTTTTTCTCATACTATTCGCCGTTTCCCGCGTCAGCGAGGTAGCTTTAAGTACAGAGGACTGGGCCTCTGAGGAAACATCCTCATCCAGCCCCCTTCTCTGTTCCTTCCTTTGGAAAAAAAAAAAAAAAAGGCAGAGGGGAGGATTTCCAGCCCCCCGCTCCCTTCCCTTTTAGTCGCCTTCTACGACACGCAGGGAATACGTGGGAAGTATTCTTTCTCCCCTATCCCCAGGGATAATATATATATATATATATATATATATATATATATATATATATATATATATATATATATATATATATATATATATATATATATGTAGAAACTCTCCCTCCTTGTATTTTAACTTTCTAAAAGAGGAAACAAAAGGAGTCACGCGGGGAGTACTCATCCTCCTCGAAGGCTCAGATTGGGGTATCTAAATGTGTGTGGATGTAACCAAGATGAGAAAAAAGGAGAGATAGGTAGTATGTTTCAGGAAAGGAACCTGGATGTTTTGGCTAAGAGTGAAACTAACCTCAAGGGTAAAGAGGAAGAGTGGTTTAGGAATGTCTTGGAACTAAAGTCAGGGGTTACTGAGAGGACGAGAGCAAGGTAAGGAGTAGCACTACTCCTGAAACAGGAATGGTGGGAGCATGTGATAGAGTGTAAAAAATTAAAATCTAGATTGATATCGGTAAAACTGAAAGTGGATGGAGAGAGATGGGTGATTATTGGTGCATATGAGCCTAGGCATGAGAAGAATGATAATGAGAGGCAAGTGTTTGGGGAGCAGCCTAGTGAGTGTTAGTAGTTTTGATGCATGAGACTAGGTTATTGTGATGGGTGATTTGAATACAAAGGTGAGTAATGTGGCAGTTGAGGGAATAATTGATGTACATGGGGTGTTCAGTAATGTAAATGGAAATGGTGAAGAGCTTGTAGATTTATGTGCTGAAAATGGACTGGTGGATGGAAATACCTGGTTCAATAAGAGAGATATATACATAAGTATACGTATGTAAGTAGGAGAGATGGCCAGAGAGCGTTACTGGATTACGTGTTAATTGATAGGCGCGCAAAAGAGAGACTTTTGGATGTTAATGTGATGAGAGGGGCAACTGGAGGGATGTCTGATCATTATCTTGTGGAGGCGAAAGTGAAGATTTGTAGAGGTTTTCAGAAAAGAAGAGAGAATGTTGGGGTGTAGAGAGTGGTGAGAGTAAGTGAGCTTGGGAAGGAGACTTGTGTGAGGAAGTACCAGGAGAGACTCAGTACAAAATGGAAACAGGTGCGAGAAGATGACGTACAGGGAGTGGGGGAGGAATGGGATGTATTTAGGGAATCAGTGATAGCTTGTGCAAAAGACGCTTGTGGCATGAGAAGCGTGGGAGATGGGCAGATTAGAAAGGGAAGTGAGTGGTGGGATGAAGAAGTAAGATTATAAGTGAAAGAGAAGAGAGAGGCATTTGGACATTTTTTGCAGGGAAATAATGCAAATGAGTGGGAGATGTATAAAACAAAGAGGCAGAAGGTCAAGAGAAAGGTGCAAGAGGTGAAAAGGAGGGCAAATGAGAGTTGGGGTGAGAGAGTATCATTGAATTTTAGGGAGAATAGAAAGTTGATTTGGAAGGAGGTAAATAAAGTGCATAAGACAAGGGAACAAATGGGAACATTAGTGAAGGGGTCTAATGGGGAGGTAATAGCAAGTAGTGGTGATGTGAGAAGTTGATGGAGTGAATATTTGGAAGGTTTGTTGAATGTGTTTGATGATAGAGTGGCAGATATAGGGTGTTTTGGTCGAGGTGGTGTGCAAAGTGAGAGGGTTAGGGAGAATGATTTGGTAAACAGAGAAGAGGTAGTAAAAGCTTTGTGGAAGATGAAAGCCGGCAAGGTGGCGGGTTGGATGGTATTGCAGTGGAATTTATCAAAAAAAAGATGGTGACTGTATTGTTGACTAGTTGGTAAGGTTATTTAATGTATGTATGATTCATGGTGAGGTGCCTGAGGATTGGCAGAATGCTTGCATAGTGCCATTGTACAAAGGCAAAGGGGATAAAAGTGAGTGCTCAAATTACAGAGGTATAAGTTTGTTAAGTATTCCTGGTAAATTATATGGGAGGGTATTGATTGAGAGGGTGAAGGCATATATGGACCATCAGATTGGGGAAGAGCAGGGTGGTTTCAGAAGTGGTGGAGGACGTGTGGATCAGGTGTTTGCTTTGTAGAATGTATGTGAGAAATACTTAGAAAAGCAAATGTATGTAGCATTTATGGGTCTGGAGAAGGCATATGATAGAGTTGATAGAGATGCTCTGTGGAAGGTATTAAGAATATATGGTGTGGGTGGCAATTTGTTAGAAGCAGTGAAAAATTTTTATCGAGGATGTAAGGCAAGTGGACGTGTAGGAAGAGAGGAAAGTGATTGGTACTCAGTGAATGTTGGTTTGCGGCAAGGGTGCGTGATGTCTCCATGGTTGTTTAATTTGTTTATGGATGGGGTTGTTAGGGAGGTGAATGCAAGAGTTTTGGAAAGAGGGGCAAGTATGCAGTCTGTTCTGAATGAGATAACTTGGAAAGTGAGTCAGTTGTTCGCTGATGATACAGCGCTGGTGGCTGATTCAGGTGAGAAATTGTAGAAGCTGGAGACTGAGTTTGGTAAAGTGTGTGAAAGAGAAACCTGATAGTAAATGTGAATATGATCAAGGTTATTAGGTAGAGTAGGGTTGAGGGACAAGTCAACTGGGAGGTAAGTTTGAATGAAGAAAAACTGGAGGAAGTGAAGTGTTTTAGATATCTGGGAGTGGATTTGGCAGCAGATGGAACCATGGAAGCGGAAGTGAATCATAGGGTGGGGGAGGAGGCGAAAGTTCTGGAAGCATTGGAGAATGTGTGAAAGTCGACAACCTTATCTTGGGAAGTAAAAATAGGTATGTTTAAAGGAATATTGGTTTCAACAATGATATATGGTTGCAAGGCGTGGGCTATAGATAGAGTTGTGCGGAGGAGGGTGGATGTGCTGGAAATGGGATGTTTGAGGACAATATGTGGTGTGAGGTGGTTTGATCGAGTAAGTAATGAAAGGGTAAGAGAGATGTGTGGTAATAAAAAAGAGTGTGGTTGAGAAAGCAGAAGGTGTTTTGAAATGGTTTGGTCACATGGAGAGAATAAGTGAGGAAAGATTGACAAAGAAGATATATGTGTCAGAGGTGTAGGGAACGAGGAGAAGTGAGAGACCAAGTTGGAGCTGGAAAGATGGAGTGAAGAAAAATTTTGAGTGATCGGGGCCTGAACATGCAGGAGGGTGAAAGGCGTGCAAGGAATAGAGTGAATTGGAAGAATGTGGTATACCGGAGTCGACGTGCTGTCAATGGATTGAACCAGGGCATGTGAAGCATCTGGGGTAAACCATGGAAAGTTCTGTCTGGCATGGATGTGGAAATGTAGTTGTGGTTTCAGTGCATTATACATGACAGCTAGAGACAGAGTGTGAATGAATGTGGCTTTTGTTGTCTTTTCTTACTGCTACCTCGCAAACATGCGGGGGAAAGGGGTTGTTATTTCATGTGTGGCGGGTTGGCGACGCTAATAAATAGTGGCAGACAGTATAAATTATGTACATGTGTATATTTGTATATGTCTATATGTGTACATATGTGTATACGTTGAGATGTATAGGTATATACATATATGTGTGTGTGTGTGGACGTGTATGTATATACATGTGTATGTTGGTGTGTTGGGCCATTCTTTCGTCTGTTTCGTTGCGCTACCTCGCTAACGCGGGAGACAGCGACAAAGTATGATAAATAATAAATAGATAGAAATATTTGTTACGCACGACAGCTTAAGACTGAGTGTGAACAAATGCGGCCTTTTTTGTCTACACATGTGTGGCGGGGTGGTGACCGGAGTGGATGAAGGCAGCAAGTATGAATATGTACATGTGTATGTATGTATATGTTTGTGTATGTATATTTATGTATATATGCGTGTATGGGCATTTATGTGAATACATGTGTACGTGGGTGGGTTGGGCCATTCCTTGTCTGTTTCCTTGCGCTACCTCGCTAACGTGGGAGACGGCGATTAAGTATGATAATATATATATATATATATATATATATATATATATATATATATATATATATATATATATATATATATATATATATATACGAATGTCTTGTTAGTTATTTGCCTTGCACTGCTTTTGACTTCTCTTTATTGACATTCATAGTTCTTCCCAGTATTGGCTTATACAAGTCCTTAGTAGCTTTTCCTTGTGCTTTATTTGTAACATTTTTCCTTCATTCTTTATTGCCATCTTTAATTCTTTATTGTACGAACTTATCTGTAGCTTTTTCTTAACCAGTGATATGATAATTCTTAACTGATGATGTTGTCATATATATATATATATATATATATATATATATATATATATATATATATATATATATATATATATATAATTTTTTTTTTTTTTTTTTTTGCTTTGTCGCTGTCTCCCGCGTTTGCGAGGTAGCGCAAGGAAACAGACGAAAGAGATGGCCCAACCCACCCCCATACACATGTATATACATACCTCCACACACGCAAATATACATACCTACACAGCTTTCCATGGTTTACCTCAGACGCTTCACATGCCCTGATTCAATCCACTGACAGCACGTCAACCCCGGTATACCACATCAATCCAATTCACTCTATTCCTTGCCCTCCTTTCACCCTCCTGCATGTTCAGGCCCCGATCACACAAAATCTTTTTCACTCCATCTTTCCACCTCCAATTTGGTCTCCCACTTCTCCTCGTTCCCTCCACCTCCGAGACATATATCCTCTTGGTCAATCTTTCCTCGCTCACTCTCTCCATGTGCCCAAACCATTTCAAAACACCCTCTTCTGCTCTCTCAACCACACTCTTTTTATTTCCACACATCTCTCTTACCCTTACGTTACTTACTCGATCAAACCACCTCACACCACACATTGTCCTCAAACATCTCATTTCCAGTACATCCATCCTCCTGCGCACAACTCTATCCATAGCCCACGCCTCGCAACCATACAACATTGTTGGAACCACTATTCCTTCAAACATACCCATTTTTGCTTTCCGAGATAATGTTCTCGACTTCCACACATTCTTCAAGGCTCCCAGTATTTTCGCCCCCTCCCCCACCCTATGATCCACTTCCGCTTCCATGGTTCCATCCGCTGCCAGATTCACTCCCAGATATCTAAAACACTTTACTTCCTCCAGTTTTTCTCCATTCAAACTTACCTCCCAATTGACTTGACCCTCAACCCTACTGTACCTAATAACCTTGCTCTTATTCACATTTACTCTTAACTTTCTTCTTTCACACACTTTACCAAACTCAGTCACCAGCTTCTGCAGTTTCTCACATGAATCAGCCACCAGCGCTGTATCATGGTGAAGAGCTTGTAGATTTATGTGCTGAAAAAGGACTGGTGATTGGGAATACGTGGTTTAAAAAGCGAGATATACATAAGTATACGTATGTAAGTAGGAGAGATGGCCAGAGAGCGTTATTGGATTACGTGTTAATTGACAGGCGTGCGAAAGAGAGACTTTTGGATGTTAATGTGCTGAGAGGTGCAACTGGAGGGATGTCTGATCATTATCTTGTGGAGGCTAAGGTGAAGATTTGTATGGGTTTTCAGAAAAGAAGAGTGAATGTTGGGGTGAAGAGGGTGGTGAGAGTAAGTGAGCTTGGGAAGGAGATTTGTGTGAGGAAGTACCAGGAGAGACTGAGTACAGAATGGAAAAAGGTGAGAACAATGGAAATAAGGGGAGTGGGGGAGGAATGGGATGTATTTAGGGAATCAGTGATGGATTGCGCAAAAGATGCTTGTGGCATGAGAAGAGTGGGAGGTGGGTTGATTAGAAAGGGTAGTGAGTGGTGGGATGAAGAAGTAAGAGTATTAGTGAAAGAGAAGAGAGAGGCATTTGGACGATTTTTGCAGGGAAAAAATGCAATTGAGTGGGAGATGTATAAAAGAAAGAGACAGGAGGTCAAGAGAAAGGTGCAAGAGGTGAAAAAGAGGGCAAATGAGAGTTGGGGTCAGAGAGTATCATTAAATTTTAGGGAGAATATAAAGATGTTCTGGAAGGAGGTAAATAAAGTGCGTAAGACAAGGGAGCAAATGGTAACTTCAGTGAAGGGCGCAAATGGGGAGGTGATAACAAGTAGTGGTGATGTGAGAAGGAGATGGAGTGAATATTTTGAAGGTTTGTTGAATGTGTTTGATGATAGAGTGGCAGATATAGGGTGTTTTGGTGGAGGTGGTGTGCAAAGTGAGAGGGTTAGGGAAAATGATTTGGTAAACAGAGAAGAGGTAGTAAAAGCTTTGCGGAAGATGAAAGCCGGCAAGGCAGCAGGTTTGGATGGTATTGCAGTGGAATTTATTAAAAAAAGGGGGTGACTGTATTATTGACTGGTTGGTAAGGTTATTTAATGTATGTATGACTCATGGTGAGGTGCTTGAGGATTGGCGGAATGCGTGCATAGTGCCATTGTACAAAGGCAAAGGGGATAAGAATGAGTGCTCAAATTACAGAGGTATAAGTTTGTTGAGTATTCCTGGTAAATTATATGGGAGGGTATTGATTGAGAGGGTGAAGGCATGTACAGAGCATCAGATTGGGGAAGAGCAGTGTGGTTTCAGAAGTGGTAGAGGATGTGTGGATCAGGTGTTTGCTTTGAAGAATGTATGTGAGAAATACTTAGAAAAGCAAATGGATTTGTATGTAGCATTTATGGATCTGGAGAAGGCATATGATAAGAGTTGATAGAGATGCTCTGTGGAAGGTGTTAAGAATATATGGTGTGGGAGGCAAGTTGTTAGAAGCAGTGAAAAGTTTTTATCGAGGATGTAAGGCATGTGTACGTGTAGGAAGAGAGGAAAGTGATTAGTTCTCAGTGAATGTAGGTTTGCGGCAGGGGTATGTGATGTCTCCATGGTTGTTTAATTTGTTTATGGATGGGGTTGTTAGGGAGGTGAATGCAAGAGTTTTGGAAAGAGGGGCAAGTATGAAGTCTGTTGGGGATGAGAGAGCTTGGGAAGTGAGTCAGTTGTTGTTCGCTGATGATATATATATATATATATATATATATATATATATATATATATATATATATATATATATATATATATATATATATATATATATATATATATATATTTGTTGTTCGCTGATGATATATATATATATATATATATATATATATATATATATATATATATATATTTGGGAGCGGGGGGCTGGAAATCCTCCCCTCTCGTTTTTTTTTAATTTTCCAAAAGAAGGAAGAGAGTGGGGCCAGATGAGGATATTCCAAAAAAAGGCCCAGTCCTCTGTTCTTAAAGCTACCTCGCTTTATATATATATATATATATATATATATATATATATATATATATATATATATATATATATATATATATATATATATATATATATATATATATATATATTTATATATATTTATATATATATATATATATATATATATATATATATATATATATATATATATATATATATATATATATATATATATATATGCCATTTCCCGCTTTAACGAGGTAGCATCAAGAACAGACAACCAAGCCTTCGAGTGGAAATCCTCGCTTAGCCCTCTTCTTTGTTCCTTCTTTTGGAAAGATAAAAACTGGAGGGGAGGATTTCATGCTCCCGCTTCCACCCCTTCTAGTCTCCTACGACACACAGGGAATACATGAGAAGTATTCTTTCTCCCCTATCTCCAGGGTGTGCGAAGTGAGAGGGTAAGGGAGAATGATTTGGTAAACAGAGATTAGGTAGTGAAGGCTTTGTGGTAGATGAAAACCGGCAAGGCGGCGGGTTTGAATGGTATTTCAGTGGAATTTATCAAAAAAGGGGGTGACCGTGTTGTTGACTGGTTGGTAAGGATATTCAGTGTAAGTATGGTTTATGGAGAAGTGCCTGAGGATTGACGTAATGCATGAATAGTGCCATTGTACAAAGGCAAAGGAGATAAAGGTAAGTGTTCAAATTACAGATGTACAAGTTTGTTGAGAATTCGTTGGAAATTATATGGGAGGGTATTGATTGAGAGGGTAAAGGCATGTACAGAGCATAAGATTGGGGAAGAGTGGTGTGGTGTCAGAAGTGGTAGAGGATGTGTGGATCAGGTGTTTGCTGTTAAGAATGTATGTGAGAAATACTTAGAAAAACAGATGTATTTCTATGTAGCATTTATGGATCTGGAAAAGGCATATGATATGTGGAAGGTATTAAGAGTATATGGTGTGGTAGTTAAGTTGTGAGAAGCAGTGAAAAGTTTTTATCGAGGATGAAAGGCATGTGTACGAGTAGGAAGAGAGGAAAGTGATTGGTTCCCAGTGAATGTCGGTTTACGGCAGGAGTTCATGATGTCTCCATGGTTGTTTAAATTGTTTATGGATGGAGTTGTTAGGGAAGTGAATGCAAGAGTTTTGGAGAGAGGGGCAAGTATGCAGTCTGTTGTGGATGAGAAAGCTCGCGAAGTGAGTCAACTATTTTCGCTGATGATACACCGCTGGTGGCTGATTTGGGTGAGAAACTGCAGAAGTTGATGACTGAGTTTGGTAAAGTGTGTGCAAGAAAGCTGAGAGTAAATGTGAATAAGAGCAAGGTGATTAGGTTTAGTAAGGTTGAGGGACATGAAAATTGGGAGGTAAGTTTGAATGGAGAAAACTGGAGGAAGTGAAGTGTTTTAGATATCTTGGAGTGGATTTGGCAGCGGATGGAACCATGGAAGAGCAAGTGAGTAACTGTGTTGGGAGGGGGTGAAGGTTCTTGGAGCGTTGAAAAATGTGTGGAAGGCGAAAACCTTATCTCGAAGAGCAAAAATGTGTATGTTTGAAGGAACCATGATTCCAACAATGTTTTATGGTTGTTAGGCATGGCCTGTAGATAAGGTTGTGCAGAGGAAGGTGGATGTGTTGGAAATGAGATGTTAAGGACAATATGTAGTGTGAGGTGGTTTGATCGAGTAAGTAATGAAAGGGTAAGAGAGATGTGTGGTAATAAAAAAGAGTGTGGTTGAGAGAGCAGAGGAGGGTGTATTGGAGAGAATGAGTGAGGAAAGATTGAAAAACAGGATATATGTGTCAGAGGTGAAGGGAACAAGAAGTAGGGGACCAAATTGGAGGTGGAAGGATGGAGTGAAAAAGATTTTGAGCGATTGGGCCGAAAAATACAGGAGGGTGAAAGTGCGTGCAAGGAATAAAGTGATTGGAACAATGAGGCAAGAGGTATACAGGGGTCGACGTGCGATCAATGGATTGAACCAGGGCATGCGAAGGGTCTGGGGTAAACCATGGAGAGTTGTGTAAGGCCTGGATGTGGAAAGGGAGCTGTGGTTTCGGTGCATTACACATGACAGCTAGAGACTGAGTGTGAACGAATGTGGCCTTTGCTGTGTGTTCCTAATGCTACCTCGCGCGCACGTGGGGGGTGGGGGGGGGGGGTGCGCGCCATTTAATGTGTGGTGGGGTGGCGGCAGGAATGGATGAAGGCAGCATGTATGAATGTGTACATAGGTATGTATGACTGTGTATGTATATGGATGGATACGTTGAAATGTATAGATATGTATATATGCATGTGTGGGCGTTCATGTATATACACGTGTATGTGGGTTTCGTGTGTTTCCATGCACTACCTCGCAAAAGCGGGAAACAGCGACAAGATATAATGATAAAAGAAAAAAAGATTTATATGTATATATATATATATATATATATATATATATATATATATATATATATATATATATATATATATTGCAATTGGTAAACAAAACATTTCTTCAAAATAATTTTTCTTTTTCTAAGTCGAAGCATTTGAAGAAGAAAGGTCACAGATAATGATATTGTAAAATGAAAATTACATCTTTCATCGAAGGAAATAGATGGCTACAATAGGTAAAAAGTCATATAGTAATATATGAATATAATTTCTTTATCATTATTATTATACTTTATCTGTGTCTCCAGCACATATACATACCTATACAGTTCAACGTATACATACATATACATACACAGATATGTACATATATACACATGTACATACTCATACATGCTGCCTTCATCTATTCTCGTCGCCACCCCGACACACATGAAATGGCAACCCCCTCCCCCGCGTACGCACGAGGTAGCGCTAGGAACAGACAACAAACGCCACAGTCTTTCACACTCAGTCTCTAACAATCATGTGTAATGCACCGAAACCACAGCTCCCTTTCCACATACAGGACCCACAAAACTTTCCTTGGTTTACCCCAGACACTTCGCATGCCCTGGTTCAATTCATTGACATCACGTCCACCCCGGTATACCACATCGTTCGAGTTCACTCTATTCCTTGCACGCCTTTCACCCTCTTGTATGTTCAGGCCCCAATCGCTCAAAATCTTTTTCACTCCATCCTTCCACCTCCAATTTGGTCTCCCACTTTTCCTTGTTCCCTCCACCTCTGACCCATATATCTTCTTTGTCAATCTTTCCTCACTCATTCTGTCCATGTGACCAAACCATTTCAATACACCCTCTTCTGGTCTCTCAACCACACTCTTTATTACCACACATCTCTCTTGCCCTATTATTACTTACTCGATCAAACCACCTCACACCACATATTGTCCTCAAACATCCCATTTCCAACATATCCACCCTCCTCCACACAACCTTATATATACCCCATGCCTCGCAACCATATAACATTGTTGTAACCACTAGTCCTTCAAACATACCCATTTTTGCTGTCGGAGATAAAGTTGTCGCCTTCCACACATTCTTCAACGCTCCCAGAAACATCGTCCCCTACCCCATCGTGACTCACTTCCGTTTCCATGGTTCCATCCGCTGCCAAATCCACTCCCAGATGTCTAAAACACTTCACTTCCTCCAGTTTTTCTCCATTCAAACTTACCTCCCAACTAACTTGTCCCTCAACCGTACTGAACCTAATAACTTTGCTTTTATTCACATTTACTCTCAGCTTTCTTCTTTCGCACCCTTTCCAAACTTAGTCACCAACTTCTGCAGTTTCTCACCTGAATCAGCCACCAGTGCTATATTATCAGCGAACAATAGCTGACTCACTTCCCAAGCCCTCTCATCCACTACAGACTGCATACTTGCCCCTCTCCAAAACTCTTGCACTCACCACCCTAACAACCCCATCCATAAACAATTTAAACAACCATGGAGATATCACACACCCCTGCCGGAAACCGACATTCACTGGGAACCAATCACTTTCCTCTCTTCCTACTCGTACACATGCCTTACATCCTTGATAAAACTTTTCATTGCTTCTAGCAGCTTAACTCCCATACCATATACTCTTATAGCCTTCCATAAAGCATCTCTATCAACCCTATCATATGCCTTCTCCAGATCCGTAAATGCTATATACAAATCCATCTGTTTTTCTATTTCGCACATACATTCATCAAAGCAAACGCCTAATCCACACATCCAATACCCTCCCATATAATCTCCCAGAAACACTCAACAAGCTTATACCTCTGTAATTTTAACACCCACCTTTATACCTTTTGCCTTTGTACAACTGCACTGTGCATTCATTCCGCCAATCATCTGGCGCTTCACCATGAACCATACATCCACTGAATAACCTCAACAACCAGTCAACAATACAGTCACCCCCTTTTTTAACAAATTCCACTGCAACACCATCCGAACCCGCCGCCTTGCCGCCTTTCATCTTCCGCAATGCTTGTCTGTATACCAAACCATTCTCCCTGACCCTCTCATTTCGCACACCAACTCGACCAAAACACCTTGTATTTTAATTTTCTAAAAGGGGAAACAGAAGGAGTCATGCGGGGAGTACTCATCCTCCACCAAGGCTCAGATTGGGGTGCGAATATAAGAGAGATAGGTAGTATGTTTGAGGAAAGGAGCCTGGATGTTTTGGCTCTAAGTGAAACGAAGCTCAAAGATAAAGGGAAAGAGTGGTTTGGAAATGTCTTGGGAGTAAAGTCAGTGGCTGGTGAGAGGACAACGGCAAAGGAAGGAGTAGCACTACTCCTGAAGCAGGCGTTGTGGGACTATGTGGCAGTGTAAGAAAGTAAACTCTAGATTGGTATGGATAAAACTGAAAGTGGATGGAGAGAGATGGATGATTATTGGTGCCTATGCACCTGGTCATGAGAGCAAAGATCGTGAGAGGCAAGTGTTTTGGGAGCAGGTGAGTGATGTGTTAGCTTTGATGCACGAAACCGGGTTATAGTGATAGGTGATTTGAATGCAAAGGTGAGTAATGCGGCAGTTGAGGGTATAATTGGTGTACATGGGGTATTCAGTGTTGTAAATGGAAATGGTGAAGAGCATGTAGATTTTTGTGCTGAAAAAGTACTGGTGATTAGGAATACCCGGTTTAAAAAGAGAGATATACATAAGTATACCTATGTAAGTAGGAGAGATGGCCAGAGAGCGTTATTGGATAACGTGTTCATTGATAGGAGCGTGAAAGAGAGACTTTTGGGTGTTAATGTTCTAAGAGGGGCAACTGGAGGGATGTCTGATCATCTTGCGGAGGCGAAGGTGAAGATTTGTAGAGGTCCTCAGAAAAGAAGAATGTTGGGGTGAAGAGAGTGGTGAGAGTAAGTGAGCTTGGGAAGGAGACTTGTGTGAGGAAGTACCAGGAGAGATTGAGTGCAGAATGGAAAAATGTGAGAGCAAATGACGTAAGGGGAGTGGGGGAGGAGTGCGATATATTTAGGGAAGCAGTGATGACTTGCTCATAAGATGCATGTGGCATGAGAAAGATGGGAGGTGGGCAGATTAGAAACGGTAGTGAGTTGTGGGATGAAGAAGTAAGATTATTAGTGAAAGAGGAGAGAGTCATTTGGACGATTTTTGCACGGGAATAGTGCAAATGACTGAGAGATGTATAAAAGAAAGATGCAAGAGGTCAAGAGAAAGGTGCAAGAGGTGAAAAGATGGCAAATGAGAGTTAGGGTGAGAGAGTATCATTACATTTTACGGAGGATAAAAGGATGTTTTGGAAGGAGGTAAATAAAGTGCGTAAGACAAGAAAGATAATGGGAATATCGGTGAAGGGGTCTTATAGGGAGGTTATAACAAGTGGTGAAGTGAGGAGATGGAGTGAGTATTTCGACTGTTTGTTGAATGTGTTTCATGATATATATATATATATATATATATATATATATATATATATATATATATATATATATATATATATATATATATATATATATATATATATATATAATATATATATATATATATATATATATATATATATATATATATATATATATATATATATATATATATATATATATATATATATATATATATATATATATATATATATATATATATATATATATATATATATATATATATATATATATATATATATATATATATCATAGAACATACAAACCTCGAATACCCTTCGTCTCACGTTGGTGAGCAACGGGCTTCTACACCGGTCATTTCCCAACAGGCGCACATAGCCATCAGATAGCATTTTACCGAATCTAACTGCACAACACGGAGGTATATGAATACGAACATAGCGCATAGAAACGCGCACCTTCATAGAACATACAAACCTTCAACAGCCAGGATCGAACCGCGTTCTACAGTTAGGTTCGGTAAAATTCTATCTGCTGGCTATGTGCGCCTGTTGGAAAATGACCGGTGTAGACCCCGTTGCTCACCAACGTGAGACGAAGGGTATTCGAGTACTTAGTATTCGAATAGTTATTTCCTTTTAGCCAGGCCCATAGCCTAGCGGTTATATTCCCGCCTCTTGCACAGGGGTCTCGGGTTCGATACTGGCTGTTGGAGGTTTCTATGTTCTATGAAGGTGCGCGTTTCAACGCACTATGTTCATGTATATATATATATATATATATATATATATATATATATATATATATATATATATATATATATATATATATATATATATATATATATATATATATTCCTCACGTGTCGTAAAAGGGGACGGGAGCGGGGGGCTGCAAACCCTCCTTGTATTTTAACTTTCTAAAAGGGGAAACAGTGAAGGAGTCACGAGGGGAGTGCTCATCCTCCTCGAAGGTTCAGATTGGGGGTGTCTGAATGTGTGTGGATGTAACCAAGATGAGAAAAACGGAGAGATAGGTAGTATTTTTGAGGAAAGGAACCTGGATATTTTGGCTCTGAGTGAAACGAAGCTCAAGGGTAAAGGGGAAGAGTGGTTTGGGAATGTCTTGGGAGTAAAGTCAGGGGTTAGTGAGAGGACGAGCAAGGAAAGGAGTAGCACTACTCCTGAAACAGGAGTGTTGGGAGTATTTGATAGATTGTAAGAGAGTAAACTCTAGATTGATGTGGGTAAAACTGAAAGTTGATGGAGAGAGATGGGTGATTGTTGGTGCATATGGACCTGGGCATGAGAAGAAAGATCATGAGAAGCAAGTGTTTTGGGAGAAGATGAGTGAGTGTGTTAGTAGTTTTGATGCACGAGACCAGGTTATAGTGATGGATGATCTAAATGCAAAGATGAGTAATATGGCAGTTGAGGGAATAATTGTTGTACATGGGGTGTTCAGTGTTGTAAATGGAAATGTTGAAGAGTCTGTAGATTTATGTGCTGAAAATGGACTGGTGATTTTGAATACCTGGTTTAAAAAGAGAGATATACAAAAGTATACGTATGTATGTAGCAGAGATGGTCAGAGAGCGTTATTGGATTACGTGTTAATTGATAGACGCGCGAAAGAGAGACTTTTGGATGTTAATGTGCTGAGAGGTGCAACTGGAGGGATGTCTGATCATTATCTTGTGGAGGCGAAGATGAAGATTTGTAAAGGTTTTAACAAAAGAAGAGAGAATGATGGGGTGAGGAGAGTGGTGAGAGTAAGTGAGTTTGAGAAGAAGACTTGTGTGAGGAAGTGCCAGGAGAGACTGAGTACAGAATGGAAAAAGGTGAGAACAAAGGACGTAAGGGGAGTGGGGGAGGAATGGGATGTATCTAGGGAAGCAGTGATGGCTTGCGCAAAAGATGCTCGTGGCATGAGAAGCGTGGGATATGGGCAGATTAGAAAGCGTAGTGAGTGGTGGGATGAAGAAGTAAGATTATTAGTGAAAGAGAAGAGAGAAGCATTTGGACGATTTTTGCAGGGAAATAATGCAAATGACTGGGAGATGTATAAAAGAAAGAGGCAGGAGGTCAAGAGAATGGTGCAAGAGGTGAAAAAGAGGGCAAATGATATTTGGGGTGAGAGAGTATCATTGAATTTTAGGGAGGATAAAAAGATGTTTTGCAAGGAGATATAAAGTGCGTAAGACAAGGGAACAAATGGGAACATCAGTGAAGGGGGCTAATCGGAAGGTGATAACAAGTAGTGGTGATGTGAGAAGGAGATGGAGTGAGTATTTTGAAGGTTTGTTGAATATGCTTGATGATAGAGTGGCAAATATACGGTGTTTTGGTCGAGGTGGTGTGCAAAGTGAGAGGATTAGGGAGAATGATTTGATAAACAGAGGAGAGGTAGTAAAGCTTTGCGGAAGATGAAAGCCGGCAAGGCAGCGGGTTTGGATGGTATTGCAGTGGAATTTATTAAAAAAGGGGGTGACTGTATTGTTGACTGGTTGGTAAGGTTATTCAATGCATGTATGACTCATGGTGAGGTGCCTGAGGATTGGCGGAATGCTTGTATAGTGCCAATGTACAAAGGCAAAGGGGATAAAAGTGAGTGCTCAAACTACAGATGTATATGTTTGTTGAGTATTCCTGGGAAATTATATGGGAGGGTATTGATTGAGAGGGTGAAGGCATGTACAGAGCATCAGACTGGGGAAGAGCAGTGTGGTTTCAAGAGCAGTAGAGGGTGTGTGGATCGGGTGTTTGCTTTGAAGAAAGTATGTGAGAAATACTTAGAAAAACAAATGGATCTGGAGAAGGCATATGATAGAGTTGATAGAGAGCGTCTGTGGAAGGTATTAAGAATATATGGGTGTGGGAGGTAAGTTGTTAAAAGCAGTGAAAGTTTTTATCGAGGATGTAAGGCATGTGTACGTGTAGGAAGAGAGGAAAGTGATTGCTTCTCAGTGAATGTTGGTTTGTGGCAGTGGTGTGTGATGTCTCAATGGTTGTTTAATTGGTTTATGGATGGGGTTGTTAGGGAGGTGAATGCAAGAGTTTTGGAAAGAGGGGCAAGTTTGCAGTCTGTTCTGGATGAGAGAGCTTGGGAAGTGAGTCATTTGTTGTTCGCTGATGATACAGCACTGGTGGCTGATTCGTGTGAGAAACTGCAGAAGCTGGTGACTAAGTTTGGTAAAGGTTGTGAAAGAAGAAAGCTGAGAGTAAATGTGAATAAGAGCAAGGTTATTAGGTACAATAAGGTTGAGGGACAAGTCAATTGGGAGGTAAGTTTGAATGGAGAAAAACTGGAGGAAGTGAAGTGTTTTAGATATCTGGGAGTGGATTTGGCAGCGGATGGAACCATGGAAGCGGAAGTGAGTCATAGGGTGGGGGAGGGATCGAAAGATTTGGGAACGTTGAAAAATGTCTTGAAAGCGAGAACGTTATCTCGGAAAGCAAAAATGGGTATGTTTGAGGGAATAGTGGTTCCAACAATGTTATATGGCTGCGAGGCGTGGGCTATAGATACTGTTGTGCGGAGGAGGGTCGATGTGTTGGAAATGAGATGTTTGTGGACAATGTGTGGTGTGAGATGGTTTGATCGAGTAAATAATGAAAGGGTAAGAGAGATTTGTGATATTAGAGAGAGTGTGGTTCAGAGAGCAGAAGAGGGTGTTTTGATATGGTTTGGTCACATGGAAAGAATGAGGGAGGAAAGATTGGCCGGGAGGATATATGTATCAGAGGTGGAGGGAACGAGGAGAAGTGGGAGACCAAATTGGAGGTGGAAGGATGGAGTGAAAAAGATTTTGAGTAATCGGGGCCTGAACATGCAGGAGGGTGAAAGACATGCAAGGAATAGAGTGAATTGGAACGATGTGGTATACCGGGGTCGACGTGCTGTCAATGGATTGAACCAGGGCATGTGAAGCGTCTGGGGTAAACCATGGAAAGTTCTGTGGGACCTGGATGTGGAAATGTAGTTGTGGTTTCGGTGCATTATACATGACAGCTAGAGACTGAGTGTGAGCGAATGGGGCGTTTATTGTCTTTTTCTAGTGCTACCTCGCGCACATGCGGGGGAAGGTGTATTTCATTTCATGTGTGGCAGGGTGGCAACGGGAATGAATAAGGGCCGACAGTATGAATTATGTACATGTGTATATATGTATATGTCTGTGTGTGTATATTTCTGTATACGTTGAGATGTATAGGTATGTATGTGCGCGTGTGTGGACGTGTATGTACATACATGTGTATGTGGGTGGGTTGGGCCATTCTTTCGGCTGTTTCCATGCGCTACCTCGTTAACGCGGGAGACAGCGACAAAATATAATAAATAAAGTAAATAGATAAATAGATATTTTAAAACTGAGTAAAAACTAGGTAAAACTGAAAGTGGATGGAGAGAGATGGGTGATTATTGGTGCATATGCACCTGGGCATGAGAAGAAAGATCATGAGAGGCAAGTGTTTTGGAAGGAGATGAGTGAGTGTGTTAGTAGTTTTGATGCACAAGACCGGGTCATAGTGATGGATGATTTGAATGCAAAGGTGGGTAATGTGGCAATTGAGGGAATAATTGGTGTACATGGGGTGTTCAGTGTTGTAAATGGAAATGGTGAAGAGCCTGTAGATTTATGTGCTGAAAAAGGACTGGTGATTGTGAATAACTGGTTTAAAAAGAGATATACATAAGTATACATATGTAAGTAGGAGAGATGGTCAGAGAGCATTATTGGTTTACGCGTTAATTGATAGACGCGCGAAAGAGAGACTTTTTGATGTTAATATGCTTAGAGGTGCAACTGGAGGGATGCCTGATCATTATCTTATGGAGGCGAAGATGAAGATTTGTAAAGGTTTTAAGAAAAAAAGAGAGAATGTTAGGGTGAGGAGAGTGGGGAGAGTAAGCGAGATTGAGAAGGAGACTTGTGTTAGGAAGAACCAAGAGAGACTGAGTACAGAATGGAAAAAAGTGAGAACAAAGGGTGTAAGGGGAGTGGGGGAGGAATTGGATGTATTTTTGGAAGCATTGATGGCTTGCGCAAAAGATGCTCGTGGCATGAGAAGCGTGGGAGGTGGGCAGATAAGAAAGGGTAGTGTTCTTTGTTCTCACTTTTTTCCATTCTGTACTCAGTCTCTCCTGGTGGGATGAAGAAGTAAGATTATTACTGAAAGAGAAGAGAGAGACATTTGGACGATTTTTGCAGGGAAATAATGCAAATGAGTGGGGGATGTATAAAAGAAAGAGGCAGGAGGTCAAGAGAAAGGTGGAAGAGGTGAAAAAGAGGGCAAATGAGAGTTGGGGTGAGAGAGTATCATTGAATTTTAGGGAGGATAAAAAGATGTTTTGCAAGGAGGTAAATAAAGTGCGTAAGACAAGGGAACAAATGGGAATATCAGTGAAGGAGGCTAATCGGGAGGTGATAACAAGTAGTGGTGATGTGAGAAGGAGATGGAGTGAGTATTTTGAAGGTTTGTTGAATGTGGTTGATTATAGAGTGGCAGATATACGGGTGTTTTGGTCGAGGTGGTGTGCAAAGTGAGAGGATTAGGGAGAATGATTTGATAAACAGAGAAGAGGTAGTAAAGCTTTGCGGAAAATGAAAGCCTCCAAGGCAGCGGGTTTGGATGGTATTGCAGTGGAATTTATTAAAAAAGGAGGTTACTGTATTGTTTGCTGGTTATTCAATGTATGTATGACTCATGGTGAGGTACCTGAGGATTGGCGGAATCCTTGTATAGTGACAATGTACAAAGGCAAAGGGGATAAAAGTGAGTGCTCAAATTATAGATGAGTATGTTTGTTGAGTATTCCTGGTAAAT
The DNA here is from genome assembly GCF_036320965.1 of Panulirus ornatus. NCBI lineage: Eukaryota > Metazoa > Arthropoda > Malacostraca > Decapoda > Palinuridae > Panulirus > Panulirus ornatus. The sequence goes on from NC_092229.1 coordinate 40,588,446, forward strand.
TATATGGGAGGGTATTGATTGAGAAGGTGAAGGCATGAACAGAGCACCATATTGGGGAAGTGCAGTGTGGTTTCAGAAGTGATAGAGGATGTGTGGATCGGGTGTTTGCTTTGAAGAATGTATGTGAGAAATACTTAGAAAAGCAAATGGATCTGTAGAAGGCATATGATAGAGTTGATAAAGATGCTCTGTGGAAGGTATTAAGTATATATGGGTGTGGGAGGCAAGTTGTTAGAAGCAATGAAAAGTTTTTATCGAGAATGTAAGACATGTGTACGTGTAGGAAGAGAAGAAAGTGAATGTTGGTTTGTGGCAAGGGTGTGTGATGTCTCCATAGTTGTTTGATTTTTTTATGGATGGGGTTGTTAGGGAGGTGAATGCAAGAGTTTTGGTAATAGGGGCAAGTATGCAGTCTGTTGTGGATGAGAGAGCTTGAGAAGTGAGTCAGTTGTTGTTCGTTAATGATACAGCGCTGGTGGCTGATTCAGGTGAGAAACTGCAGAAGCTGGTGACTGAGTTTGGTAAAGTGTGTGAAAGAAGAAAGCTGAGAGTAAATGTGAATAAGAGCAAGGTTATTAGGTACAATAAGGTTGAGGGACAAGTCAATTGGGAGATAAGTTTGAATGGAGAAAAACTGGAGGAAGTGAAGTGTTTTAGATATCTGGGAGTGGATTTAGCAGCGGATGGAACCAAGGAAGCGAAAGTAAATGATAGGGTGGGGGAAGGGGACGAAAGTTCTGGGAGCGTTGAAAAATGTGTGGAAGTCAAGAATGTTATCTTGGAAAACAAAAATGTGTAAATGTGTGTGGATGTAACCAAGTTGAGAAAAAAGGAGATATAGGTAGTATGTTTAAGAAAACCTGGATGTTTTGGCTATGAGTGAAACGAAGCTCAAGGGTAAAAGGGAAGAATGGTTTGGGAATGTGTTGGGAGTAAAGTCAGGGGTTAGTGAGAGGACATGAGCAAGGGAAGAAGTAGCACTACTCCTGAAACAAGAGTGGTGGGAGTATGTGATAGAGTGTAAGAAAGTAAACTCTAGACTGATATGGATAAAACTGAAAGTGGATAGGGAGAGATGGGTGATTATTGGTGCATATGCACCTGGGCATGAGGAGAAAGATCATGAGAGGCAAGTGTTTTGGGAGCAGCTCAGTGAGTGTGTTAGTAGTTTTGATGCACGAGACCGGGTTATAGCGATGGTTGATTTGAATGCAAAGGTGAGTAATGTGGCAGTTGAGGGAATGATTGCTGTACATGGGGTGTTCAGTATTGTAAATGGAAATGGTGAAGAGCTTGTAGATTTATGTGCTGAAAAAGGACTGGTGATTGGGAATACTTGTTTTAAAAAGAGAGACATACCTAAGTACACGTATATAAGTAGGAGAGACGGCCAGAGAGCGTTATTGGATTATATGTTAATTGATAGGCGCGCGAAAGCGAGACTTTTAGATGTTAATGTGTTGAGAGGTGCAACTGGAGGGATGTCTGATCATTATCTTTCGGAGGCGAAGGTGAAAATTTATAGAGGTTTTCAGAAAAGTAGAGACAGTGTAGGGGTGAAGAGAGTGGTGAGAGTAAGTGAGCTTGGGAAGGAGACTTGTCTGAGGAAGTACCAGGAGAGACTGAGTACAGAATGGAAGAAGGTGAGAACAAAGGACGAAAGGGGAGTGGGGGAGGAATGGGATGTATTTAGGGAAGCAGTGTTGGCTTGTGCAAAAGATGCTTTTGGCATGAGAATCATGGGAGTTAGGCAGATTAGAAAGGGTAGTGAGTGGTGGGATGAAGAAGTAAGATTATTAGTGAAAGGGAAGAGAGAGGCATTTGGACGATTTTTGCAGGGAAATAATGCAAATGAGTGGAAGATGTGTAAAAGAAAGAGGCAGGAGGTCAAGAGAAAGGGGCGAGAGGCGTAAAAGAGGGCAAATGAGAGTTGGGGTGAGAGAGTATCATTAAATTTTAGGGAGAATAAAAAGATGTTCTGGAAGGAGGTAAATAAAGTGCTTAAGACAAAGGAACAAATGGGAACATCAGTGAAGGGGGCTAATGGAGAGGTGATAACAAGTAGTATTGATGTGAGAAGGAGATGGAGTGAGTATTTTGAAGATTTGCTGAATGTGTTTGATATAGAGTGGCAGATATAGGGAGTTTTGGTTGAAGTCGTGTGCAAAGTTGCAAGGAAGAATGATTTGGTAAACAGAGAAGAGGTAGTAAAAGCTTTACGGAAGATGAAAGCCGGCAAGGCAGCAGGTTTGGAGAGTATTACAGTGGAATTTATCAAAAAGGGAGGTGATTATATTGTTGACTGGTTGGTAAGGTTATATAATGTATGTATGATTCATGGTGAGGTGCCTGAGGACTGGCGGAATGCTTGCATAGTGCCATTGTACAAAGGCAAAGGGGATAAGAGTGCTCAAATTACAGAGGTATAAGTTTGTTGAGTATTCCTGGGTAATCATATGGGAGGGTATTGATTGAGAGGGTGAAGGCATGTACAGAGCATCAGATTGGGGAAGAGCAGCGTGGTTTCAAAAGTGGTAGAGGATGTGTGAATCAGGGATTTGCTTTGAAAAATGTATGTGAGAAATACTTAGAAAAGCAAATGGATTTGTATGTAGCATTTATGGATCTGGAGAAGGCATATGATAGAGTTGATAGAGATGCTCTGCGGAAGGTATTGTTACGAACATGGTGTGTGTGCCCACATGTTCGTATGAATCAGAGGCGCCAGGTCAAGGCGTGGGGTCATCTGCGGGGTATGTCATCCCGTATGTCATCGCTGCTGACGTAAACAAAAAGGACCAAGGAGTATGACTAACCCGAGACTCTGGGACCCTCCAGCCAATCAGAATTGCTCTTAGCCCCATAGCCAATCAAGGGTAGCGTTGTATAGCAGCAAGGGTGAACGCTTGTCTTTACTTGTAATAAATACCCACTACATCCGCTGAGATTTGATTCCTCTCTCTCTAGCCCAGCGAGGTAAGTGGTTCCCTCTGCTGTAAGCCTGTAAGCCCTGTACATTACTGTAAGCCCGAGTGAAGTGTGCTACATTGTATTGTCTCTGTCATAAGAGTATCATTGAGTTGAACTTGTAACTAAGTGTAATGTTATCGGTCAACTTGTCATAAAGGAAAGAGATCTCTAGCTTGAAATCTTATCTGGAATGTTAACTCATGTTCAGTATTAACTCATGTTCAGTGTTAACTCATGTTCAGTGTTAACTCATGCTCAATGTTAAACTCATGTTCAGTGTTAACGTAAATGATTCATGCCTGATTTATGTGCCTATCTTTGTACACTTGAATTCTTTCATTATAAGTAGATTTAATGTAATGCTGGTCTTTAATTCAATCCCATAACTTTCAGACAGTGTTATCCTGAGTTGTGCAACTTAACAAACCTAACGTCCTTTTCAGGACGAAGATCAGTATAATATTTGTAACATATATTTGTTACTGGCGACCTTGCCCCAACAAGTATTGAGTTCGTAACATATAAATTGGCGACCTTGCCAGGATTTTTCTTGTCTTATCGGAATCTCTTTCCTTGATTCGTTAATCATGCCGTTGACCAGCGACGCTGGTTCTATCGATCTGAGCCCTCTCCGAGGACATTAAAACTTTAACAAAGCAGGAGTTGAGACTCGTTGCGGATATGTTAAAAGTGAATTATGACCCGAAAGCTAGTAAAGTACAGTTGGAAACCTTAGTCATAAATCATTTTGCTAGTGAACAGATAGTAGATGCTGCGCCTGATGTTGAAATTAGTGTCGACGATACCGCCCCATCAGTGACGTCGGCCGAAGCCTCAATCCCTCCCCATATCCCTAGTGATGTTAATGTTGATCTCAAATACTGGCGAATTCAGCTAGAGATAGCTAAGATCAATGCCGAAATGCAAAAAGGAGAGGATCGCTCTCGAACGTGAAAAACTTAGAATTAACGCTTCACCATCAGGACCAGTGTCGTCCCAATTGAGTGACTTACATCTCGTACCAAAGTTCAATGAAGATGATGTGGCTTCCTTTTTCCTTAAATATGAACAGACTGCCCATGATTGCTCATGGCCGAAATCGTCCTGGACGACCGTGTTACGTCCCATCCTTTTTGGCAAAGCTGAGTCGGCATACACCGCGTTGACCGGTGACCAGATTATGAAGTCATGAACAGGCAGTGCTGAATTCTTATCATTTAAGCCCGGAAGCACACCGACTCAGATTTCGAGCTAAAAATAAGCGTCCTGATCAAACCTACCTAGATTACTTTCGTGAAAAGTACAAGTTAGGCATGCAATGGGTACGCTCCGAAAGAGCTTATCATTATGCTGACTCGGCCTTAAAACTAGCAGTATTCGAGGAATGTAAGGCCGGTCTACCCCGTGATGTACCGCAGTACGTAATAACTAAAACAGCGGAGAATTTCGAGAAGGCTGGGAAACTAGCTGATGAGTACGTGCCAAATCTCAAACTTGACGTGGAGAGACCTTCAAAGGGCTTTGACGGCAGAGGGAGGACCAGGGGTCATGTAATCCCACCTGGATCTGATACCTTGCCGGTAACTCATAAAAGTCAGGGGAAATACTCCTAGAAAGTAAAGTTTTGCTCTCCCTGTGGCAAGGCTGGGCACCAGGTGAGGGATTGCTGGGCTCGAGTGAAGGAATCCAGAGACTACCCAAAGTAGGCCGGTAAGTCTCTTCTCAACTTTAGGTCCACTTAGTAAAGTAGGTAAGGCTATCTCTGCTCTTGGGAAAAAGAGGGGTTGCGAGAGTGTTAATCACTTTGTAATTAAGGATCCGTTCTGTGGGAACTACAATGCGTTCCTGTCTGAGGGCTATGTTAGTAGATGTGGTGTACGACGAAAAGTAACCGTATTACGGGATTCTGGTGCGCTATAGTCCCTGATGTTGGATGGCTTGGTGCCGCGAGGAGAGTCTGGAGACCGAGTCTTGCTAGATGGACTGTCGGGTCCCAAGGAAGCTTCACTAGTCGATGTGAGGGTAGAAACAGATCTTTTCACGGGCCATGCTCTCATAGGGGTTGTAAATTGGTTACCTGTCTCAGGTGTGGACTTTGTGTTAGGCAATGACCTAGTGGGTGGGAAGATGAACAAAGTGCCGGTGTTGCCTACGGGCCCGGTGGAGCCCACGGAGGCAGTGCAGCTTGAGGAAGAGGTACCGGACCTATCCCCCGTGTGCGCAGTTACCCGGTCCATGTCCGCTAAGAAAGCAAGTTGCAAGCCCCAGGAGACAGAGTGTGAGGCGGGAAAACTACAGTCACTGCCCGAGAGTGAGCCGAGTGAGGTGGAGCTCGCTGATACCTTCTTTGCTGAGTTAGACGCTGACCCCGCGTCGACGGGTGAGACTGATGATCTGTCTCGTCAGGATCTGAAGAGATTACAGAGAGCCGAACCAGAGGTTAAAAAATTGTTTGAGTCGGCTGAAGCATCGGCTGACGGTTATTACCTCCGGGATGGGTTGTTAATGAGGAGGTGGTGTCCAGTGTCATGTAATGGGGAAGACGAGGAGTGGCAGGCAGTTCACCAGGTGTTAGTGCCGCGTCCCTACAGGAGGGAGATTTTGAAGCTGGCGCATGACTCAAATTTCGCCGGTCATTTAGGGGGAAGGAAGACCCTGGACCGAGTGTGGCGGAATGTATATTGGCCTGGTGTCCGCCGGGATGTCGCTCAGTACGTATAGACGTGTCATACATGTCAAGTGATGGAAAAGCCTAATCAGAAGCTTAAGGCTGCCCCCTTAGTTCCTATTCCCCCATTTGAAGCTCCGTTTGACCGAGTCATACTTGACATTGTGGGCCCATTGCCAAGAACCTCCTCTGGCCACTGTTACATTTTAAGTATTACTGATATGGCCACGAGATATCCCGAAGCAATACCGTTGAGAAGCATGAATGCCAAGACTGTTGTCCGGGAGCTGCTTAGCTTCTTCACAAAATTTGGACTTCCCAAAGAGGTGCAATCTGATCGGGGATCCAATTTCATGTCCAGGACTTTTCAACAAACCCTGAGGGAGCTGGGTATCGGTAAGATTACCTCCACTGCTTACCACCCTCAGAGCTAGGAAGCACTGGAACGTTACCATTCCACCCTGAAGTCCATGATAAAGAAGTATTGTGCTGACAACACCAAGGACTACTCCCATTTCTTCTCTTCCCCACGAGAGAAGTGCCTAATGAATCTCTAGGTTTCTCCCCCTTTGAGCTGATGTTTGCCCACGAGGTCCGAGGGCCTCTTAAGTTACTGAAAGACGTGTGCCTCAACTCGAGTGAAGGCGTCGGCCTGTTGGACTCCGTTAGCGAGTTCAAGGAGAAACTACGAAGGTGCTGGGAAACCGCTCGGCAGAATTTAACAGGGACCCAAGCACGGATGAAGAGATGGTAAGACAAACGATCTCGTTTGAAAAGGTTGAGGCGGGGGACGAGGTGTTGCTTCTACTGCCGCAACCAGGTCAACCCTTGGCTGCCCGGTTTCAGGGCCCCTACACCATTATCCGGAGTGTAGGAGACTCAAATTACCTTGTCTCTACCCCCGATGGGCGCAGAGGTCGGAGATTATGCCACGTCAACATGCTTAAGCCATATTTCAGTCGTGATCCTCCCCCCTTGGAACCGAAGGTGTCAGTCTGCATCATCCAACGTCCAGCGGTAGCCGTGTGTGACGAAGTCGACGACGTAGATGCGAGTGCCTCGGAGGCCTGGGAACCGGACGGAGGCGCGAACGGGAAGTGGGAGACGAAACTGTCGGATCTGTCGGAAGAGCAACGTGTGCAAATGTCCGCCCTGTTGTCAAAACACCCGGAGGTTTTCCGAAACAAACCTGGACAGACCTCGCTTGCAACCCATGATGTGGACGTGGAAGCAGCCCGACCGGTTAAATTGGCTCCGTACCGGGTGAGCCCACAACGAGAGGCCATCCTTCGCACTGAGGTGAACTATATGCTTGAGCACGACCTGATTGAGCCATGTCAGTCAGAGTGGAGCTCCCCTGTTACTCTCGTATCCAAGTCCGATGGGACCCATCGGTTCTGTATGGACTACCGCCGGGTTAATGAGGTGACAAGAACTGACCGTTACCCCCTGCCGCGAGAGGAAGACTGCATAGATCGCGTCGGCAATGCTCGCTTTCTGTCAAAACTAGACCTCAGAAAAGGGTACTGGCAGATTAGATTGACGGAGAAAGCACAAGATATCAGCACCTTTGTAGTGCTAGGACAAACTTATAAGTGTAAAGTGATGCCTTTTGGCATGAAGAATGTCCCTGCTACATTTCAACGACTTATGGACATCCTCATCAGAGACCTGCCTGGTTGTGTCGTCTACCTGGATGATATTGTGATATACAGTCAGAGTTGGGACGAACATCTACAGAGACTTGACAACGTTCTGACGGCCTTGAATAAAGCTAACCTTGTTCTCAGTTGGAACAAATGCGAGTTTGTGAAGGCCAAGGTGCAATATTTGGGTTATGTAATCTGTCAAGGTGAGCTAGCCCCACCGACTGCAAAGGTCCTGTCTTTATCCCAGATGCGTGCCCCCCGATCTCGAAGAGAACTGAGACGTTTTATGGGTATGGTTGGGTACTATAGGATGTTCATTGTAAATTTTGCAACAGTCGCTACCCCTCTGACAGATTTATTGAAGAAAGATGTTAGATATGTTTGAAATGAGCAGTGTGAGATAGCCTTTCATCAGTTAAAATCCATACTTTGTAATAGTCCTATTTTGCAGGCCCCTGATTTTGATCAACCTTTCAAGTTAGCTGTTGAAGCCAGCAATGTGGGAACCGGTGCTGTCCTCTTGCAGGAGGACGAGAACCATGTTAAGCACCCTGTAAGTTATTTTAGTAAGAAATTCAATCAAGCCCAAAGGAATTATTCCGCCATTGAGAAGGAACTTTTGTCTTTAATATTAGCACTGCATCACTTTCATGTTTATTTGTGTACTTCAGGCAATGTCATCAGGGTGTATACTGATCACCACCCATTGAAATATGTTAATAAGTTCCGAGATAAGAATCAAAGGTTAACTAGGTGGGCCTTGTTCCTTCAAGAGTATAATTTAGATATTCACCATATTCCTGGCGCACATAATGTGTTAGCTGATTGTTTATCCCGCTCTTAAGGTGAGAAAATTCCTCTTCTAGGAATTTTCTCCTTTAAGGAGGGGGTGATACGAACATGGTGTGTGTGCCCACATGTTTGTATGAATCAGAGGCGCCAGGTCAAGGCGTGGGGTCATCTGCGGGGTATGTCATCCCGTATGTCATCGCTGCTGACGTAAACAAAAAGGACCAAGGAGTGTGACTAACCCGAAACTCTGGGACCCTCCAACCAATCAGAATTGTTCTTAGCCCCATAGCCAATCAAGGGTAGCGTTGTATAGCAGCAAGGGTGAACGCTTGTCTTTACTTGTAATAAATACCCACTACATCCGCTGAGATTTGATTCCTCTCTCTCTAGCCCAGCGAGGTAAGTGGTTCCCTCTGCTGTAAGCCTGTAAGCCCTGTACTGTACTGTAAGCCCGAGTGAAGTGCGCTACATTGTATTGTCTCTGTCATAAGAGTATCATTGAGTTGAACTTGTAACTAAGTGTAATGTTATCGGTCAACTTGTCATAAAGGAAAGAGATCTCTGGCTTGAAATCTTATCTGGAATGTTAACTCATGTTCAGTATTAACTCATATTCAGTGTTAACTCATGTTCAGTGTTAACTCATGTTCAATGTTAAATTCATGTTCAGTGTTAACGTAAATGATTCATGCCTGATTTATGTGCCTATCTTTGTACACTTGAATTCTTTCATTATAAGTAGATTTAATGTAATGCTGGTCTTTAATTCAATCCCATAACTTTCAGACAGTGTTATCCTGAGTTGTGCAACTTAACAAATCTAACGTCCTTATCAGGACGAAGATCAGTATAGTATTTGTAACATATATATGTTACTGGCGACCTTGCCCCAACAAGTATTGAGTTCGTAACAGTATTAAAGATATATGGTGTGGGAGATAAGTTGTTAGAAGCAGTGAAAAGTTTTTATCGAGGATGTCAGGCATGTGTACGTGTAGGAAGAGAGGAAAGTGATTGGTTCTCAGTGAATGTTGGTTTGCAGCAGGGGTGCGTGATGTTTCCATGGTCGTTTAATTTGTTTATGGATGGGGTTGTTAGGGAGGTGAATGCAAGAGTTTTGGAAAGAGGTGCAAGTATGCAGTCTGTTGTGGATGAGAGAACTTGGGAAGTGAGTCAGTTGTTGTTTGTTGATCATACAATGCTGGTGGCTGATTCGGGTGAGAAACTGCAGAAGCTGGTGACTGAGTTTGGTAAAGTATGTGAAAGAAGAAAGCTAAGAGTAAATGTGAATAATTGGTAAAGTGTGTGAAACAAGAAAGCTGAGAGTAAATGTGAGTAAGAGCAAGGTTATTAGGTACAGTAGGGTTGAGGGACAAGTCCACTTATTGTCCTCAAACACTCATTTCCAGCACATCCACCCACCTCCACACAACTCTATCTATAGCCTACGCCTCGCAACCATATAACATTGTTGGAACCACTATTCCTTCAAACATACCATTTTGCTTTCGAAGGCAACGTTCTGGACTTCCACACATTTTTCAACGCTACCAGAACTTTCGCCCCCTCACCCACCCTATGATTCACTTCCGCTTCCATGGTTCCATCCGTTACTAAATGCACTGCCAGATATCTAAAACACTTCACTTCCTCCAGTTTTTCTCCATTCAAACGTACCTCCCCATTGACTTGTCCCTCAACCCTACTGTACCTAATAACCTTGCTCTTATTCACATTTACTCTCAGCTTTCTTGTTTCACACACTTTACCAATATCAGTTACCAGCTCATGCAGTTTCTCACCCGAATCAACCACTAGCGCTGAATAATCAGCGAACAACAACTAACTCACTTCCCAAGCTCCCTCATCCACAACAGACTGCATATTTGCCCCTCTTTCCGAAACTCTTCCATTCACCTCCCTAACAACCCCATCCATAAACAAATTAAACAACCATGGAGACATCACTACCCCTGCCGCAAACCAACATTCTTTGAGAACCAATCACTTTCCTCTCTTCCTACACGTACACATGCCTTACATCCTCGATAAAAACTTTTCACTGCTTCTAACAACTTGCCTCCCACACCATATATTCTTAATACCTTCCACAGAGCATCTCTATCAACTCTATCATATGCCTTCCCCAGATCCATAAATGCTACATACAAATCCATTTGCTTTTCTAAGTATTTCTCACATACATTCTTCAAAGCAAACACCTGATCCACACATCCTCTACCACTTTTGAGACCACGCTCCTCTTCCCCAGTCTGATGCTCTGTACATGCCTTCACCCTCTCAATCAATACCCTCCCATATAATTTACCAGAAATACTCAACTAACTTATACCTCTGTAATTTGAGCACTCACTCTTACCCCCTTTGCCTTTGTACAATGGCACTATGCAAGCATTTAGTCCGTTCTCAGGCACCTCACCATGAGTCATATATATCCATTAAATAACCTTGCCAACCAGTCAACAATACAGTCACCCCATTTTTTATATAAATTCCACTGCAATACCATCCAAACCCGCTGCCTTGCCGGCTTTCATCTTCCGCAAAGCTTTTACTACCTCCTCTCTGTTTACCAAATCATTCTCCCTAAACCTCTCATAAGTATATATATATATATATATATATATATATATATATATATATATATATATATATATATATATATATATATATATACTTATCCCTGGGGATAGGGCATTAAGAATACTTCCCACGTATTCCCTGCGTGTCGTTGAAGGCGACTAAAAGGGGAGTGAGCGGGGGGCTGGAAATCCTCCCCTCGTTTTTTTTTTTTTAATTTTCCAAAAGAAGGAACAGAGGGGACCAGGTGAGGATATTCCAAAAAAGGCCCAGTCCTCTGTTCCTAGCGCAACCTCACTAACGCGGTAAAATGGCGAATAGTTTAAAAGAAAGAAAAAGATATATATATATATATATATATATATATATATATATATATATATATATATATATATATATATATATATATATATATATATATATACACATATATATATATATATATATATATATATATATATATATATATATATATATATATATATATATATATATATATATATGTATATATATATATATATATATATATATATATATATATATATATATATATATATATATATATATATATATATGTTTTTTTTTTTTTTTTTACTTTGTCGCTGTCTCCCGCGTTTGCGAGGTAGCGCAAGGAAACAGACGAAAGAAATGGCCCAAACCCCCCCCCCCATACACATGTACATACACACGTCCACACACGCAAATATACATACCTACACAGCTTTCCATGGTTTACCCCAGACGCTTCACATGCCCCGACTCAATCCACTGACAGCACGTCAACCCCTGTATACCACATCGCTCCAATTCACTCTATTCCTTGCCCTCCTTTCACCCTCCTGCATGTTCAGGCCCCGATCACACAAAATCTTTTTCACTCCATCTTTCCACCTCCAATTTGGTCTCCCTCTTCTCCTCGTTCCCTCCACCTCCGACACATATATCCTCTTGGTCAATCTTTCCTCACTCATTCTCTCCATGTGCCCAAACCATTTCAAAACACCCTCTTCTGCTCTCTCAACCACGCTCTTTTTATTTCCACACATCTCTCTTACCCTTACGTTACTTACTCGATCAAACCACCTCACACCACACATTTTCCTCAAACATCTCATTTCCATGACGTCCATCCTCCTGCGCACAACTCTATCCATAGCCCACGCCTCGCAACCATACAACATTGTTGGAACCACTATTCCTTCAAACATACCCATTTTTGCTTTCCGAGATAATGTTCTCGACTTCCACACATTCTTCAAGGCTCCCAGAATTTTCGCCCCCTCCCCCACCCTATGATCCACTTCCGCTTCCATGGTTCCATCCGCTGACAGATCCACTCCCAGATATCTAAAACACTTCACTTCCTCCAGCTTTTCTCCATTCAAACTCACCTCCCAATTGACTCGACCCCCAACCCCACTGTATATATATATACATATATGTATATATATATATATATATATATATATATATATATATATATATATATATATATATATATATATATATATATATATACATATATATATATATATATATATATATATATATATATATATATATATATATATATATATATATATATATATATATCTTTTTATTCTCCCTAAAAAATAAAAAGATGTTCTGGAAGGAGGTAAATAAAGTGCGTAAGACAAGGGAGCAAATGGGAACTTCAGTGAAGGGCGTAAATGGGGAGGTGATAACAAGTAGTGGTGATGTGAGAAGATGGAGTGAGTATTTTGAAGGTTTGTTGAATGTGTTTGATGATAGAGTGGCAGATATAGGGTGTTTTGGTCGAGGTGGTGTGCAAAGTGAGAGGGTTAGGGAAAATGATTTGGTAAACAGAGAAGAGGTAGTAAAAGCTTTGCGGAAGATGAAAGCCGGCAAGGCAGCAGGTTTGGATGGTATTGCAGTGGAATTTATTAAGAAAGGGGGTGACTGTATTGTTGACTGGTTGGTAAGGTTATTTAATGTATGTATGACTCATGGTGAGGTGCCTGAGGATTGGCGGAATGCGTGCATAGTGCCATTGTACAAAGGCAAAGGGGATAAGAGTGAGTGCTCAAATTACAGAGTTATAAGTTTGTTGAGTATTCCTGGCAAATTGTATGGGAGGGTATTGATTGAGAGGGTGAAGGCATGTACAGAGCATCAGATTGGGGAAGAACAGTGTGGTTTCAGAAGTGGTAGAGGATGTGTGGATCAGGTGTTTGCTTTGAAGAATGTATGTGACAAATACTTAGAAAAGCAAATGGATTTGTATGTAGCATTTATGGATCTGGAGAAGGCATATGACAGAGTTGATAGAGATGCTCTGTGGAAGGTATTAAGAATATATGGTGTGGGAGGCAAGTTGTTAGAAGCAGTGAAAAGTTTTTATCGAGGATGTAAGGCATGTGTTCGTGTAGGAAGAGAGGAAAGTGATTGGTTCTCAGTGAATGTAGGTTTGCGGCAGGGGTGTGTGATGTCTCCATGGTTGTTTAATTTGTTTATGGATGGGGTTGTTAGGGAGGTGAATGCAAGAGTTTTGGAAAGAGGGGCAAGGATGAAGTCTGTTGGGGATGAGAGAGCTTGGGAAGTGAGTCAGTTGTTGTTCGCTGATGATACAGCGCTGGTGGCTGATTCATGTAAGAAACTGCAGAAGCTGGTGACTGAGTTTGGTAAAGTGTGTGAAAGAAGAAAGTTAAGAGTAAATGAGAATAAGAGCAAGGTAATTAGGTACAGTAGGGTTGAGGGTCAAGTCAATTGGGAGGTAAGTTTGAATGGAGAAAAACTGGAGGAAGTAAAGTGTTTTAGATATCTGGGAGTGGATCTGGCAGCGGATGGATCCATGGAAGCGGAAGTGGATCATAGGGTGGGGAGGGGGCGAAAATCCTGGGAGCCTTGAAGAATGTGTGGAAGTCGAGAACATTATCTCGGAAAGCAAAAATGGGTATGTTTGAAGGAATAGTGGTTCCAACAATGTTGTATGGTTACGAGGCGTGGACTATGGATAGAGTTGTGCGCAGGAGGATGGATGTGCTGGAAATGAGATGATTGAGGACAATGTGTGGTGTGAGGTGGTTTGATCGAGTAAGTAACGTAAGGGTAAGAGAGATATGTGGAAATAAAAAGAGCGTGGTTGAGAGAGCAGAAGAGGGTGTTTTGAAATGGTTTGGTCACATGGAGAGAATGAGTGAGGAAAGATTGACCAAGAGGATATATGTGTCGGAGGTGGAGGGAACGAGGAGAAGAGGGAGACCAAATTGGAGGTGGAAAGATGGAGTGAAAAAGATTTTGTGTGATCGGGGCCTGAACATGCAAGAGGGTGAAAGGAGGGCAAGGAATAGAGTGAATTGGAGCGATGTGGTATACCGGGGTTGACGTGCTGTCAGTGGATTGAATCAAGGCATGTGAAGCGTCTGGGGTAAACCATGGAAAGCTGTGTAGGTATGTATATTTGCGTGTGTGGACGTATGTATATACATGTGTATGGGGGTGGGTTGGGCCATTTCTTTCGTCTGTTTCCTTGCGCTACCTCGCAAACGCGGGAGACAGCGACAAAGCAAAAAAAAAAAAAAAAGATACATATTTATATGTATATATATATATATATATATATATATATATATATATATATATATATATATATATATATATATATATAGGGAAGGATTTCCAGCCCCCCACTCCCTCCCCTTTTAGTCGCCTTCTACGACACCCAGGGAATACGTGGGAAGTATTCTTTCTCCCTTATCCCCAAGGATGATATATATACATACATATATATATATATATATATATATATATATATATATATATATATATATATATATATATATATATTTTTTTTTTTTTTTTTTTTTTTTCGCTGTCTCCCGCGTTTGCGAGGTAGCCCAAGGAAACAGACGAAAGAAATGGCCCAACCCACCCCCATACACATGTATATACATACGTCCACACGCAAATATACATACCTACACAGCTTTCCATGGTTTACCCTAGACGCTTCACATGCCCTGATTCAATCCACTGACAGCACGTCAACCCCGGTATACCACATCGATCCAATTCACTCTATTCCTTGCCCTCCTTTCACCCTCCTGCATGTTCAGGCCCCGATCACACAAAATCTTTTTCACTCCATCTTTCCACCTCCAATTTGGTCTCCCACTTCTCCTCGTTCCCTCCACCTCCGACATATATATCCTCTTGGACAATCTTTCCTCACTCATTCTCTCGATGTGCCCAAACCATTTCAAAACACCCTCTTCTGCTCTCTCAACCACGCTCTTTTTATTTCCACATATCTCTCTTACCCTTACGTTACTTACTCGATCAAACCACCTCACACCACACATTGTCCTCAAACATCTCATTTCCAGCACATCCATCCTCCTGCGCACAACTCTATCCATAGCCCTCGCCTCGCAACCATACAACATTGTTGGAACCACTATTCCTTCAAACATACCCATTTTTGCTTTCCGAGATAATGTTCTCGACTTCCACACATTCTTCAAGGCTCCCAGGATTTTCGCCCCCTCCCCACCCTATGATCCACTTCCGCTTCCATGGATCCATCCGCTGCCAGATCCACTCCCAGATATCTAAAACACTTTACTTCCTCCAGTTTTTCTCCATTCAAACTTACCTCCCAATTGACTTGACCCTCAACCCTACTGTACCTAATTACCTTGCTCTTATTCTCATTTACTCTTAACTTTCTTCTTTCACACACTTTACCAAACTCAGTCACCAGCTTCTGCAGTTTCTCACATGAATCAGCCACCAGCGCTGTATCATCAGCGAACAACAACTGACTCACTTCCCAAGCTCTCTCATCCCCAACAGACTTCATACTTGCCCCTCTTTCCAAAACTCTTGCATTCACCTCCCTAACAACCCTATCCGTAAACAAATTAAACAACCATGGAGACATCACACACCCTTGCCGCAAACCTACATTCACTGAGAACCAATCACTTTCCTCTCTTCCTACACGTACACATGCCTTACATCCTCGATAAAAACTTTTCACTGCTGCTAACAACTTGCCTCCCACACCATATAATCTTAATACCTTCCACAGAGCATCTCTATCAACTCTATCATATGCCTTCTCCAGATCCATAAATGCTACATACAAATCCATTTGCTTTTCTAAGTATTTCTCACATACATTCTTCAAAGTAAACACCTTATCCACACATCCTCTACCACTTCTGAAACCACACTGCTCTTCCCCAATCTGATGCTCTGTACATGCCTTCACCCTCTCAATCAATACCCTCCCATATAATTTACCAGGAATACTCAACAAACTTATACCTCTGTAATTTGAGCACTCACTCTTATCCCCTTTGCCTTTGTACAATGGCACTATGCACGCATTCCGCCAATCCTCAGGCACCTCACCATGAGTCATACATACATTAAATAACCTTACCAACCAGTCAATAATACAGTCACCCCCTTTTTTAATAAATTCCACTGCAATACCATCCAAACCTGCTGCCTTGCCGGCTTTCATCTTGCGCAAAGCTTTTACTACCTCTTCTCTGTTTACAAAATCATTTTCCCAAACCCTCTCACTTTGCAAACCACCTCGACCAAAACAC